>NC_089730.1:16876356-17182702 GCF_035083965.1 Branchiostoma lanceolatum
TGTATTAAAAAAATTGAACTAAATATCCGACTGTGCCGACTAGTGTCTCCTACCTGGTTTATAATGCAAAGGCACAGAAGTGCAACGCCCGACATTAAATCAGATACGGCAATATTTGCCATGTACAAGTCTAGAGGTTTACGGAGTGTCTGTGTTCTGATGATTTTCCAGATCACGACAAAGTTGGCGATGACTATAAGAGTACCTGTCAGCCAAAAGATGATAGCCTCCCCCGTTCCAAACTCTACAAAGTCATGATTGTACATAGAGCAGGCTTCGACTGCTTGCTCGTAGGATACGGTCTTGTTGAGCAAGAGCTTCGGGATGCAGTCATCATGGTCAACTGATTGGAAGACAGAGCTGTTGTTGAACATGGTGGAGCGGAGAGGCAGACTTCGGCGGGATGCGATGATCTAGGAGCTGCAGACGCCTGTGGTACCGCCCGAAGCGCAGAGGAGAGAAGAGTCAGAATGAAGCTGCACGTAATCAGGAGGGCAAGTGGTTCTTTCTGAAAATGTCACATGCTAGCGTGAGCTGTCTTTCAGTGGTTGCTATTGACAACCGAATACTTACAAAATCAAACGGGCATATGGGCCTACGTCAATATACATGCTAGCGTGAGCTGTCTTTCAGTGGTTGCTATTGACAACCGAATACTTACAAAATCAAACGGGCATATGGGCCTACGTCAATATACATTATTATTTAGTATATAACAAAAGTACAAGCTTTTACAGAGCAAAAACGGGTCTTACGGCGGGAAATGAGATGCTCAAAGGCTCATGTAGGGTTTTCTGTTCACCTGGACACAAACAAGGGACGGGGATTATATACAGGATAGGAGGAAAAGTACAAAATGGAAACGTACAAATTCGGCCCGATCCTGTTTGATACGGGTTTCATGTTCACAAATGGATGGAGAGGGAGAGTGTGAGAGAGAGAGGGGGAGAGAGAGGGGGAGAGAGAGGGGGAGAGGGGATGGGAGACGTAGATGTACACAGAGCGACAGAGAGAGAGAGAGAGAGAGAGAGAAAGAGGGGCAGATATAAACAGAGCGGCAGAGAGAGAGGGAGAGAAAGAGAGATCCTCCTAGGTAATCAACGTAGGTGGCAGGAATAGGATCAGATCAGATCAGAAAATGTCAAGTCAAGTCAAGTCAAGGTGAAGAGATTTCAGTAAGATGTCCATTGATCCACAAAAACATTCGACTGAACGCTGAGCAAACAATATTTCTATAAATCTAGATGTAAGGGAGATGCCAATTAAGAGAACTGCATAGTAAGCAGATGAATATATTGTATCTACACACAAGTAGAGAGAAGGAAGAATTTCCTTCGCACGCACCTGCAAACATGGTCCTTGGCCAATGGAATATTTCAAGGGACTCATGCTCCACTGCCAGTCTTTTCATCATAATACCCAAAAGAGGAATCAGGGCAGACTTGAGTCATTAAGTAGTAAAAACAGATTTTGTAGAAGCCAAGAGACTAAAGAGTGGTTGGGAAACCAGCTGCACCTCTTGATCCCGGTGTTTAAGTGACTTGAGTTATTTGTTGAGCCATTGATACTTTGCTCAGAGGTTTTAGCTTGTATTAGCCATCAATCTCTTGGCAGATGGCTGACACTGTATGAAGGGATTGTAAGTATATAGTTTCTTCCCAAACCTGCAACGAATCCCTTTTCCTCAAATGCTTTTAAATCTAATCACAGTAACACCAAATATTACCTGTGGGACAGATGTACAGAGAGAGAGTGTACCTGCGCAAGGTTTCCGCCGTGCGTACATGGTGATGTCACGATATTGTCGAGTCAAGAATTCCCATGTTTTTGTTGTTGTACGTTGGGTCGTTTGCTTTCCATTGCAATATATCTAATATAGTCCATTTTCTATCCCTTATTACATTTCGTAAACATAACATAACAGTTATCCATGGTAACAGCATTTTGTGTGCGTGCAAATGTTAAACAGTGACGTCCCAACCGGTACTTACATCGTACCAAAACTTACAGATAGGGAAGGATCAACTATCCATGCCTGCATGCATGTATGGTGTTATTTTTTAAAATTTCGTGTACATGTCCGATTATAAATTCCCAGCTAACGTATTAGAGTTATTTATGCTATGAATTTTGTTAGGTACACTTTTGTTATTGTACACTATGGCCTTTCTCGTCATCTAAGTCAATCTCATTTTAGACCGGAAATAGTTTGATGATAAAAGTCTAATACTTAATAGGCTTAATACTTTTTCAATATAGTAGGTCCTACTTGAATGTCCTATTTGCTATGCTTAGTAGTAATCGATCATAATTCGTTGGAATTTGAATTATTTTATTCTAAAAAACATCAATCCATCGTGTCTTTACAACAAAGCTCACATCATATCTGACATTTTTTGTTACAATATGATAAAAACTTTTACACGAGGTTTGCTATCTTATTTTACAATGCAAAACTTTCCTTGAGTAGAATGGACGACATGTTGCAGAAGTTACAAAAAACATGTACAACCTGATATAAGTAGAACTCTTCATGTTATGGAATCGAGTCTCATACTTCACAATCATTTCACGATGTAATTAAACGCTTACAGTAACTGTTACACTTCACAGAAGATTTACAATCTTATTTCAAAACCCATGTGCAGTGTACACCCATGCAATACTAAATGTTTAGATTTAGAATTATATTTGTATCTGTTATTGAAGTCTAGGGTTGTATTAATTGTGCAATGTGTTATCATTATGCAAGTTTTCAAAAGTCAATGGCATGCACCGTAGTTATCAGTTATAAGCAGAGGATGATAAATACAACAGCTAAAGCTAAGATACCCATTACAAGACAACATGTTCTGGACAGGGACATTTGAGTTTGCATCACAGTGCTGATGACGGTGTTATGTACAAGCTTCTGTGACTTTCACAATTGTTTCAATTTACTTGTTGCCTTCGTCGACGAAGTTTCGTCGAGAAGGCTATTCGTTGATGCTTGTCTGTGTGTCTGTTAGTGAACAGAATAAGTCGAGAACGCCTGGATGGTTTGTTGTCGTAGTTGGTGTGTCGGTGTGTATGTGGGAAATCTCAAGATGATTAGATTTTGGGCGAAGTGTTTTGCATAATTAACGAGAAAAGTGTAAAAATGTGTTATATTGTATGCTGAAGTATGTGTACGTGTTGGCTGTGTTGTTTCAAGGCGTCATGGATAGGGGTAGAGTCCTGAGGGGTCATGTTCAAGGCAGGAAACGTCAGTTACTCAAATTGGCTGTCAGCCAGCTGTAGGCATTGGTAAGGTAGTCTCCAAGCAGACCTACGGGTTGGCTATAGCAGGGGCAGCTTTTGCTTCAGAGTTTGAAAGGGAATTACTCAAGAGGGGCTTGGTGGATGGTCATAAATTTTTGTAAGTACATAGCTTGAGTGCCGATGTACATGATTAGATACTTATTATGCAAATCAGTATCTAATTTGCATAATTAATGAGGAAAATTTATACATCCATCAATTTCCATGATAGGACTCTCAAACATGTGACATATGTAACTGAGGAAGAGACATCAATAGATATCAGCTTTGCAAATGAGAACCTCATTGACATAATTAATGAGAAAAACTATAACTCGAGATGGTCTTGATGGATGGTCATGATTTTTGGTATGTAGATAGCTTACGTGATGCTTTGTATGATTGGATGATAATTGTGCAAATCAAATTCTAACTCGCATAATTAATGAGGCAATTTTAAAAATCTGGTGTGTTCCATGATATGACTATTCAAATATGTGACATTTGTAACTAAGGAAGAGAGGAATGTTGATAGATAGGAAACATGCAAATGTGGGCCTAATTAGCATAATCAATGAGAAACTACTATAATTCCATACTAGTAAATGACGGCAATTTCATACTTGTGGCATTAGGAAGTTGTGTGAATGTGAACACCATTGAATCAAATTATGCTAATAAGGAGGGAGCTTATTTGCATAATTGATGATAAATGTTAGCAGCTCATAGTCATAACAAGGAGGTTTGGACAACTTACGTTATTTGGGTGAAGAGGATCAACTGGTATGATTGATGATTGATGAAAAACACTCCTAATACGTCAGTCATAAAGGTCAAAATCATTTGGCGAAGGTATGAGGTCGTAGAACTCTTGTTATAACTGTGTTACATTTACAATATGTACATATATATATATATATATATATGTGTGTGTGTGACAAATGGCATGCGCAGTTGCTGCTCTGCAAGACGATATAGGTGACAACATACACAAGTAAATTCACATGTAAATTCAATAAAGTTTATATTTTACAGTTATGTGCATGCCCTTTCAGTACTTAGCAAATGAATAGGGGGAAATTGAAGAAGAAGAAAAAACAAGTGTATGTACAGTATGCAACATGTAATAAACTAGTTGCATACTGTTAAAGTTTAAGTGTTTTTATCTCCTCGAAAAATAAAGATATAGTTCTGCCTGTGTCTGTGTGTGTGTCTATCTGTGTGTGTCTCTGTGTGTGTATGTTTGTGTTTCCGGATTTTTATAGTCAGCATAACCCAAGAGCCTCTGGATGGATTATAATGATGTTTGGTATGTGGGTAGGTGTTGGAAAGACAAAGGTCACTGTCGATTTTGGGACCCCTAATATGTGACCTTGGTATTGCAGCAGAGCTTCCGTTTTTTAGAAGATCTTTTGACCTTGTCTTGTTGATCACGATCCATGTTCAAAATGATCAATATGAATGATGAAGATTTATCATATATGAGATTATATATCAAAACTTTACAAAGTATGGACTCGGTTACAACTCCCCTGGGCCCGTCGTGGAAACTCTAGACTGCAGCACTCTCACTGCACACCTGCTACAAAAGGCTTAGCCGGTGTTTAACTCCTAATGCCCTCCCACAGTAGGTGGTTTATCTTGAAAACACAACGAGAGCTACCTAAATTGCTATCCCGTAGTTTTCTGAAGTCTTGTTTAAAGTTCTGAAGTTCCATTGTTCCACAATGTCCAATATCTTGCCACAACTGGATATAAATTGAACGAAAAGAAAAGTTAATCAGTTGGATTATATCAAAACATGCGACGTTGAAACACGACTGGCAAAGGTGAAAAGTCTCTTTAATAGCGTGCAGCGGTAACTCTAGACAACAGCAGACTCAGTGAACACCTGCTGTGCAAAGCGTATCCGGTATCATTGTGATTAACTAGATCTAAAAGCATTGGTGGAAAGGAAAACTCGGCATCGTTTGCGTATTAAAACTATAACGCACTACCTGTTCGATATCTATTAACAAAACTCCTGCTAAAAGACTTTAAGAAATCATAGCTAGCTGAATCTAGGTATAAATGGTTAAAACGTTTTCATGTTTAAAACTGAGCATTTGAAAGTATTCCTTAAGCTTCTATGCAAAGTTATGGTCAATATGTTTTGGGACTTGTAATTTTTCATTGTTTTACCAGTAACAAACCGACAAAGGGAGAATATAAGCAAAGTAATATGAATGCGTGTTTTTCTCAGGTATCTACCACTGGAATTGTCGTCCCTGCCTGGCCAACGCGGTGAGAGACCGTCAATGG
Organism: Branchiostoma lanceolatum; assembly: GCF_035083965.1. Taxonomy (NCBI): domain Eukaryota; kingdom Metazoa; phylum Chordata; class Leptocardii; order Amphioxiformes; family Branchiostomatidae; genus Branchiostoma; species Branchiostoma lanceolatum. The sequence goes on from NC_089730.1 coordinate 16,881,937, forward strand.
TATTAGGTCCTTCGGTAATCGAGAGGTTTGTGCGGGTTTTTCAACAGCAGGTTTGACAGCTATTACGTTAGGGACAATATGCCGTCTGCAGCGGACCATGGACTTGAACCCTTGCCGAAACTCTTTCAGGGTCCAGGTGTAAATGATAGGATTGACTGCAGTGTTCCAGAAGTACATCACGGCAATGATGAAGAAAACATCTTCAGAGGTTGAGACACCGTTGGGATCGACTTGCATGACGACAATGGTGGGAGAAGTCAGAATAAGAAACGTGAAGAAGATGTAGAACATGTGTTTGGTACGCTTCACCGCCTGCAGGGACACTTGCTGGGGGCTGTGGCCGAGATGCTGGCCGACGGCCATCGTACTTTTTCGCACGTGCAGGTAGATTCCCAAGTAGAACGCAAATATCCCCAACACTGTGGCCCATTGCATGGACGCCAGGACATTTTTTAAGAACAGTGGACTTTTCGGGTCATTAGACAATTGACATATTTGTACATACGCGTCCCATCCCAAACTGCCGTATATGCCTGACATAGCGGGAAACATGTTCAGAATACCGCTGACCCAAGCCCCAATCACCCAGAGGAATGCCTTGACAGGACCGAACAAGCGCTTGTAAGTGGCTAGAGACAACACAACGTGCACATACCGGTTAAAGGCAATGAGGGCACATGATAACAATGACTGGGTTACGCTAAATAGACTCAGAAACCCTATGAAGGCACAACATGCTTCTCCGCAGTTCGGTTGGCCGGTCATTGTTGACGTCATGGCCAGCGGAATGATGACGGCAGACGATAGCAGGTCCCAGAGGCTGGTGTTCAGGATGAAGGCGTTAGCAGTGGTGCGAACCTGTTGGAGAAATTGTCATAAACTGTTGGTTCCTCGCTTTTAGCAAAATATCTCTGTCTGGCATGATCTTTCTTGATAAAGCGCTAAATTGTACATGGCGATTTCTGTTTGTTTCAAGTTAGAAAATAGCAAAAGCGTCCAATTACTTTTGTATTTCCTTTTTTGCCGTTGACCCTCTAAATCGCAGTTCAACTTTATAAACACTCCTTAAATGAAATTGAATATGTTGCCTGCATTTTCATACACTACATTCACTCGCTCAACAGGTATTCTATATCTACGTTGCTGTTGTTTTAGTGTCTAAATTCGAATCACAAAGCAGCCCAATGTATGGATTTTGATTAGTGTTAAAGATGTACACGTACCCTCTTGTAGAGGCAGAAAGCCAGTATGACAGCAGCGTTGCCGACGGTTCCCACGATGCCAGACATGCCGAACATTGCAACGTAGAGCACGGCTCTCCACAGGACCCCGGAGTCAATGTCGGGTGATGGCGTCACGATCGACTTGTTCGTCAACACCCATTCTGAAAAGAAATTGTACGGTACTTTACTCTAACCGACGAAGCAATGTTTGTAAGATATTGAAATGATGTATATATATGACTGTACATCCTGATATACATATGTATATATATATATATCTTTATTTACATCGGCAACACAGCAGTATACAATGATTCAGGAGAGGCTGACTGGCCATCTTAAAACAAGTTTGAAATTGGTCAAAATGCTGGTAGCATAAAGGAAAACAACATTACCCTTCTTGATTTAGGGGAAGGAAATTTTTGCATCTTAACTGACAAACAAAATCAACATGCAAACGGTCAATAATTACGGGTGAGCTGATGAAAAATTGGCTTTGAGGTGCAAACAAGTAAGCTTTTAAACATAACCATTTAGTAGCCTTTAAAACATACCTGGTTTGGTGTGATTGCAGGAAACTGTGTTGTTGAAGACCCATGTGTCTTGGAAAAAGGACGCGTTGATTGGGACCCGTGTGTTATTAAAGAGCCGCTCATCGTTGAGACGACTGTTGTTGGTCCAGGTGGTGTTACAGAGTGAGTAGCCCTCGGGGTCACTTTGTGTTCCCACCGATAGAGCTCGGCCAACTATAACAACTGAAAAAAGGCATATTTTCAAAATTTCGACCTCATTTACTTTTTATCTTTTTATTTTTCTGTGGCATCTTTATCCAGGGTTGCCCAGCTGAGTGATTGACATCACATTGAATACTTTCCTTCTATTTGTTCCAGAGTTAGAATACTTGAGTAGTTTAAGGGTTCCTTCCGATTAAACAGTTAAAGAGTTAGAATACTTGAGTAGTTTAAAAGCAGTATTGTTACCAATTCCGTAGGCCCTACCAATTCTGCAAAAAAGATATAAAGATTTTTTTTTCAAATGCCCTACCAAATGTTCTGAATCGGAAAGCAAAGCATAAACAGCATTTTCTATATGCAAACAGCAATGTAGACTTGATATGGTTGGCCTTGATATATGCTGCACTTTCCAGATCTTAGATATTTTCAAATGTACATTTATAAACGTTTTATCCTCAAAACATTCACGTATGCTTCATACCTTACACAGACATGTAAATAACCTCGACTGCTTATGAGAATATGTATCTGTATCGTAGTTCTTCTCATTTCTAACAGGTGATTTGTTTATGATAAATAGTATCTATAACAGCCATAATTTCGGTTTGAAGTTTGGTCATGCATTATTGTAAAATCTGAGCAGCAGGGAGATGCCAGGAGTATCTTTATACGTCACTTTCCAACACTTTTAATCGCAGTGACCGAAGCAAGTAAAAGTGAAATTTGTTAGAACTTTGTTGTTGTTTGTTTATCTAAATGTGCAGAAATTGATTGTGGTTGTACCTAGGCCTTGGAGCTGGCTACCAGCAGAAAACGGCCCTGATATCTTAAATGTCAAAATCCAGGTTTAAAAACTTTTAAAAAAATGAGATACCCCTAGCCACACAACGCAGACAGGGGCCAGGAAAAACAGCAAACTTCACAAAGCAAACTGTGCATTCAATTCAACTTCGCGAAGGCTGCCTTACCTTGTGTATAGTACAGTAGCAAGACGACAGCCGAGCGGCCGCGGTGGCCTCTCATCCTCGGAGGCGTTCTCCGACCAGCCGCATAGGAACCGCCGCGTAGACGTGTGGCGACGAAAATGAGTTTTCTGTCGCAAGTAAGCTTCTTTTGGAAGATTAGCGAATGGCAAAACGTCACACGTGACGCACTTGGCATGACAACGTGGAATACCGGTTGTCAATTATACATGAAATAATGCCTGGGTCGAGGCCGTATCTATACACGCAATATGGCAAACGATTGTAAGATCAGCCAACAATTTCTAAACGACGTTAAGGTTGGCCGTGTCTGTATTTAATTAGCTACCATATTTCATGTAAAGGATGCGGATTCCTAACATCAAAACGGGCCAGGCTTTGTTGTCTCTTTTTGTGATTACTGTCGAAATATTGTTTTATTAATCTTTTGGAGATATTTGGACATGTCCTAGCGTGAATAAACGGTACTGATTATTATACTACATATATGCAAAATGTGGAAAAACCGCGATTAACGCTAAAATACTATATCCATTTCCAAAAGATTGATGTCTTACTTTTCTACGAAACAATAACTCCTTGCCATGATAGCAATGACAACTAATGTCTGTTACGTTGATAATAGATCTATTTTTTATGTTACATTTTATACAATATGAAGTTTGCTGGGGTCATTTTGGTTGGGTTGGATAACTTTACAAGAGAAATCCATTTTGTCATCGAGACAGATCCATACCTTTATCGACTAGTGTGATTTGTATGCAAATAATTGCTACAGCTAGACAGATCATAGTACGATGATTACATTGCAATTCCCATTGCAAGGTGTTAAGTGCCCAATCCGCGGAAAAGCAAGGCCCAGATGCATGAAGATACACACGAAGGTAAACTGTGCTTCAGACGATTTTTATTACATGCGCAAATCTGTAAAATCTGTGGCAAAATACGCTAACTCCATTTTAAGTGTTCTGAAACCACAAGGAATATATTAATGTGTTTTTCTTTTACCACTCGAATCATCGAAAGGTGCTGCTTTCCTTCACGTGCGCACGTACTATGTTAAAAACCCATCGGTTTAGCATCATTACCATGTTGGGTGAGTTGCCCGGACTAATTTCACTCCCCAAACGTCTCCGGGCTTTTTGTTACAACATTCTAATACCTTATACTCTACTACATTTCAATCTACATATCCATGAATCCGCTTCTCTTTTGATAATTCCAGCTGTATCTATTTTACCTTCTCATTTGGGTATAAGACGACCTGCTAATGCATAAACAGTGCATGACTCCATATTAAAAGCCACACAGCCACACACACACACAAACACACACGCACACAAACATCACACGCACGCACACGCACACACATACATACATACACACACATACATACACACACTTACGCACACACACGCACAATTTCTCTCTCTCTTTGTCTCTCTCTGTCTCCAGTGCTTTATATGTAAGTCTTGTAAAATGCCTTTCCCAACGGCGCAACGTCAACGGAACACATCAGAGGACACAAGATTTAAACCTAGGACCTCCGGGTTCTGGGCCAAACACCCTGCTGCCACTGCGCCCCCCGCGACGCTACATGTATACGTGTTTAGAGAATTCTAAAGCAGTTTCGTTGACAGTACAGTCCGACGCACACGGTTTCTATATCTTTTTACTTTTACCCAACGCTCCCCTGGGTGCCCTAATCCAGATAAGGGGACGAGCTGCCATAGCAATTTTACAATGGTCAATCTTGTGCTTTTATGTTTGTTGTAAAAATGATCTAGTAATCATGTCACGTGTCTACCACAGGGAGTGTGGGTTCTGACGGGGCAACTTGGTTGGGGATCGTCAATCGAGAAACAGCACCTCTTAACTGAGATGTTCTAGGAGCAGAAACTGTGGGCTGGGCAGCTGGAGGGTTAGGGAGAATCCGCCGTCTGCAGCGGACCATGGACTTGAACCCTTGCCGAAACTCTTTCAGGGTCCAGGTGTAAATGATAGGATTGACAGCGCTGTTCCAGTAGTACATCGCGGCTATGATGAGGAAAACAGCTTTTGGTAGAAACGTAGCGTAGTAATCTGCGTAGTTCATGACAACAGCTGGACTGGTCAGTGCGAGAAAAGTGAAGAAGATGTAGAACATGTGTTTGGTACGCTTCACCGCCTGCAGGGACACTTGCTGGGGGCTGTGGCCGAGATGCTGGCCGACGGCCATGGTACTGTTTCGCACGTGCAGGTAGATTCGGATGTAGAAAGCCGATATGGCCAACACTACAACCCAGTACAGGGACAGAAAGACATTTTTGAAAAATAGTGGACTGTTGGGGTCGTCATACGATAACTGACATATTTGCAGATATGCGTCCCATCCCAAACTGCCATAAAGGCCTGACATAGCGGGAAACATGATTAGAATACCGCTCACCCATGCCCCAACCACCCAGAGGACTGCCTTGACAGGACCGAACAAGCGCTTGTATGTGGCTACTGACAGCACAATGTGCACATACCGGTTAAAGGCAATGAGAACACAGGATATCAATGACTGAGTTATGCTAAACAGACTCAGGAACCCTATGAAGGCACAACAAGATTGTCCGCAGTTCGGCAGGCCGGTCACCGAAGACGAAATGAACAGGGGTGTGACGACGGCAGACGATACCAGGTCCCAGAGGCTGGTGTTCAGGATGAAGGTGTTAGCAGTGGTGCGAACCTGTTGGAAAGATGGCCAGAATGTGTTTGTTTGCGTAGCCATCTTTTTGGATATAAAGTTGTACAATTATGCAAGCCTCCTTAGTAGGATTAAACCCATATATCTCACGGAAGCTGCGACATGTTGGCGACCCCACTGCGTCCCAGATTGTATTTGTGTTACCCTTGACTTTATAATGCAGAACGTACAAGTATGACCTAAAAGACAACAGAACACACAAAGCGTAAAATGATTCGTTTTTTATCGACGAAATTCGTTGAGCGCTATGTCAAATCGCACTGCCGCAGCGAGGTCACCAACGCGCCGCAGCTTCAGTGAGATAGGGGCTTTACTGACCGGGATTTTTTGGCTTGTTATATAATGTTTCCTCTGATTTTTTGCTAGAATTCGTTTGCTAGTAACAGAACGGATATACAATCACAGATTGCTAAGCCTGCCTTGGTGAATGGCATGGTTCAACGATATCATGACGACGATATATCTTTTTTAATCATGGCGGCAACTGCTTCTTGCACCATTTCTGTGTTCTTGTTTTTGTCAAACCTTTATATTAGAATCTTTAGTTTACCTTCGTTGGTAGTGATTAGCGGGAACCAAGTGCTAGTATCAATGTGATTTTCACGGATCTTCCTCACGGATACCCCGTAATATGCTAAATCTGTACTCGCTAAAAACAGTGATCAAATATACTTGATGTTCCCTTTCAATTTGATACACTTTTAAAGCGTTGTAAGTGTGTGCTTCTTAATAAACGAAAGTGCAAGACTTCCGACAACTCTCTAAAAGATTATTGCTTCACTGATGTACGTCGCAATCAAAAGATCTCAAAGTCCCCCATGATGATGTACCTTTTTGTAGAGGCAGAAAGCCAGTATGACAGCAGCGTTGCCGACGGTCCCCACCAAGGCAGAAATGGCCAACAGTCCGATGAACAACAGGTCTTCCCACAAGGCCTCTTCCTCCATGACGTCAGGGGGTGGGGTCCGTGGAGTACCGTTTGCCGAAGCCCACTCTGAAATGAACAACGTCCCAGTTGATGCCACGCAGACGTAATATTTCAAATACCTTTTTATATGAATTTCATACACACATACTAGTTACACGGCTTGAGAGAGGGGGGGTTGTGGGCTATACCACTTCTTCATGACCCCAAGACCTTTATACTATTAAAGATTATGACCATATCATGTCAAGAACAACAGATATGACAAACGGAAGTTCAGCTACAGAAACGGAGGAAAACACAAGGTGGGATATACTCAAACTGGTCATTTGCCGACACTTATCCATGTACCAAATACCATAGAGATCAATCCATAATTTTTTGACTTATGTTGTCTACTAAGTGACAGTACAAACCCAGAAATACACGCGCACACGCACACGCACGCTAATTACAATTTAAAGAGAACACAGTAGAACGTATATACCAGAACAAAGGAAAACATATACCTTCAAATGATACATAAACATGTGTCTAAGAGAAAGGATGTACTGATGAATCCATCTTTGTCCAACAAACATTAAGAGACAATAATGTAATGTAATGGACATGGACATGGATTGAAATTCTCTCTCTCTCTCTCTCTCTCTCTCTCTCTCTCTCTCTCTCTCTCTATATATATATATATATATATATATATATATATATATATATATATTTTTTTTTGTACATGTATATATTTATATACATGTATATATTTATATACATGTATATATTCATATACATGTATATATTCATATACATGTATATAAGTCCGAAAGTTGAAGCCCGTAAACTGAAGCCCGTAAACTCTCCGGAGGGACATCGGTTTGGAAAAGTAATTGTATGTTTACATTTAAGTGACCGATGGCAATGCCAATGATTATAGCGTTCTACAGACATACCTGATTCCGTGACGTTTAAGAATAGGGTTCCGTTGAAGAGACATGCGTCTTCGAAGAAGGCGAAACTTGTGTTGGTTAAGAACCTTGTGTCATTGAAGAACATCTCATCATTGGCACGCGTCTTGTTGGTCCAGGTGGTGTTACAGAGTGAGTAGACCTCAGGACCAGCTTGTGCCCCCACCGATAGAGCTCGGCCGACAATCACAACTGAAAGAGTTACCGTATAACGTTACATGTAGGTTACATAAATTGTGCAATTCTACTTTTGAATTTGATTGTTCGTCAAGCATGGTTTTGTGAAAGTGTAAGTGATATCGACCTAGTTTTAAATTAGCTCAATGAAGTGTCATTCTTCCAATGGTCATGACAAGTAAAGTCAGGGCAAGGCCTTTTTTTGCTTCGAATGCCTGTTCGGCCACACGGCCGCTTTTCGAAAGGTCGAGGAGACGCTGTGCATAGTATTTATTTACAGGTTTATTGTATCTGTACGTATCTGTATCTGTATCTATATAGCCGGTATAACCGCCCTTCGGCGTAACACACCAGCTGTCACACACATAACACTACCAACTCGATTTTGGGTGAATCAGCCCTTTTTGGGTAACTAACCCAAAATGGGTGAGTAAGAAACAGTAACAAGGGGTACTTCATTGTTCTCTCCTGGGCTGATTATGCAAGTTTTGGGTGAAACCCCATGCGTTTACTTTGCAACAGAACACAATGGAAAAGTACCCATTTTTACCCATGCATTTCATAACACCTCTGGTACAAAGTGTGAAGCAGCAAGGGAAATGCTTGTGTGGCCAACCTATAGCATTATGACTTTCCTCTTGCGAATTTGCAGTTATGGAACTTGGTAGGCTTTTTGCCTAATCTGTGAATATCGTAGTTCTTGGTATAGTCCTTCTTTTCTCAGAAAAAAGCTAGCTAGCTCAATCTAGAACAGGGTCCAATACACATCTGTGTCTGGGCACTGTCTGGCCTGCTGTATTTCTTATGAAGACTGTTTCATTGTCTGTATAAAGCATCACTCCAAATTCTATTGTTTGAAATTTACCTGTCAGCTGAATAACAAAGCTTTCTGAGTAGAGCCAACATGCCAAAAGAAAATTCCGCCCCAAAATGTTGCCCTAGTTGCAGCAGTACCATTAGGATAGCAATTTCCTTCAGTTTCATCAAGAACTTGGACAGCAAGGAGTCATTTCACACCTATTTGTGAAACCTATTTTCACCCAATCTTACTCTTCTATGACCTAGGTGTGAATTTCGTTTTCACCCAATACATCTACATGTAAACAATGACAAACCAGGTCACCCCTTTTTACCCATTTTGACTCTCTTGGGTTGAGTAAGTTACCCAAAAAGGGCTGATTCACCCAAAATCGAGTTGGTAGTGTAACACATCATTGTACCGGGGAAATTCCACAAGCTCTTTTCGACTCAATGAGCTCAATGAACAGTGCACTACGGCTCACAACGTCACATACAATCTTGGTTGGTGAAGGGAGAGCTTCGGACTCACTAGGGTCGGATACGCTAATTATGCGGTCCCATATTCCAAAGCAGTTTTTTTTTCGCTGTTTGCGAAAACGAAAAAATAAAAATGCATATCAAGAAAATGCACAATATCTTGTTAGGGGTAATGTTTATGTTTTGTGTCTTTGTTTGTCCTCTATGTCACATTTTTTTTTCGTTCCCACAAGCTGCCCGGCCGGGCCCCGCTTTGGAAATGGAACCGTAGCATAAGTGAGACGAGCTTGTCACTCAATACTGATGTGTCTGATGTGTGGGAGAAAAAAATACTGCTCTGTTGTGCTAAAGCGTGGTTAAGACCATAATAGAGGGAGTTGTGGGTTTGGTAGAAAATCGTCAATATCTCAAGTTTGGTATGGTCAAATAATTCATAATTTGGAACAAGTGGAGAAGAGATACCACTTACTCCAAACACATATCAGACTAAACGATAATCACCATATTACTGTCCTATACATGTAACCTTCAAGTGGCTTTCGGGCCTTCTTCCAATGTGACCGATTAAAAGAAAAAGAAAAGAAAGAACTCCCCACGGCCTTCACGAAGCCTACCAGAAAACGAAGCTAAAAGTAAACGTAGATATCAAAATCCAGGTTTGAAAAATTGAAATCAAAGTAATGTTAGCCTCAAAACACACTAAAAGGACAGCAAAAGCAGTGACCATCGCAAAATTAACTCAATCTTCACGAAGCCAGTCTTACCTTGCATATAGTATAGCAGCAAGACGGCAGCCGAACGGCCGCGGCGGTGACTCATCATCATCCTTGGCGAAGATGTTCTCCCGCCAGCCGCCCAGAAATAACCGAGTGGACGTTTGGCGACGAAAACAAAGTTTCTACCGTAAATAATCGTCTTGAATAAGAATCCTGATTGGCTCAAACTCAATAGAAACCGTACGTCACATGCGAGGCACACCGTCCAACAATATAACATGATCAGCGCGCCATTCAAAACTCACAATGGCAAATGAAGGTTTCTATACGGCTAAATCATCTTTATCACTTATCATATATAGATCTATACGCAATTGCAAGCGATTGAAAATCAAATTTCCCATGCCTAGAAACGAAAGACACTTTCATTTATGTTATGAAACAAACACGCCAAAAATATTTTTGGCTCAGAAAAAGAACCGGTGTTCTTTGGCCTTTCATTCAAAGATGGTTCTATTTTTTCTGCTCGGTTTTATACACGATTTACTGATAATAGTTCCGTATGAACTTGACAGGAAAGATGTTCACAGGCAGATCCCCAATCTCCCACACGATAAATATTATTTTTGATTGGGAGTCTGGCATTCAGGCTATTAAAAATCCAACAGTATGACCAATGTTCAGGAGTGTGAGCGTCTCTAGAAGTTAGTCTTCCTGTGATCGACACAAATACAATAGATATGATAAAACATTCAGAATGAAGCAAACATATCAGTTCATTGGAAAACATACTTTCTTTAAAGCCACAGTCTAGAGTCCAGTATCTACAAATTTCTACTTGCCAACAGTCTGAAAACAGGTACATTTTCAAAAACAGCACTCTCTATTCATGTTTCTGGGATTCAGTGCAGAATGTTTACGTTGAATTCACAAATTCCTTCGAAAACGTGTGTGTGTGTGATGATCTTTCAGCCAACTCGTCTTTAATCCGTAATACTGTTGAGTGAGCTTAGACAAACTGATGAACACGTATCGTCCATTCTCATACCACAGGAACTTTAGCTATTCTAAAGTCACAAGTTGAATATCGAAGATATCAAAGCTGACTACCTTTTATTAATATCAACTTAGCCAAGAAGGTTATGTTTTCGGCTCTATGTGTGTTTGTGTCTGTTTGTTTGTTTGTTTGTTTGTTTGTTTGTTTGTGAACTTAACGCAGCGCGCCAAAATCGGTTGTGGATGGATCTCTATTATACATGTACTTGGTACGTGGTATGTTGGTAGTTGTTGGCAAATCGAAGAAATCATTGGATTTTTGGCCCCCTAGCGGGTTTCTATTGTACTGCAGCAGGACTTCCAGTTTCAGATCTCGTTTTGTGGACAACGATCATCATTCGCTATGGCCATGTCATGATAAGACCTTGATGAGACTTTCATACTTTGGACAACTTAATTCAGGGTCAGGAGGATCATTAACCGATGTGATTTATGCAGATGAGGACCTTCGTTGTATAATCAACGAGTAGTGCAGATTAACATCATTTGTTCAATGTATGAGCTCAGGGGTTGTACATATTTACCATCAATACGCACTTTTTGGGATGCCCCCTGGGATGCCCAAAAAAAGTGAGAGTGACGTCACGTGATCCAAGACATCATTTGTTCAATGTATGAGCTCAGGGGTTGTACATATTTACCATCAATACGCACTTTTTGGGGATGCCCCCTGGGATGCCCCAAAAAAGTGAGAGTGACGTCACGTGATCCAAGATGGCGGCGCCCAGTGACAAGTTTGCGGGTTGCTGAGCGGAGCACCAACAAAGTTTGTAAGTCTCTGCCCATAACAGCGCTCTGGTGTTAGAAATGTAAGTCAGAAATGGAGCATCGAAGAGATAGTACGGACGTTATGAATACCAGTTTGTTTGTTTTCTAACCCCAGACTGAAGTCACACCGGTCGATGGGATGCAAAAGGTGGGGAGGGGGGCGGTGGTGGAGTATCCAGGAAGTGCGCGCGGATTTTGATTTTAGTAAAGTTTGTCTGGATTGAAAGAGGGAGGGAGGGAAGTTAGCGACACCAAGGCAAATATACAAATGTAACTGCCTCCTTTGTCAGTATTGGACAACCAGTACGGAAGTGGTCGTCAGAACAGGAGCTCCAGTACTGAGACTTTCTCAGTACTGGACTTCCTGTACTGGGCAGCTTCAGTACTGGGAACCCTCCTGTCAGGACTGGAAGCCGAATGCTGAGACTCTAACGAGCGTCTAACGTTATTTTCAGGGCTGCATCTTTTCGATGCTTTTTTCCCCACTTCAAAGCTATTGTTTGGAAAACGTTCGAATGAAGAAAAAAATACAGTATCACATTCTGTTACGTTTCTACGACGACAACATATCCTCGTGGCTTGTGCCTTTATCGGGAGAAAACGTACACTGTTAAATACCTACCAAAATCTATGTCCATAACCAAGGAACAAAGCAGTACTACCTAAACGTTAGTATTGTACTCGTACAAGCATTAAATAATTTAAGATGTACAGACAACTAAATCCCAAACTGTCCAGTCGGTCCAAACAATGGATCATCCCAGTACCGTATAGAACGTGAGTACAGGACGCCCAGTTCCGAAATAATTTGAGGTCTCGGCTTCCAGTACTGAAGAGTCACTATTTACTGGTAAATCCAGTACGGAACCCGTTACATCCGTAAATCGGCACTCGGTTATCCAGTGCTGAATGACCTCCGCACTGGGTACCCAGTACCGAATGATCTTTGAAATAGCCGGAACGCCAATCCGTACTGGAACCCGAGTACCGAGAGCAGTTCAGCTCTGGAACCCGAGTACCGAAACAAATTCAGTTCTGGACGTCCAGTGCTGACGAAGCTTCGGTACTGGAATAAAGCCGTTCCGTACTGGAATTCTTGTACGGAACTTCCTTCCGTACTGGGGGCCGAGTATCGGCGGCATTTTCTCCACGGTTTCCGTACTGGGCGTCCAGTAAGGAGCCGGTTACATCTGTATATTTGCGACACCAAGGAGGTCCTGGTCAAGTCCACGATAACTAAGATGATATTTTTTTCAAGGCAGGCCCAGCTAGCGTAGCAGTCCATTTTTATTCCTTTGGGGACTGGTGGTGGTTGGTGCTACTAGTAGTGGTCTGACATCAGCATAACGTTACATGTGTATGTAATTTTTCCGAAAAGTATACATTGTGTGATGTATATAATTGTTTGCAGCACTTAAAAAGGCGTAATCGATAAATTGGAGTGTTGTGATGACAAAGTGTGCTTATACACTGTACAGATACAGATCTAGAGTGTTATTTACAAAATATATGTACAGTAAATGCAATATGATGAGGTCACAGTGGAAAATTCACAATGAAAAACGCAACAAAAAAACAACGTTTCAAGCTTCACAGTATTAAACAAAACGTTGTCTATGATATAGTATGTAGTCTATATACTCATTTTACTTTCTCATTCTATTTCCAGGATCAATCTACTTAGAACACAAGACTGCTAGACCCGAAAGTGATAAAGGTGACAATGGTATACACTCAGGAAATAGCAGTTCTCCACTCTGCATTCATCCTAGCAGAGCAACAGAGCCCGACCCCTCTTCACGACCTTGACAAACCAAATGCCAAGGTCACAGCTTCTCAGCTCCACTCCACCTTCCAAGAAATTGTGAGCGGACTTGAAACGGCTCACAAGCAGTTCCAACAAGAGCACTGGAGTTACAAGCTAACTGCTATCCTGTTGGAGAAGGTCTTGGCTGGCCAACAAGCTAAGCAGGACAGCTATTTCTACCCTGTTTGTTCGATCTTACCGAGGATATGTAAAGTTTTGTTCTTTGAACTCATCAAAGCTTTGGAGTGGGGGAAGTGGTTTATACAGGTGAGCTCTTGTCTTTGTAGAATGATTTTAAAAAATATCTCAAACAGTTTTCATAAATGTAGAAATGAATGGTAAGTAAAATAAACTTTCCATTACAATTAGTATTGGCTCCTATCATAATCTTGGCCAGGATTTACTGTTAATCATTGAATATTTGTAGTGGCTAGCTTTATGTTCACAGAATCATTACTAGTACAGAACAATTATTTCCACCCCCGCCCATATTGGTTCAACCGAGAACTTGAAGTACGAAGCTACCGCAACTCTTGATCTTTGCAGTACTTCAAAATTTAGTGCTATGTCAATGTAGTTACAATAAATGAATTTAAAGTAAGATATGTGTCAATAACTGTTTGATTTTCATGTAAAGATGATATTTATATACTTGGGGTCACATTTATTGGTGCAAATCAGCACTTTAATTTGAATGCTTTTCTTTTTGAATACATGTCATGAATGTACAAGAATGTATTTATGTCTGCTGTTTTAATTTCTCAGTTTCGCTTTTCTTGCAGTGTCTGAGGCAAGTACCATCATCAGTAGCCCTCTCTCTCCTGAAGGATCTATTCGCACATGTACTTCTGGATCCTGATGACTCAGACCAATCACTGCTCACATCCATCTGTCAATCACTTCTCGACCAATCACCATCCACCCTGCAATGCCTCCGCCAAGCAGGAGAGAGTACCTCAAAGGAGAGGAAGCAAACAGAAGCAGTGTTGGTTACAGCTTTTTTCCAAGAATTGGACTACCTTATACCCTTATTTGGTAAAGGTGAACAGAGGCTGAAGCTTACTTCATCATGCCTTCTTTATATATGTGGAAAACTGCAAAAACAGAAACCCACAGAACTTAGAGCTTGCGATGCAAACATTACACAACAAATACCATCCAAGTGTGAGCAACTTAGAATGATGTTACCAACAAATTCACAGTTTCTGACCGACAGAAAGATTCTCAAGAAGTTGGCTTCAAGGATAGATAAGATGCGAATAACAGACTCGCTAACAGAAGATGAAGACATTGTTGGAGAAACCATTACTGAATCATCGGTGCCATTGGTAGTAGAGTATTTGCACAAAGTTTTAAGCAAACATTGCTGGCTGGACATTGTAGACTTGGGTGTCTCCAACTTAGAGCTTGCACAGGAAGCCATAACACAATCGACAGTTGATTGTTTGGTTTCTATTTGCGAAAGAGAGGAGGAAGACTCAGAAACAAGACTGTTTTGCTCCATTAGGGAGGTATGCCATATACTTCAGCTATGTGTTCTGCGATGGAAGAAAAGCATGCCCACCTCTGCTGCCATGGAAACAGTTGCCAGGGCAACAAGGGTTGAAAAGGATGGAATCCACATCCAAACTGCTCTTCAGAAAATGAAGGACAAGCTGGATGGATATGAAGGTAATTGATAGAATGCATGTTTTGATTGCATGGGTAGCATGCATAGTTTGGTGGTTAGTGACCCTGCCGCTGGACAAAGAGGTTGGGAGTTTGAATCCCAGCTGTTGTTGTTGTTCACCCGACATGCTTGAGACTGGAAAAGGTTGCAGACCTTAGTACACAACGTTAGGCCATGTTCATTGCCAAAGAGCTAGCCTACTATACTTAAGGATAATCTGCCCAGTACGATGAACCTGTACTAGTATATACATACATATTTTCTGTCATTCCTGTTACAACCAATTAAAGAGTAGCACATCAGTAAGCTGAAGTCGTTCAAGATCACTCACATTCACTTTCTGACAATAGAAAATATTGTAACATGATGCAATATTGAATGTTTTGATCTATGGAAAATTTGTTGGTCTATTCCTGCTGTTTCAGACTGCCTTGACTGGATGCTGATCAACAGTGAGGAGTTATATAAGGATCCAAGGTAGTGGCAAACATTCTTATGATTAAAGTTATTGAAAGTTAATCTAAAATGTAAACTTATGAAAGCTACAAACTGAGATGCTCTTTTATATCTTTCGTTGATTAATTTGTACATCAATTTTGTTCAGTATCACTTCCTTGTATGGAGAAGAAAGATTACTTAAATTATCAATACACTGTCAAGTCAAGAAGTTGCAAAATTTACTACATTTCCCAAATCTGTTGTCTTTTGATCATTTTTCAGGTGGATAGATGCCTTGGAGAGGGAGGTAGATGTCTTGGCAAGTTCCAGGTAAATCTGTATCCAGTATCTGGTATGAGGAAAAAACAGTGGCAGTGTGTGTGTGTGTGTGTGTGTGTACTTTGGGTGTCCCCTGCAAAAGAAGGGTGACTAATTTCTTTGTATTCCAAGTGTAGTTTAGAAAAGGCCCTGATGCCCTACTAGCTAATAGCCTGGTCTAAAGTAGAACCAGTCAGTATTGCAATGATACAGACCCATATTGTTTGATTTTTTAAAAACTTTTTGTTTGTCTCTACCTTAGGATTGTGCTGTCTGTAGCAGGGATCATAAGCAGATTGAGAGTAAGACACCCACAAGATTCAGCAGTGCCGCAGGTCCTCAGGAGACTCAGTAAGGTAATCAAGAAGTAGATTTTTTTTCATTGTAGATTATTATGATATTTTTACAAAACAACAAATTAAAAAGATGGAGTGGAGTGGTGGCTTCCATGGTGCTGCAATGACCACCTAGCCTGGAATCATACTAGTCTAGCCCCGTTTCGCTCCAGCAGTTGTTTCCTTGCAGCATAGTCTGGCTCCTGTCCCCATTTGAACGCTTGGTCCTCCTGTGTAATTTTGGGGGATCAAATATCATTATTTCTCAGAAGCAGTCTAACAGGGGTCCAAGTTCCGAATGCCTGTTTGAACCCTGTTGCCATGCCATTACTAGGATCATGTGACTCAGAGCCAATCTAAACTATCTCCTCTACCTTATGTAAATATTCAAATGACAATCGTTCCTCTTTTAACGGGTGCCAGCCTTTTCAGCAGGGGAACGATCAAAGGAACTAATGAAGCTAGAATAGAAATATACCATTCTAGCAACTTTCATTTTCATGTAAGTGAATCTAAATACACATCATGTATTATGGGATTTTCATCGGTGATTCTTCCAGGTGCTAACAACTGCATACACCCAGCTGCCCCTGACCAGCCAGGACACTGTTCTCCAGACATGAAATTTATGAAAAATGTATTATTCTGCAGAGAGGCAAACTGGAGCTAGACTAGGATGGATACCACGACCACATAGTATGTGGTCATGAACGTGTAGATGGACGTCATGTGAATACACTATATAATGGTATTTTCCTCTGTGGTTCTTCCAGGTGCTAACAGCTGCGTACATCCAGCTGCCCCTGAGGAGCCAGGACGCCGTTCTCCATCAGGTGCTGACCGTGTACGGACCAGGCCTGCTGTGCTCCGGACCGTTCCAAGAGGGGGTGGAGGATGACGTCATCACAGGGTTCAACAGGATGGTGCTGCTGGGGGAAGGGCATGAAGGGGTGGAGGTTAGATGTCAGGAGTGCAACCTTCCTGATACTGAGATAGCATTTCTTGTACCATATTTGCATAGGTTACAGTGTTGGGTAGCCTGTGTTTACACAACCTCTTGGTGGCAATTTAACCTTTTGAATCAGCACTTTCGTTGTTTGCAGTTTTGTTGTATGTGATCTGTAGAGAGTTTTCCACATGAAACCATTGTTGTGTCCGCTTCCATGTTGGTGTCCTCATTTGAATTTAAAGAATCATAGCTCAATCGCATTTAAAGATCTTCTGACACTCTCAGATGCTCACTATTAAATAAGAAAAGAAAGTTTAAAAAATAAACCAAAAAAAGTTAGGCTTCAGCTATGATCCTTTGAAACCCACATAGGGACACCATTTTGGCGGTCAGTAGCTACTGGCCTCTGTCATTAATATGAAAAGTGAGTAAAGATGCTATATAGGCTTTTTTCACGATTTATGGCTGTGTTTTTGGCAGGTGTTCAGCACCATGTGTGGAGTGGCCCTCCAGGCTCCCCTGCTGTTCCTGAAGACAGCTGTCAATCAAGCTGTCAACAATACAGGTCAAGCTGGGGTCATGTCAAAGGTCAGTGGACTCAACCAATGAACAGTTTTGTGACAAAGATGACAATTATAGCATTCTTAACTCTTTTTTCTGACAGGTGCATAAAGTATGATACAATCGATGTATTTTGTTCTGTAGTTGTGTAGTTAAATATATTTGTAAACATTACTTGTAGTCTTTAGCATGTTTTTCATCTGATAGAAACATTATCACAGTAACTGTATTTGTCCTTGGTCATGTGCAAGGCTGTCTCCCGAACCTGTCCCTCCGTCCTGGGGCGGAAATTTGCTTGTTGGGCGGGACAAAAATTTCACCCAATCTGTCCCAAAAATCTGAATTTCATGACATGAATTTGATGGAAATGTATTTTTGTCAGCTAAAACTGACAGATTTAACAACAAAAGTTAACAACATGGGCTCCCAAACAATGAGTGGTTTAAGACAGCTCTGGTCATGTGTGATACAGAGAATGACTGTCGCACAAGAATAGTTGTTGCTAATTAATGTTATATTCTGTCCTTGGTGCTGAAAGTAATTCTGATTAAATTTGGTCCTCCAGGTAAACTCTTTCTGTAAAATATAGAATGATATGCTTCACATTAATAAAGACCAGTCAACATACTTTCTATTTCAAACTTGCTAGAATGGAGCGCCTGGTTTAAAGCATTTTACATAACATACACTAACAGAAGTGTGTCTGACCCTGGTGCTGAACAACATTCAATCAAAATTGTCACATAGAAGACCGTCCTGAAATTTGTCAATCAAGATCATCTGAACCTCGGTGATATGAATGACACTAACAGTTTATTTGCAACATTCTTTGCAACAAAAGACTCCATTTTTAATATCCCTTGCTGCATATCTTAATTTTACTATAATTCTAAATGACAGACAGCCCTACATGACAACAATTCTAAATCAAGCAAAAATTGATGAAACCACAAAAACTGCTTGGTATGTTTTTATTACAGTAAAGATCAATCCAGCCATTTTCTTCTCATGAGTAAGTCAAGATTCTTCCCTCACCGGCGTAAATGGTGGTGCCCATTTCCGTTTCTATAGCCCTTGGGCCACACATGTAGTTGTGCAAGCACTGGGGCAAGGGGCTAGTCCACTGGATAATTTCACCATACTGACATCTATTTCTTAGCTTAACTGTCCATCAAGTCTGTTAACAACAGTACTAAGATAATGTACCAATATTTTTGTTAATTTTGAGTTTTTACATGTGATTTTCAGCTGAAACATTTTGGCAACGTTCAAGTATTGTTAATATTTAAGTGTAATAAGAATCAAGTTGACCTTATTTTCCCAGATTAGATCATTACCTGAATCCCACATGTATATTTTGATTGACAGCTGTTGCAGGTGCTACCTTCCCTGTGCACCTGGCAGCCCGACCCAGACCCCCCTACCCTGCTCTGTACCACACTGCACGACATTGCAGGTGACCTTCGCCCCAACACCAGAGAGGAAAACAACTTCATCACCTTCGTGGAGAATCTGCTTCAGGTACCATAGATATTGAAATGTAAGAATTTGCAAATATACTGTAAAATGCAGAAATGTTCGCGGTGGTTTTATGTTCATGGTTTTCGCAGCAACCGGTTCACCACGGACTTCAAGCCATTGCAAACATTTTTGTCCAATACTTTAGCAGTATGTGACTAAAGCACTGCCGCAAAATTAAAACCACCGTGAACACTCCATTTTCCCCTTAGCGCGAAATAAAAAAAAACATGCAAACTTAAATGCATTTACAGTATGTTTCCATTGTATTACCACAGTGACTGTACTACAGAATTGTTACAACCGCGAGCTTGAAACCTCTTTTTTTTTCCACCCTACCAAGTTATGTCCTCGCAAAAATCAAAATGGTATGACGGCCTACGACAACTGTTAATTGAAAATGAGACTTGAACCAATAATACTCAATGTGTTCCAATTCTTCCCATACAGCCATACAAGCCACCGTTTGATCCGACTTGCCCGTTCCTCTCCAAACCGCTCCTGCCGGCACGAGACTTTGCATCCCTTGCAGTGTTCCCGTACATCTACCAACACTACGGTCAGGACCAACGAGTTCCCCTCACCACGGCGCTGAAACTACTACAAGTTGTCTTACAAGACCAAGGTAAGGATTCTTTGAGGAGGGTTAGACATCCAGGTAGAGCCTTACGTAATAAGTCAAACTACTGGACTAATTCTCTTAAGGGTCAGACATTTCAGAGAGCATCCACTGTCTTTCACCAGTGACTGAGAATGAGTCTGAAGACAAATATAATCTGTAGGAAAGATGCTGTCTGAAACATCTGACTCTAAAAAATTGTCCAGTTATTTTATTTTATTCAAATTGCAACGGCAATACAAAGACCACCCAGGCAGCGTGGCTGATTTTGGGTGTCTGACACAGTACATACAATTCATCATCACATACAATTACAATGTTGAAAACTACGCATATATACAAATAAGGTCACTAACGTACACAATGATTTGATAATGATAATAATAATAATAGTACTAGTAATAATAATAATACTAATAAATGACAAGTAGGTTAGAGGTTTGAGAGGTTAGAGGTCAGGGTTAACAATACTAAAGTAATTAAGATTTGAAGTAGTTTGGCATGGTAAGTTGACGTGGATGGCTTAAATGGAAGGACTATTGAAACGCTTTGTAGAGGAAATATATGCTTCGACAGCCTTAAAAAGTTTTTTGTTTGTTTGATTGACATAGCCTGGTAACCCCTGCAGTATGGTAGACACGGACAGACGTTGTTGTGTGAGCTGGTGGACTGAAGCAGCTAGGACGTCCCTCTGGCTGTTGTAGAGCGGACAATGTAGCAGGTAGTGGGCAACAGTCTCGGAGGACGCACCGCAGGAACACAACTTGTCTTTGATCTTCATTAGATGCAGGGTGGAATGCAAGGGGCTCCAGTCCATTCTTAGCCTGGTAGCGAGGATGTTGAAGTGCCTAGAACCTAGGCGTCTGTACGCTTGATGCTGCATAGAGGTCAGGAGGTAGTCTTTGCACATTCTCTTGAAGTTGTTTAAGGTCCAGGCCTCCTTCAGTCTCTGTGGAAGTTGATTCCAGAGGGTTGATGCATGAGGGATGAAGCTGGACCTGTACACCTTGGTTCTGCAGCGAGGGACGTGTAGGTGCGTTGTGTTGCGGAGCTGAAGTCTAGTTGACCTCTGTTCACCTCTTGTGGAGGGGATGAGCGACTGGAGGTGTGCTGGCACGAGGCCATTTGTGAGCTTGTACATCATCACCATGGAATGGTAGTGTCTCCTGGAGGCCAGACTGTCCCATTCTAGTTCCTGTGCAAGTCTGGTACTAGGAGTTCCCTTCATGGCTCCGGTTGTAAGGCAGCCTGCATGGTATTGGACTTTGTCAAGCAATTTGCTGGCTGAGCTGCAAAGATCACCTAGCAGTACAGAGGTGTACTCCAACTTAGTCCTAATCATGGTGTTGTAGGCTAGTTCAAAAGCCTCCCTACTTAGTTTTCCTCTAAGTTTACAGAGTGCACCTATAAGTTTCCTGGATTTACTGCACATTGTTTGAACGTGATCAGTCCATCTCAGGGTTTGGTGGATAGTAACTCCAAGGTGGGTGTATGACGACACTTGTTCGACGACTTTTCCAAGGATGTATATAGGTGGGAGCTGGACATTCTTCCGGTCTGACTTTATGCAGAGAACCTTACACTTATCTGGGTGAAGTTCAAGTCCCCAGTCAAGGAACCAGGTAGAGACAGTGCGCAAGTCAGCGTTTGTGGTGTCAGCTATCTCCTGGACGGTTTTTGCTGAATTATACAAGGAGGTGTCGTCTGCAAAGCAGTTAATGTTCGACTTGCAGGTAAGGTCTTTGAGGTCGTTGAGGTATACAAGGAAAAGTAAGGGGCCTAATATGCTACCTTGGGGTACACCTGCTGAGGTTGTGCCCCAGGAGGAAGTTACACCGTTGAGGACGACTCGTTGACGACGGTCCGTCAGGTAGCTGTCAAACCAGTGTATCAGCGGTCCTCCTACCCCGTAGCGAGTGAGCTTGTAGATGAGTCCTTGACGCCAGACTGTGTCAAAAGCCCGCTTTACGTCTAGGAATACAGCCGCAGTGCAAGCTATGTCAGGGTCATCAACTGATTTCCCCCAGTCATCTACAAGTCGTAACAGCTGGAGTACGGTGCTGTCTCCCTTTTTAAAACCGGATTGGTTTTCGTTCAGCAGGTTGTTGTGTACAAGGTGGGCATAAAGGTGGTTGTGAACCAGTCTTTCCATGACTTTTGCCACTGTAGGTAGCAAGGATATAGGCCGGTAGTTTTGGCAGTCTGTTCTGTCGCCCTTTTTATACACAGGGGTGATGTTGCACTCTTTCCACTCAGTGGGAAATATTCCAGAGCACAAGGAGTAATTGAACAGATCCCTTAAGGAGGAACAAATCGCAGGCGCTGCCTCCATGAGAAGTCTGTTTGAGATACCATCAGGACCCGCGGCTTTGTTTGTCTGAAGGTTCAGGAGTACCTTGAGAACTTCTTCAGTTGAGAACTGGAGTACAGTGAGTTGTGTGGATGTAAACATCGGTAGTTTCATTGTCTTGTCTGGTTGCTTTGCCTTGGTCACATTTACAAACATTTTGTTCAAAAGTTCAGTTTTGTCAGTGTCTTTACTCACTAGCTGTCCTTGGCTAGATAGTGCCGGGATATTCGTCTTCCCCTTTCCAGTTATTTGATTTATGTTGTATTACACAAGGACCGGTATATGGATTGAAATCTGTAACAGTTGTTTTATGTGTTTTTTTTCTGAAAGGGACAGTATACGTAGCCCAATTTCTGATAATGCTTCTGTCTTCAAATTGTTAGTTTGTTTGTCTTCAAATGGTTCTCCTCAAAGCACGGACCCCTGACTTTACGCCCCATCCAAGAACACTTCCCTAGCCGAAGCTAGATACTCAATTTCAACTGAGTTTAGTGAGGAAATATAGGTGTAATAGGTGTAAAATGCCTTTACCAAGGGCACAACACTGGGGCCCACTAGGGATTGCAATTGGAACCCCTAACTATAGGGCTACCATGCCACCTGAAATTGGTGCTTTATAAATCAAAGAAGAAACCATGACCTACCGCATGCATGGCAAACAGTCTGCCCACCAGGATTGCAGCGGTCATGTATGACGTGTAGTGGGATCTAATCATTCCAAAGAGTACTTGAACTTAAATCCTGAGTAAGCTGTTAGAAAAAAGCGAGTCTTGTTTATTTCAGGCCTAATCCGAAACTCTTGTTGGTTAAGCCCACCTCTTTTTAGATCACTGCATCATCAAGTGTTTTTCAAAGAGGGTTTCTCTTTGGAACTGTGGCGAAAACAAGTCCTCATCAAGCATTATTGTGGTAATCGATTAGCTCTCAATTGTGCCGTGTGCGAAAAATATTCACGAACAGCTGTGTTGAAGGAAGGTAGTAATGTCTTGCGGTTAGAAAATGGCATCAATTCCTGGGTCCATCTTCAAAAGCTTTCTACTAGTATGTGCCTAGTTTTTAGGGGGTTCTAGCTATATTGCAAGTAAAGTGAGAAAGGTCCATGCTACATGTATACACATGTGCTTGAGTAGCATTCCTTTAACCTTAAAATTGCTCAGGAACGCTGTTGGCACTATTAATAGAACTGTGCAAAGCAAGCAACAGATTTGTTGAGTTGCAACTTACAGCATGGAAAATGTGAACATTGACATATTACTGCACTAACGACAGCACACTGGATCTTTGCCTGGGTGAATTGTCTTCATATTTGATAAATTGGTAGGTCTTGATGAGACCTCAAATTGATTAGATTTTGGGCCCCGTGGCGGCTTGTTATGGTACTGCAGCAGAACTGCTAGTTTTTGTATCTTCTGATCTGAATATGGTACAGCCACCAAATTGGACTGTTGTCTATAGCTGACTTGTACACGAAAAGAAGTGACATTATAAGGTTAAAACCCCCTAGTAGTTAGAAGGGTTTTTTCAGCAGCAGTTAAAAAACAAGTTTCCACATCCTCAGCTGTGTCGTGCAAAACAACCCCCAACTGGGTAGTCAGTATTATCAGACTGTTTCCACAATGGATCATTATTTATTTTCCCCACTCGTAACAGCTCATTTCATCAGGCACCCTAAACACAGTGGTTCAATGGGATCCGTCATGCTTACTCTTGTAATTGTTTCCGCTGTCAGAGTTTTGTCGGAAACGCGTGAACGTGGGTGGTCGGGAAAAGTCATGATTATATATCTGGTGCTTTTAAGTTTTTTTACATTTGTGCACTGCACCTGCGCATTAGAAATGCAATTTATGTCTATTAGGTCAAGAAAGGAAAGACTTTGTGTCATGTGATAAAACAAAAGCTTTGAAATTGTAGTAAGTAGCCTCCATAGCAGGTTCTCTGGGCCTTTTTGGGGCTAATATGATACACTTTTTGCATGAACTTCTTTTTATACTGGGTCGTTTGTGCAGCAAGCCCCTAACCCAGTACAAAAAGAAGTCATCAGCAAAAAGTGTATTATAACTATATGAGCCCCCAAAAGGCCCCTTCTGCTATGGAGGCTAGAAGTGATTTCTGTGGGTGGTTGACCATATGCATGTTGGGCCTTAAATGCCATGCCACTAACTGAATCCAAAAAGACTGAGAAATAGTAAAAAACAGTTACATCTTGGGTATTTTATATCCAATTATCTCAGCCAAAATTCATATTACATATAAATGGTTGATTTGAAGAGATCTATCTACTAGTTCAGCATCCCCAAGGTACAATGTACACTCTTCAGAGTATAAGAGCTGATGTTAGGCTGGTATGTTGCTTTCTTTGCCTTTAGATTAAAGTTTGACTTCTAGATTAATACCATCTTCTTGAGATTTTATACGCTGCAAATATTTTAATTCAAAAATACCAAAATAGTCCAAGCCAAATCTTGGGAACAAGCCATTGTACAATACATTTTAGATATGTGCTCAAAATATCTAAAACTTGTCCTCTAACAGTTACTAACTCAGGTGCAAGGTTTTAAATGACACATAGAAAATATTCATACTATCTTTTCATCCGGAAATAAACATCAAAATATTATTAAGTTTTACCCATAACATCATAACATATGACTTCATTGAATCAATGAATTCTCCCAGCAAAGGTTAAAATAATCTTGCATAATAATATCAAAGTACTTACAAATTTATGGTAATTGTATGCCACACCTTACAAAATTATTGATAAAATATTTCTCTTAAATTTTTCTGCATAAAACTGACAATTTATTCTGCATAAAACTGACAATTTGTCAGAATCATAAATTATAAACTGAGTCACAATCTAAATCAGCCTTAGATTATAAAGTGAGGGATGGTCAAAGGTAGATAGGGTTTTTTCAAATTTATCTGCTTTTTGAAAATTGACCAGTTATATTAACGGAAGACACTCTAGACATTGCTATATTATGAGGATGTGTAAAAAATTGTTAGGATGTTGCCTTGTGTGAACACACTCAATGTACTCACACCTTGGCTTCAGTCTGACTTAACTGGCTTACAAGTAATAACCTCTCTTGACACTCACAGGGTTAAACACAGGTCTCACATTGTTTAGCCCTTATATATGTTGCTGTAACTACTTGTTGGGTTTAGGCTTGTTTTTGACGTCTTTTAGGCGTTTTTGTTGGGCTTTCTATTTTGTTACGGTTTCTTTTGGCAGCCAACACCAACATAGCAACATGAAAGAAACCATGATAAAATGGAAAGCCTGACAAAAATGCCTAAAAGACGTCAAAAACAAGCCAAAACCCAACCTAGTCTGCTTGGAGTCAGTAGCAGATTGTAACATTTTGGCAGTTGTGTCATATAGTTGAGCACATAGAAGTCACGCGTTTGCTTTGTGTGCGTTAGAACTACTTTCGTCAGTCGTACTCATATTCATCGTAGTCCTCGTAAACATTGCTGTCCTGCATGTTCACGGCTGGTTCCGGGCGGACGCATGTACAGGCGATGGGCACCTCTTCCCAGGAAAACCTGCAAGAGTTGGAACAAGTTTAACTTAGTGGGGGTAAAATGATGGTTATGTTGTAAATTGTAGAATTTTTGTGGTGTTTTAAAGTTGTTTCCGGACGGACAGACGCACGTAAAGGCGATTGGCACGTCTTCCCAGGAGAACCTGCAAAAGTTGGAACTAAGTTAGTGGGGGTTAAACACCACTCAAGTTGTAAATTCTAGAATTTTTGTGGCGTTTTCAAGTGTGCATTCATAGTGGTTCCGGGCGTACGCACGCGCACGTCTTCCCAGTGGAGCTGCAAAAGTTAGTGGGGTGAACCAGGTTTTTTTTATATTTTTACATCCCACTCATTGTTTGGGAGCCCATGCTGTTGACTTTTGTTGTCATTTGAAGCTGTTGATTTTTGTTGTCATTTCAAGCTTACAAATTTAAAATACATTTTCCTCAATTTTATGTCATGAAGTTGAGATTTTTTGGACAGACAGGGTGAAATTTCCTCTGTCCCAAGAAGCACATTTCCATCTTGAGATAGAGGGACAGGTCCTGGAGACAGCCCTGGGGTGAAATGACGGCGATCGGCATGTCTTCGCAACGAAACCTGCCATTTGAAAGCTTTAAACAAGTTAGTGGCCCCGGGGTAAAACGCCACTTATGAGGCTATGTTGTGAATTTCCGAATTTTTGTGGTGTTTTCAAGTTTGCGGTTATAGTGGTGACCTCTAACAGTGAACTCATCACACTGTGAACACTTGTTATCTGGTCAACTTTTGACCTTTATTGATTTTGACCTTGGAACGGCTAAGTCTTTGAGTTATGGACACTTGTTTTCTTTTGACATCGGAAATCTACTTTTTTTTAAGTTCAAGGGGAAACCTAGCTGTCTAAGACGAAATAATTACTACTATCTAATAGATGATGAATAAATCTGTCTTCCAATATGTTACTAAATTTAAAGTTAACCATTGTTTCAACCACAAACTCAAAGGTAGGGCTGTAATAGTTGCATGTTTTTTTACATCTCTCTTATCTAACATTACTGGACTGGGCCAAATTGCTAAAGGCATTCGCTAAAGTGGGGGAAAACTGGTGCCAATTTGTCGCCTGAAATAGCAAATATTCAAAAAAATTTGCATACCGTTGGCATACTGTTTCCAAGCGCAATTTGGTGCAGTTCTGTGACATACCTGCTTTAAACCTTAAGACTTTCCTAAGGGCGTCGCCTGCACTGAAATTACCACAATTTGAGTTTTAAAGGTGCTGATGATATATGGCTTAAAGTTAAAGTTTTCAGTTTACAGTTATGTCCCCAAATTTGAGTTATGTCCCTTGTTTCCGGGTCAGGTCGTGAACTTTCCGACCCCCCCTCGTATATCTGATTCAGACTAATTACGCTCCTTGCTGGAGGCAGATTTGGATGAATGCTCGCGTTCCTTCCTGTTATTCTCAGAATTCCCCGCCCCCCTCCCCCCACCGTAACGGTGACTTGATACTCCATGTTGCCACAACAGTCTGTGACATGACATGGCAAAGGTCTATCAAGATTAAGTCTGGGCATTTTTGTATGATAAGATTTGTTTTTTATCTACCCTCCAATTAGAAAACACACAGGTGTGTACTGTAGATCTTTAAATGTTTGCGATGACCTCTTTATCGCAAATTTATGACGCCAAGAATTTGCATTTTCAATGTATGAAATACTACAGTCTGTAACTGTACAACAGAATTGTATTTAATATTTAACTGTGACCTCAAAACACAGCATTACTGTGAAATTTAAGTCCTTACAAAAATTAAACAATGTAACATAGAACATTATACTGACTATAACATTGGGCCAATTCTACATCTGAGAGGTCTTCTAAATGAAAGCCAACATGCATATTGATTAAAATCTTCCATTAATCCTGTTTACGCTTGTGGGTATATTTACGTCAGTATGAGTTATGTATTTACATTTTTTGGGTTTCGGTAAAGTTTGTGTTTAAGAAGTTTTTTCTCCTTCAACCCAATGTAGTGCGGCCTGGTTATTGAAACAAGAAAGCAACTTCTTCAGAAACAAACATTACCTTACACATACGGACTTGAATATACCTTATTGTGAATGGGCCCTTAGATAATAAACTTTATTTATCACCTGTACGAGAAGAATCCTCGCCAATCACAGCGTCCCGTGCTGCGAAGCACCTGGATCTTGGTCGTTACCGGCTGACTCTGCATGGTGAAGTCTTCAAACCCGTGGATCAAACATCCACGGCACAGGCACTCTGCCACGGCCAGCTCTGTACAGTAAACAAGATGTCAGGAACTTCTTACTTAAATTACTAGAAATACTTAATACACTGCTTGTTTTTTTACAACCATAGCTGAATAGCAGGATCCTCTGCTTGTGTTCAAATAAACTGATTTTTTCAACTTCCACTTTTTGGCCCACTGCCTGATTTTTATCACTTCAACGTATTTCACACGAACAATTGTTGAATGTTTTAAAGTGTATTTTTTAAGGTTTTCTGTATGTGTGTCTGTGTGATTCCCAACTTCACACAATGCAGTACGTCCTCAATACTGCTATTTTTGTTGGTGGGAATGGTCACAAACCAGTATGGGTATAAAGGGGGCAAAGTCTGCCGTCTCTAATTGCCTTAAATGTTATACTCTATGTCAGTGCTGTAAAGCCCAAAAAGTGCAATACTGACTTCGATAAATGTCTTTTAATTACATGTACATGTACTAAGTACTACTTGTAGTGATCAAGATCATCTATAATTTGCTTTTTTTATTGGTACTGATCTTGGCGAGTGCAGATGAATTTGAAGGTGGTCTTCGTAATTTGGACGTCACCTGAAACCTTGATCTTAAATCACCAGGTGCCAGTGATGAGAAAGGGATGGAACATATGATGCCTCGTTGTCCACCCATCATAGAAAGTTTACATTAAAACGTGGTAAAATGGTTCATAAACAATGAACTATGGACTTGAAGCTAACATGAAGATCTAGAGTTTTACTTTTAGATTTATGGAGCTCTCTCTAGACCTTTGAACCAAGGATACAAGTTAAACATGTCCTTTACTTGATCGCAGGTTTCCGTTTTTACATTTTGCCCTGTCAACGATGCCTGAGGGTGTGAAGGGGGGATACGGGTATTAACATAATGCATTATTCTTAAGGGTGACATTATAGCTATTTGTTAAATGCTGCCCTGCAAAAGATGTCATCTTTTTGCCAGGTTAGTTTGCTTAGTTTTTCTGTGAGCACTCCAGGATGGTTGTTTTAAAGAACAATATTGTTACTCAGAAAGTTGTTGATGATTGAAACCTTTATTTTCATGAATGTGCCTCAAATTATTCCTCAAAAAGATTAATGAATTAATGAATTCTACCATATCCCCCAGCAGTTTTCTTTTTAACTGCAACTCACAGTCCCTTTCCACCAGAGACAGGCTGACAGGTTGCTGAACAAATTTCATAGATGAAGAACTTTAATCTTTTTACCTTTTGTACCTTTTGTTGTCTTTTGAATCATACCTTAACATAGGCCATTATATTCCAATTATAAGTTCAAGGGTCATACAAATCCAATTTTGGTGACTCAATGGCCACTCAGCGATTGCCCTCTAGTGAAAAGGGGGCCTTACATTCAAACTGCACTGTCTACGCAATGGAATTATGAAATAGCATGTACTAGTTCTTGCCATCAGCTTATGTTAAAAAGATAACAGTTACTTTGCAGTTTGTTTTACTGCAAACCATGAAATATTAAAATTTTCAGTAGTTTTATGTTCACAGTTTATGTGACATAAACTGTGATTTCCACTGCAAAATCATCACACTGCGAACATTTTTTCAGTGAGGTGTACTGTACCCTATGTGCAAAATTAACTAATCCTGTATATCTAAAATGATTTGACAAACGAGTACGTACCATCAGGAAATCTCTTGGCGTCGTAGTCTATCCTGTAGTTCCATGGACTGGAGGACCTGTGGTGGACGTCCGTGCTGCGCGAGTACGCCTTACACGGGTTGCGGTGCCGCGTGGCGTTCTTCACCTGGTGGCGAATCTTCTGCAGCGGCCGGATGAACGGGCTCTCCTTGTAGCCGTTGAAGAATCGGAGTTTCCTGCGGAGGGCGCTCCTGGGCGGGTCGCGACATTCCTTCTTCTTCCCGCGCCGGTGTCGTCCCTCCGAGCCGGGGAGTCCGGTAAGCGCCAACAGGAGCAACGCAAGGATGGAAAATACCGTGATTACCTGAAAAATAAAAAACAGTAAAGTCACGGAAGTTTAGAATTGTAAGCAAGAGGCAAGTACATTATGCGCCTAAAAATGTTCCTTTAATTTATCACATGGGATGGGGCTCACTGAGCATTGAAAGAGAAGACCCTGCTGTATATTTAAAAGCAGAAAATATCTTTTAGAGCTTGCAGACTTAAGGGCGAGCTGTTTTCCTACAGTGTGACACCGGCTTGACCATTTTGGTTCCGTTAGCAGGTGCTGGAGAGGTGCCATGTTTATCCCTGTGCGGTGACAAGGTCATCACACCAAACCATCCTCCTGTGTTGTCCCAACAGAACAACAGATCTGCCTCAGGGACCAGAAAACACTGCAAAATGCAGC
This sequence comes from Branchiostoma lanceolatum, assembly GCF_035083965.1. Classification (NCBI taxonomy): domain Eukaryota; kingdom Metazoa; phylum Chordata; class Leptocardii; order Amphioxiformes; family Branchiostomatidae; genus Branchiostoma; species Branchiostoma lanceolatum. The sequence goes on from NC_089730.1 coordinate 16,912,193, forward strand.
AGCGTGTTTTCACCACACCACGCTCACAAAGCCTTCTTTCACCAGCTTCGTGTAAATACATTCCCCTGCATTCGACTAAGGTTCCAGCTTTTAGTCTTGAAGAATTATTAAACTGTTCCAAGCACTTAAAATATACATCTTTTTACTGTGTGCGTCAGTCGGTGATAGCATCTCTTCACTTAAAACTCCATGGGTCATTGAAAACTTGAAGCTAATAGCAAAACCTACACATATCATCCATTTGAAACTCTTGAAAGAAAATGAAAAACATGCTGAAATATTTTAATCTAATTTAAGATTCTTTGTAAGCAGCAACTTTGGACATGCAATGGTGTCTATATATAGGCTTGAAAGGACAATGCCGAAGTCCGTGATGAACAGATTCTTGGGGTTTGCAAAAAGAGTGTATCACATGGATCCAGCAAAATGAATAAAAACGGTTTCACAGAAAACTTTTCAGTTAAGGTCCAACAGATCTTTTTAAGGAGTCAAAACTGCCCAAGAAGACCACTTAAGGTACTGATAAAATCTGGTCTATGGGGACAGGTGGTCACTTAGAAAGGATTCTTAATGCTTGTGTCAATGGAAAAAAAAATAATCCAGAAAGGGACCAACAAAAAGTTAAGTGACATTGGCCAGGTGGTCCTAATGTAGAGGTGGTCACCATTCCACTGATAAGGATTTACCGAGTAACCCAAATGTTCGGACATTTAAAGCAAAGAAAAGTGACCTACCTTCATTTCTGCGAGTCTGTTTGGCCGGAGTTGCGAGGTTTGTTCTACGGGCGCAGTGCTGTGCTCATACTCGTACTAACGTACCGAGAGCCAATCGGAGCAGGATCTTGTGACCCGGACTTTCCCACCGCACACTTTGTTGTCAGTTACAGAACTCTTCCGCAAGCCTGTTTGGTCCAATACTGGGCACACGTTAGGGCCAGACCACTCTGGTATAGGGGAGGGAAGCATAGTTTTCTTTCTTTGTCAGCCATGAACACTAATACTACAGTCAAGATGCTAAAATTGATAGTGGTCATAACTGGTTAAAGCAAGGGGTGTTTCTTTATGTCAGTACCTTCAAGTACCCAAAATGAAGTGAGTTTAGAAATTAAAGCTTATTTGTAAAACTTTTGAAATGGTTTCCTCCATTGTGAGAATATATCTTTGAGAAAGTAATAAATATTGTTGCTTTGGCAGTCTAATACTTGTGTGTGACCAGCCGTGTGTTTGTTTGTTTACTCTACATCTTATCCCAGACGCCCTCGTTTTAACACCATCAACTGTCCACTAGTATTAAATGTTACAACGTGTAATTACCGGAGCCAGTTTAGTCCCTGAGTCCCTGATTTCAGCTTGTTAGCAAGCCTGCGCTTGTTGTAAGACAAATGTTCCGCGGAACCGACCAGGATCGTATTTCTAACATCAGAGTAATTGCGCTGTTAAGGCTGTCTCCTGGAGCCATGCCTTCCAGCTGTATTTCTCTGATGATTATGATAACGTGTTTGATCTTTCGGAGAGTTACGAATTACAGTCTTGAGGTCAGCCGATAGAAAACAGGTATTCCTTTCCAAGTGTATAGATAAGGCACAGGATGTTTTTTCGGGTTCTGACTGGAGGTGTCTTCTTTGCTGTAAGATTTATATGCGGTGTGTAGCGAGTGTGTTCTGGATTGGATATATCTGTCATCGGTCCAGAAGTTTTGGATACCTGATCACTGCTAATTACAGAGGGGCTGTCATCGCCCTAATTCATCTGGAATTTTCTCAGGGCAGACTCTTGTGGGTGTTTTTCTGATACAGCTGGTGGCCCCATATATGGTGGAGCTTCAGGTGTACATGTAAGCCTGCAAGGCGTCAAGCCTCTGCATGTAAAAGAACCCAACACACTTGTCAAGAAGAGTAGGGGTGACCTGGTGTGCTTGGCTGGAAACACAAGCCGTGGCGAGGCCGTATTTCACTACTAAATTATTGAAAAAGTGCTATGCTTTGCCACATACCTTACCGGTAGTGAATCAAAGTGTTTTGTGGATGCAAAATGATTTTCCATCAGACTTTCCTGCCATTTTCGATGGCTAGAAACAGTCCCTCTGTGTATTTGAACATGAGAACATCAGAGAACACATGTACTTGAAGTACAAAGAACAAACCAAAAGTAGTCAATAGAAGGAAATAGGTTTGCTCCCAACCTACACACATCCTTTCCACAAATGTCGTTCACACGCACACACACAGCTGAAGAAGTTTTCCCATGACAGAAAACAGGTACTTCAATTACGGGGGTTTGTCTGCGCTTGGGAGGTGTGAAATGGGCCCGCATAGAAGAGATTGTTGCCATGGCAACAGCATTGAGTCCCTGTTTTGATGCCAGATGTGCCGGACAATACCTCCGGTACAAAAATGATGAAAGAGCATGTTGTCGCGCAGGTGTGGTTTTATTATGGAATCATTGTGTTTGAGGTTGGTTTTTACTATAATTGAATTAAGGACTGTTTAAATTGCAGGTGTGCCCCCCTCCCGCAGGTGGCTATTAGGAGCTTTAAGTACAAATTACTATAGATCTAATCAGTGATGATTACATTAAGTAATCTAGTACAGTAAGTGGCACAGTGTTTTCGACCACCGGCCTGTTAAATGTATGGCACCAGTTAAAATTTTTGGCTCTGTACAGTCAAACCTATCTATACTGACCTGACTCAAGGGACATGGAAAAAATAATCACAGTAGACAGGTGGTCACATATGATATATAGACAGGATTCTTAATACTTGGGTCAATCTGAAAAGTGATCTCAGGGACCACCAGAAAACCAGGTGGTCCTCATGGAAAGGTGGTCACTTGTATGTGCAGGTTTGACTATATTTCCAGTGACAGTTAAACTAACTTGGAGCTAGCAAATTTTTTTTTAGATGAGTAGACACCCCTTCCACTGCACATGTAAAATGTAGAAGAGCATTAGATGATATTGAAGGAAATGTCCACTTGAAGGTATATCTATACCGCTGTATTAAAATTCATTGCATTTTCGCAGGGACTTAATGCGGTTGGAAGGAAAAGGAAGTTTTTAGTGTGTAAAATTTCATGGTTTAAATGACTCCAAACCTCAACTGTTATACAGTAATGCATTAGGCAAAGACTTATTTTCAGTGTCATGAATTTGCGGTCAGGTCACTGCGAAAAACACAAAAATAAAACCACTGCAAACATTTCAAATTTTACAGTAAGTGTTGCTATGCCCAGAAAAAAGCTATGTGCCATTAAACCATATAATGTTCCCACCGCTTAGATGTACAGTGATTGGTGACTCACAGTGCAACAGTTGCTAGTAGTTACAAGAGGCATCTTGAAGAGGTTGTTGTCTGTTGTGCATTGAGTACTCATTAATCTGACATGTACACATGTTGAGGGACCTCATTCTGATCAGTACTGGATAGCGTCACTCTATTTTTGGTTCTATATATGTAGGGCAGTATTGGCTGTCTACATTTGATGAGGATTTGTGGGACTGAGAGCCTAGTTTCTTGCCTAGACATCCAAAACTGGATTCTTAGCATTTTGGCAAGTTGTCAGATGTCAGATCCAAGTTAGAATAACCTATATCACACTCACACACTAAAACTACCTTTAGGTAAACTGTGCTTCCACCAAGTTCAGATTTGTTTGGCTTAGAAAATAGTTTTAAAACTTCTTTTGACCTACAGTTATTTAGCTGTGACCCAGATGGATAAAATCTGGTCTACGTGGACAGGTGGTCGCTATAGACAGGATTGTTAATGCTTGTGTCAATGGGAAAATTAAAAAAGTGTTCACATTGGTAGGTGGTCCTTATGTAGAGGTGGTCACTTATACAGGTTTCACTTGCTTGCTTGTTTTTTTTAATCAGTTTTTTCTACGCATGTCTGTAGCCGCTATGCATCAGTCCCTGATGCCCGCGAATGATTGATTGACGAAAAAGTGGGCCAGGTGGGCCTTACGTAGAGGAGGTCACTTGAATGTACAACTGTGACTTGCTTGTTTGATTTTGGCCACTTTTAACTCATTTTGGATAACGTGTGCATGGTTTTTGTCTCTTCTGTTTGTCCAGTGGATGATAAGTTGAGGTCACCAAACAGGTGATAACCCAACCTCATGTCCAGCGCTTTATCTCACCGATAAACTTTATCGAAAAATTGGTTCAAGGCCAGAGTGATTCTACCTCCCACTAATTCTCATATGGTTTGAATTAGAGCAGGACCTAGCATCTGTCTTTTTGTCCTCGTGGACAGAATTTTGCAGTAAAGAAGGATAAAAGATAATCTTCAATTTTTAATTTTTTTCAGTGTCACAAAGCTTTCACAAAATCAAGACAACTGTTACATTATTTGAAATTTGCCCCTCAAAATTGGGAGTAGGTGTAATAGGGGGTTAAGATGTTCAAAATATCATGGGGAGCGTGCTTCCAGACCCCATAGCATCCTCACTTGAGCCTTTGGTGCTGGATTTGGGTCTTTGCTTCGTCCTCTTGAGAGTACTGATAGAGATTTAAAGCTGGAAAGGATTAGAGATTCAGACACACAGACCTTACTTACATGTATATCCTCCGAACATCAACATGGAAGATTCCGTTACATGTGTAATTCTCTCGAAGGCCAAACATCACGGCTTTTGAGTTAGACAAACACGTGAAACTTTCAACACAAGTAAAAGATTACAAAACCTTCGACTGTACAGCACCTGTACGAATCCTTGTCAAGAAATTGCTTCTGGAATCGGAATGAATTCTAACCACATTGAACACAGATGGACTTTCAAGCTAGATGGAACTTGAAGTGACTACCAATGTTTGTTATTTTTCTATACAATTGAGATTTGCTACATGAAAGGATTAACACAACATGTGACTATCATCTTTTCAAGATGTCGATCTGGAGACCTGTCTGACTCACACCAACTGGTAGTTAGACCCCACTCTTGTCTAGCCTGGAATCCAGACCTATTATAGCTCCCGAGTCTCTCTTCGGGAGCTATAATAGGTGTGGATTCCAGGCTAACTCTTGTCAGTAAGTGTGGTGGGTTCTAAGTGTGTGTGTCTGTCAAATAGGGGGTCTCTGCTTTACATCTCATCCAGCAAAAGCTAGGTACTCATTTTCACCTGAGTTGAGTGTGAAAATTTGTGCCAAGTGACTTTCAAAAAGGCCAATACTGAAACCTGCAAGGAACTCAAACCCAGAACCTTTTAAGATTCCTCAGCAACAATTAGCCACAAGGCCTCTGATGCTCCATGCCTCCTTTTAATCTTCAGATTCTTCCTGTTTCAGGAGGGGGCAACAACCGCTGGCTGCAACCTCAACAGGTGTTTCCCATCATCCTTTGCCTGTGCCAGCTGCTGGATGACACCAGTGCATTGTGGGAGGATGATGATGATGATCACCCCATCAGCAGGACAGCTCAAATCAGAACTCTAACTCTGACCACCCTGGAGAAGATACAGCACATATCACTGGAGATGCTGTCATCTGGCAAGTACAAAATATTGAGTCATTACACACTAGCCTGGTACCCATCCTATTCTAGCTCTGCTTACTCCTTTGCTTCCCAGCAGAACTGTCTATCACCCGTTGATAGTACTGTCTCTACCAGACTAACTGCGTCAGCTATAGGGAGAATATATGCCAGGGAAGTTTGGCCACCAGAGGGTTTTATTTGCAGGCGCGGGGGAAATATTGAGTCAGACCCTCACTGTGGACTGACTCTACTGGCTAATTTTTCCTTTTTTTTTCTGAATTCTACAATCCATACGCCCGTAGGAAGGCTTGGTGGAGGTTACATTGATAGAGAAACGATTGGTCCTTTTCTTCCTGCATTATTAGTTCTGATTGGCTCTGAGTCGCTCAGTCATCGTAACGCCATGGTAACAGTGTTCCAGCAGGCAGACAGAAGCTCAGTCCGTGTTAGACTGCTTCTGAGAAAAATTTGATTCATGTAATAGAATGAAAAAGAATGCAGGAAATTAGGACCAAACATTGACAATGGGGACAAGGGACAGACAATTCTGCATGTGAAAAAATAAATACATTGTGTCAATGACTGAATTTATAATTTTGATTTCAGAACCATCGAAGTATGAAAAGCAGATAACCTGGTTACACACAAAGTTAAAACTGCTTGGTAAGTATAGATATTATAAAAATGTTATACACCATCTTCTGCTCTTGTACAATGTATATAGCATTAAATATAATAGTAGAGAGAAATAGGAAATATTATCTTACACCCCCTTTGCACTGAGGAAGTGACCATTAAGAACTCATTAGTTGTCCAAACAAATTTTATTAAGATGTATTTTAATTGTAGTTATGTTTTCTCTCAAATTATACTTTTACAACATGGATCATACGGTTAGTTGATCTATAAACTCATAAGCCTCCTTGTAATAAGAGAATTGAACATTGTCTTCATGGGTAGGAATGTTAATTACTTTAACAACTATTTCTCATTCTTATAGCATCCGCTTAAAGAATGAAGACTTGATCAGTTAATGAATGAAAAATATTTAGGCTATCTTTGAATTGTTATTCGATCCTTCTACGTTCTTTTACGAGAATGTTGGCAAGATCTCTCTCTGCATATTTGGTTTCATGATACCTTTACTGAACAAACGAAAATTGGACGCAATTTATCGCCATTGCTTGAGGCAGTACGTAACCAACAGTACGCTACTTTCTGTACACGACCAGGCCGTTCCAGTGGTTTGTCACGATGTTTAGTCTACGAACACGCCACGGTGTTTACGTTGCCTCGGGCTTTCCTTAGAAAGGAAGGATACAAAAGTTCCTTCCATTCCTGAATTGTCTTCACCCATACTGCACCTGTGAATCTCCATCATTAAGTGGGGTTTACGCTTGAAAATGATTAATTGTTTTGGAATGTAAGGAATTATCAGTGACTAGATTATGGTAACAATCACAGACTTGTGCTCTGGGAAGTTGAATACATTGTAACATGTGCAGGTCTTTGAGTTACAGTAAATTCATCTACATTGTATTTTATTTTGCTAGGTTTTTTAAGTTTGCAGTCGAAACAAGACGTAAATAGCACATGTTAGAACATTTATGTCATGATTTCAGGATGAAGAAGCACTGCAAAAACTAAAAACTGTAAAACCACCACAAACATTTCAAGATTTAGAGTAACTGCTGAGGCCTTACATGTTCATATTTTACTCATGACCTCCGTCCACATGTTTAAATACATAACTAAAAGAATACTTCAAAGCAAAGGTCTCAGGAAGATTTTGTAGTTAAATGTCAATTACTCACCTATTTTCAACTTTTAAGATAATTTTTCAATGAATTGACAATGTAATATCATGGCTTGTTTTATAGATTGGACCAGCAGACTGTATGTGTTCCCAGTGCTGCAGCTTGTTTTGCCACAGATGAAAAAGGTTTGACATCTTCATTTTTTATTATAGTCAGATGCTAAAAGACATAGTCCTTCCCATACTATATAGGTTATATGGTGGTGCCCATCTCTGTTTCAATAGCCCTTGGGCCACACAGGTGTGCAGTATGGGGCTAGTCCACTGGTAGTGGTGTGTATTCAACTATCAAACTCTTTGTCATAAGTGCTGAGTGCTTAATAAGAACAAGAGAAAGCAATAACTATGTAATATATAACTTTGGAGTTTGGGATCAAACCTGCAACCTATAGCTACTGTATGCTAAACAAACACTCTTCCCACTAGGCGTTGCTAAATCTTCTAATGTGTGTATGAAGAGTCAGCAAGTTTAAGTTTTTTTCACAGACAAGTCATGATGTTTGTTTGTTGTTTACTGGGTTACATGTTGTTGTTGTTTTCCACAGGAAGTCCCAGACGTGCTGTTTACCTTCTGCGACCTTCCCGAGACAACCTGGCTTCCATTGTCAGATACTCTGTATGGTGGGTACAGGGAACTTCCTAACTGGACATATAGAACAACAGGTGGCCAAGAACATGTTTTTTAACCTTCTCCCTGCTGCCTAACTCTGTAACCAATAGGGAATGGGGTGCCAAATGGCTACTTCAAAGTGCTAAAAGTTAGCAATGTTGGTTGGGTGCTTGTTTATAGGTTTTCAAATACATAATTCCAGATGTAGAAATTTTATGGTGCAGGATACTGTAAATACATTTAAGTTCACGTGGTTTTTATTCCGCGGTAGGCAGAAAATGTTTGCAGTGGTTTTTAGTTCGCGTTTGAAACACTACTGAGTATGTGCTACAGTCATAGGTGGGCAAAAAGTTTCTTGGTGGTTTTAAGTTTGTGCTGAAAGTTCACCTCGAATACCGCGAACAGAAAACCGCTGCGAACGTTTTTGCATATTTTACAGTACAATGTATTGTGTTTGTCTGCAGGTCCAGGTACAGGACTGGTGGCCATGTTGGAGTGTTGTCGATCGTCTGCAGAAATGGCCCAGTACATGACCAAGGTAAGCAGTCCCTCCAGGATTCACAAAGTTTTCTTTTTACACAACAAAAGAGTAAAACAATACCTAGCCAACTGTCTGTCACCTTTCTCTGGGCAATAGTGACAGGGTTTTTTCTGGGTTTGATAGATCATAGTACAATTTGTCTCAGTATTCTAAGATGCTCATACAATACATGTATGTTCTAACACTATGCCCATGTATCATTTTTTGTTTTCCTTCTGTGTAAGGCGGTGACTGTTGATGTTGAAGACGCCTCCCAACTTGTACTGTTCCAGAAAGGTGTGACCGTGGCTCTTACCCAGGTAAAACCAAGCAGATGTATAGAGCCATTACAAAATAGATGGTTCCCCCACAATGCACTCTCCAAATATGTTACCTGAAAGTTTATCATATGTTTAAACTAAATGTATTGCTGCATAACAATTTTTTGGAAACAGGTTGTAACATAGCATTTCTATTCGAAGCTAAGCGATAGTAGTATACACTCAGTAGACATTTACAAAATGTATCATTTGAAATACAGAATGTAGTCTATGATTAGTTTAAATGAGTTAAAGGACTCATTACTGTATAGCAAATGTATTTCCTGACTTGATTTAATTATGTCATCTGTGGCTGTGTGTCTCTCTCTGTGCATGTCTGTTTCTTGTATCAAATATCATGATAATTACTATGCTGTGTAAAGAAGGCACTTTACATTGCTACGATCTCACTCCTAACAGTTTCCCAATGTGCCTGTATTGTATAACAGGTATAACTTTCCTTTGGCTTAACACACCAGCATCTCAGGCACACGGCGCGGCAGTAGCTGGTAATATTACTGTAACATCAAACTATATATAGTGTACTCCAGGCATTGTTGAACCTTTTCCCTGTTGCCTGACCCAAGTCTGTACAAAACAGCTACATACGCTGGCTAAAGGTTAAAGCTATCTACAGTACTTGTACTTGGTGACAGACTTGCATGTCTGATGTCATGCACCGCCCCCCTCCCACAGGTCCTACCCCAGTGTGTGTGGCGGGAGTGGAACCGTGTCATCCAGGCAGTCCAACAGCTGATGAGGGAGGGACTGTTGGTGGTTCCTGTGGAACAGGGCGGGCACTGCCAGGACTTAAAAGGTACTGTGTGTGTGCATGTGTGCGTGTGTTTGTTTGTATGTCACAGTGTGTGTGTGTTACAGTGTGTGTATATGTGGGTCACAGTGTGTGTGTGTATTTGTATGTCAGTGTGTGTGTGTGTGTGTGTGTGTGTGTGTGTGTTTGTGTGTGCATGTGTGTTTGTGTGTGTGTATGTATGTTTGTTTCTGTATGTGTTTATGCATGTGTGTGTGTGTAATATGCATTTGTGTGTGTGTGTGTGTATGTGTGTGTGTGTGTGTGTTTGTGTGTGTATGTGTGTGTGAGTGTGTGTGTTTGTTTGCATCGTAGACTCATGATGCTGCATACTTTCAAATTAGTCTTAAGTGTAGGACAGGGCATTGTAGAAACACAGGTGTTAATGGAGGGAAGGCACAATTCAGACCTAACACCAGACTCACTAATATAGCAGCTGTATGTATGATTAAAAGTTAGTTACATTGTTTGAGATGTGAATTTACCATACTATAATTCTTGATTTGTTAGAGGTAGCTTCATTTTAGCTATTTTAGCGGTCGCTAGTCAACCGCTAAAATTTCATCACTACAGATATGTGATCACTAACATTTAAGACTCACAGTGATGTTTGTTCCCACCGTTACAATTAAATGCCATGAACTACTCCCTTTCCCCCCAACCGCTGAAGTTACCCACCGCAGTATTGAATGGAATTACAGTAACATTGTATTTATTGCAGATGTACTGAAAGTGGAACTCAGCACCTCCCAGCAACTGGCAGAGGTACTGCAGCTGATGGCCAGCCCTTGGGCTGAAACCTGGGTGTCTCCAAGAGTCTGGGTACATGTGGTCAAGAACTATGTCTCCACGATTCAGGTATGTTTTTTATCATATACGCCATCGGGGGTTTTTCTAGAAAAATTGAACAAGAGGGAGCACACACAGCTGAGGGAGCAAATTCTATGTATTTATGGAATAATCAATCACTGAAGGAAGGCTGTATGCTGGAGATTAAGCTAAAATCTGACTTCGACAAGGGGGCGCTGGGCTGAATCAAGAGGGCGCAGCGCCCCTTTTTCCCGATTTAGATGAACCCCTGGGCATACTTATTTCATTATATGGATGACATCCTCTGGGCACCCCAAAACGTATGTGCTAAAAATGTTGCCTTCATTCTGGAATCTATGTGGCCAGGAAGGTTGAAGAAATGGTTGAACACAATGGCAGAACATGGTATATATAGCGAACAATATCTTCTTCTTTGGCTTTAGAAGACTTGTGCTCAGGGCACAAAATACTTTTGGGAGGACAAGTTGATGCAAGCATGAATGTCATCCTTATAATCATTTGTCAGTGTGGCCATAGTTCTTTGGCAGTCTTCTTCTTTGGCAGTCTCGGAAGACTATCTGTGCGCCTCTGGAGTTCTCTTGTGAGTTCTCTAGTAAGATATACGATTTAGAAGTATTGAAACTTGTCCATAAATACCAAATCTTTATGCATGTTGATAGGGAAATATAATTATGTATGATGAATATGCATATTCAACCTTTTTTTTTTTTGCTTGAACTTAGTTACACATGCCATGATTTGCTTTCCTTTTCTTGTGTGGTCTTAACCTTCTTAGATGTCATTGTACCAGTATTCCTTTATGCTTTTATTCTTTTATTCAACCAATAGGAGCTGCAGCATTCAGTTAGCCAATCAGACAGCCCGCCTGAGGCACAGCTGTCCGTGATTGGTCAGTTCTTCTGCCACTGCTGTTCAGTCATGACGGTTGCACCTGGAGAAGTCTGTCAACAGCTTTTTGTATTGGCCCTGGACATGCTGACAATGTGTCAATCACTTTCCACATCAGCCAATGAGGAGGTGGCATTGAGACAGAGGGAGGGGCTTAGAAAAGAGATAGAACAGTTGGAGCTCCATGGAGGACTTAAGAGGACACTGCAACTGAAACTGGATGGAATTGGACAGTTGTAGATGTTTTATATATAGTGTACGTGAATTGATATTGAAGAATCGAGTCACCAGGAAAGCTTGTTGGTAGCAATGTCTTGTGTCTACAATTCAAATAATTGTGTCATGACCAGGAAAAAAGTCTTACGGTAACCATTAGCATCAAACCACACCCCAACCAAGGTCGGCACTACGTTGGGGTAGCCTGGAATCCATCCAATTCACTCCTCTGACCAATCGCATCTAGGCAGAATGTGCCTTTTTCAACTTTCATTTTCTAATTTATACTACATGTAGGCTGGTGCAATGACCAACTTCCAACCATAGATGATCTTGCTCAGAGCCAGTGCTGTCTCCAGCTTTGAACATGTTACATTGTTTAAAAGCCCATGTTGTCGATTTTTGTCGTTAAATCTATCATTTTGATTAAAAGAAGTACATTTTCATTAATTTCATGTCATGAAGTTGAGGAAATTCCCATCCCAGGACGAAGAGACGGGGCCTGGAGACAGCCATGCTCACAACTATCTTCCAAACATGGTCTGGAGGTCGGGGGTCATGGTCGCCTATATAAAAGATGCTTTCTCTTGTAATGATATGTAAAGAAGTGGATGCTATTGTTATTAGATTAGCTGATCAATCATGATCAGGTGATAGGACCTCGTGTATTTAGTCATTTTCTTATCCAAGATTTATAAGGATTGACATTTGAATGGCAGTTTGGTGAATGCTTTCCATCCACTGTGAAAAGCCATCTTTGTTTATTTTGTCTGGTTAAGAAGAATGTTATCATTTTGATTTATAATAAACATATACAACATATGTCATACATTGTGGCATATTGTGCCTTATTGAGCATGCAAATGAAGGCTTGATTTGCATATTCTGTACCTTAGATAATCAACATGTGCCTTGTACATCCTATCCACGTTATAGATAGTTATAGTACTTCCACCCATTCTCATCTTATCCTGTTTATAAACTAATACAAGCACACAACTGCAATTCCAACGAAAACCGCTAGAGGTACCAACGTCTATACATTCTCTGATGCCAGGATCGCTTCTACTTAATATGACGTTATCAGGTTTGCAATAGCCTGGTTCCCATACTGTGTAGAGAGCCTGGGCAACATGCATAGCCGCTCAGCTGGCAAAATCCATGTCTAGTTTAGTTTATTGTTTATTTCAGGCCCGATGGCCCATATTGACAGACACATACACATTATATATTTTTAGGCAAACATGTCTAAAAATATTGCTACATATTCACAGTTGGTAAAAAAAAAGTACCATCAGGCAGCCACGGCGCACGGGCCTTGCCGAGGACGGACTAGTTGACAGTATGTGCCGCCTTCACTACCAACCTTGCAGGTGCAGCAAAAAGTGTATTATAAGCCAAAAATAGACCCAGAGAGCCTGCTATTGAGGCTATAATGAGGCCTCTTTGATTAGAAATATCCACGAAAATAAATGGTCCAGGCCTCGTGCATGTCTTTGAGTAGAAGTATCGATTCAGGTAAGAAGTCAATGCTTAGTGGGACTGGCCATGGGCCGGTAAAATCTCCCTATTCTGGGATGGCACTTGACTACGTTCACACCTACCTGTTGATCTACTGCAGTTCCTAGAGTAATCGCCAGGAAGCGCTTACTTGATTACCTGTGATAATACACTTTAACACATTCTACGCCTCCCATAGAAGTTCGAACGCGGCAGAAGTTCAACTGGGGCAACACACTTTCAACCCGGAAATAAGTTGAAATACATGCCAAGCATGACTCGGCTAGTCTCTACCAGACTAACCGCGTCGGCTATAGAGAGAACATTTGCCGGGGGACTTTGACCATGGAGGATAACATTCCCATCAGGGTTGCAATATTGGACCCTATCTCCATAGCCGACCCCCTTCATACAGTTGACTCTATTTGGCCAATTTCTACTATTTTCCCAGCGACCCGCAGAGGCTGGTAGAGTCTAGACTCGGCCACGAGTCTCTAGAACCAATTGTCACCGGAATCACCCCCACTTCTTCTGTCAGCTTTGTTTATAGCATTTGGAGTAATTTCACAGCAGGCTAGGAGAAATCGGAACTCAAACCTGGACACTCGACATACCACTTCCGCAAAGAACAAAGAACAGAACGTTACGTCACTTCCCAGAAATGTTCCATCGCACCACAAAAGAGTCCGGAGGCGATGTGCACTTGTACCTGACTCAGGTGCGAGAATACAACACAGAAAAACCGAACAGGTGAGTTGGACATTTTCTTCGTCAGCTTGTATGAGACGTGGACAATCGTTGGTAAACTGTTTGAGAAACGTTAATTTTTAACGTTAATGTCTGTGGTCATTGAACTGCCATAGACGGTTGAACTTCAAGTTCAAAAACAATTAATGTAACAGAATGGCGTCCCCGTCGACAGCATGCATTTTTTTCAACACCGCGTACATAAAGTTCTCGGCCTCACCTAAAAACAAGGTTCACAACTCAAATTTCGGGGCATAGATATAACATATAAAGCCTTTTACGAATAACCACGTGTCACATACTTTCAGGTAATGCTCTAGGAGGTTGATCTATACATATCGCCAAATTCCGTAACATACAGTGGTAACCTCTGAAATAAGATTTTTTTCACCACTTTATTCACCTCCACCAATTTTTACAACCAAGAACAAAATCAAAACATCATACTAAAGTCGGAACAATACGTGAAAGTAGCATTACAGAAGTGATACAATATTGTATACAAAAACTAACTATCTATGACAAAAAGAGAACTTTAACTAGTAAGTAAAAATTACATACAATACAAAGCTTAAACTTGATAGTAAGTACTTAGATAACCTCTGAAATAAGATACTAGTCTTGGCATCTGAAATAGGGAAATCAGACTGAGTCAGGTACTTGTAGTGCCCACACCCGTTTTAATTTCAGCAAAAAACGGCACGTAGCGATGTTTTTCTGACAACACCATTTGATAGTAAGTTGGCCAAGAATGTATACTGGTCACGTATGTGTGTGGTACAGTCGTGCAGGGACTTAATACACGATTTTGATGTCTTTGATCATGAACTACGCATGGCACCACTCAGAATTTGCCATTTTGCGTGCTGAGGAGCGCACACCACAATACCTGTCAATACACGGAAATAATCCGACGTGTATGAAGTACTAGTACCTTAGCTTACTATCGAGTTTCAGTGATGACCAGTACTTTCGCACACGGTCTAGAATTTTCCACTTGAAACATGTGTTACCCAAATCTCACTAAATGTACTGCCATTTTGCATTTCCGTGTACTGTTGACAGGCAGCGGGCATTGTGCCGTGTACGGTACCGCAGCACCCAAAATGGCAAATGCTGAACAAGACATCAACTTGACCTGGTGGGTTAGGATTTCCTTGGCCGCGGTGGTCGCTGGTTCATACTGGTCATACCAAGGACGTGTAACGTTACATACTGATTTCTTAACATACTGCGCGGCACTCAGCAAGAAAGAAATGGCAGTTGAACTCACACTTGTACTTCCAGTGAGCTACGCGTAGCCACCGCTGTAGTGTTTGCACAACTGCATGACCTACCGGGCTGAAGAAATGTCCTATAGTACGCGTGACACCGCGCCGTAGGTGTGGCAAGGATATGTCTGGATTTTTGGGGGGGTCAAATGTACGACAATTGACAAGGACAGTGTGGGTACAACGCAAGTAACGTGTGCGTATGCTTTGCTTCATCTATAGTACCTCCAACCATTTAGTATGAGGAGGCCGGTGTTATTCTTGCTAAAGGTACATGCTTTCTTTCGGTTCAAGTTCCAAGTCTTCCGAGTGAAATGAAGTTATCTTAACTAATGGCGAACGCTTTGTTCGGGTACTGTTTGCTTTTAAAAACCGGCAACCATACATAACACACCAGCTTTGCAGTACACTACAGTCTGCCTGAAACCAGGCTGTAGGGTTTGGTCCACTCACACCGGGATGGACCCGTACGTTTTTATAGTATAATCGTTAAATGTGGTGGGTAAGGTACCGGGGTTATTTAACACGCAAGGGTGTGCACGTGGCTCTCCTCAACTACGGGGCTTCCAACGTGTCCCGTCCGAGAGAACGTTCCTAGCCGAAGCCAGGTACTCATTTCCACCTGAGCCGAGTGGGTAAATATGTGTTGAGTGTCTTTATTCCCAAGGGCACTACGATGGCGCCTGCCATGGATTTGAACCCATGCCCTTTAGGACGTTCCTAGCCGAAGCCAGGTAGTCATTTCCACCTGAGGCAAGTGGGTAAATATGTGTTGAGTGTCTTTCCCAAGGGCACCACAATGGCTTTTTAGGGTGAACCTATGACCTTTAGATTCTAAGTCAACAACTCTAACCACAAGACAACCTTGCCACCGTGGAAATGTGTACCATCAGCTAGAATAACACAGACGGCTTCATTTGCTTGAACATTACTTTATTGATAATTCGAAGGTAACAAGCGTGCACCGTGCGCAGTTGGCAAGTCACACACAGCTATATGGTGACACATATGGTGACAATGGCCTAGTGGGTAGAGTGTTCGCCTTGCACATGGTAGGTCGTGAGTTTGATCCCTGGTCGTGTCATACCGGCCAAATTGTACATACTACTTTCTCTGCCTAGCACTCAGCATTTGGAAAACTGAGAGTACGGAAGTGAAACACACATCACTACCAGCGGACTAGCCTCCTGCTGTAGCGTCTTGCCCAAATGTGTGGCCCAAGGGCTACTTGAAAATATGGAGATGGGCGCCACCCCTATGCGTCTTATCAAGACGTCTGGGATACTTAAACTTAAACTTAAACGTATGGTGATATACATCTAACGTTACTTCAAATTCTACCGCGGAGGCCGCCCCGCTGGCAAGCCTGGTTCCCAGCCTGTAGTGCAGCTTTGATTGTGATGGCCACTCGATCCCTTCTTGTGCAAGCTAGCCGTACAATCTGGTAACCAGGCTAAGACATTTTCACTTCAAAATACTTTCAGCGACTTTGTATTGCAATGAAACATTATTGCGTCACGATATGTTACGTAGAGAAAACAACCTAACACGATATTGTACATGCATTCTCCTTACTCTGTAGTTAAATCTTCAGCTAATACATTTACTGCACGAACTTGATGGGTAAGTAGTAAAGCTAAGATAGCAATCTTCAATCTGAGTCGGCTCATTGCTAACTCGCATTATCTGTACAGTATACCCTTGCTACGCATTGTTTCATGTTGCAATTAGCCCTCGGGCACTTGCAAATAAAATATAAATATTATTATTGTTCTTAACTGGTGCGGGGTAGATGTGCACTTACCAACTAGGTATGTAATACAAGTCTACCACACTGGTTTCACTATGCACTTCTTAAATACAGGAGTAAAAGACTTGTTGATTGTGACACCATGTAATGTATTCTCGCTTCAATTTTTATTACAACATTTATGGTCTCGATATTCTGAAAGTTCATCTTGTTTTTTCTCGCTCTCGCATTAGATTTGTTGTCTGTATAGTAGAAGATGTTATCCACGAAATTTACTCGCTCTGGCCTCATTAGGACCTAATCAACCTGCACATCGTGAATTTTTTATGTTGTCACTTCTTTCAAATTATACGAGACACGAACTCGAGATCATTTTCAGATGACATTCTTTTGAAAAGCAAACGATGGCGCAGCAAATATTGCTCAAGCACTGTTCAATGCTTATCAAGTGACGTTTTGCGCAAGGTGAAATGTCAGGTTCAGAACCGTCTGCCGTGTTTACTATGACGTTATCGCTGTTACTATCTACAACTGAACCATGACTGCCAGTCAGGAACTATGACTACCAGATAACTATGACTACCAGGGGGAAATGGCTCTTTATGGTTCAATGATCAATGTTCTCACGAGGGCTACGTTTGGTATAAACCTTTATGTTCAATCAATGATTCTTGTTAGGGAACGTAAAGCTGCAACGTGTACATTCTACGGTCGTTATTCTCCGACAGAGACAGACTGTGCAAAGGTTAGGTGTAACAAGTAGTTTAGTGTGATATTTAAACAGCTAACTGCTGCCATGCCGTATGCCTTCGAAGTTGGTGTGTTATTACCTTCGCCAAGAAGGTTATATCAAGTTTTCGGTAGCTTTTGTATCTGTGTGTGCGAGTGTGTATGTATGTGTGTGGATTAGCAGCATAACGTCAGAAGGCATGGATGGATTGTCTTGATATTTGGTATGTGGGTAGGTTTTGATGAGACCTAAAAATGAATAGATTTTGGGCCCCATGGCGGCTTGTTACGATACTGCAATGGACCTTCCTGTTTTGATATCTTATGTTCTGCGCATGCCATGGTCCTGATATTTGAGTGGTTAATAGCTAGCGCTCTTGGGCTAGAGAGTAAGTGGTATATTTTATATACGATACAGATGCAGATGCACGTTATAGTTACGTGTGATGTCTTGATATTGTTCTAACTCTACCGTCGTAAATAACTTGTTACAGCATATAAGGTACCACAATGAAGAAGCCGAGGCTGGTTGCAGCAGTCGTCCTGATCACCAGCTTTCTCTGTACGTGTCTTCTGCTGTTCGCCTGGAGTGGACGACAAAAAAACTACACGGCCATGAACCCTGTATCTGACCTCAGGTAATGTGGTTCATTTTTTCACAATTGTGATGTACATATTATATACATACATACAGTAGAAGCATGTACCCGTGTATGGCGCAAGTGGGTACGCAACCCTGCTGCTTGGCCGTATCAAGGAGGTTATCCTCCTTGGCCGTATGGATCAAATTCTGTTAATGATCTGTGGGCCGGAGTTCGATCCTAGGCTATAGGGTCAGCCCCAACTCGGGCATGTTTTAAGGGATTGCATTCGTCTTTTCGGATGGTGACGTAAGGCCAGCGGGCCCGTGTACGAAGGCCTTTAGCCTCTGGTATCAAAGCTCTGCATCTAAAAGAACCCAACACACTGCGTGACTTATCGAGAAGAGTAGGGTGTGCTGACTCGGTGGGGATGTGGTTGTATTTCATTTTTATTTCATTCATATATATATATATATATATATATATATATATATATATATATATATATATATATATATATATATATATATATATATATATATATATGTATATATGTACTACCCCTTGACATATGTATGTCGCATCTCTCTCTCTCTCTCTCTCTCTCTCTCTCTCTCTCTCTCTCTCTCTCTCATTGTATCATGATATACATTTTATCAGGGCCCGCAAGTCCTATTAATCAAATTGCGGAGTAGGCAATCAGCACTAATACATTTATATCAATCTGGTGGCACGCGAGCGGCAGGGGAGTATTTCACATCCATGGTCTGTCCATTACTATAGTGTCAGTAAATTACAAATATTAATTCTACCATGGCTTTCCTTGTTACCAGTAACACGGTAGATTACAACTGTACTACCTTCGCTGGTGGAACCGCACCGTGACCGGTTGAACTTGTTTGAACACCGGTTTCCCCTTTCTTCGAGGCTTTGTTTGCAGATCCGGTTGTTTGTTGATGTTGATTTTGGCCGGTTGTCTGTCAGCTAGGGTCCTGTGTGCCGCCTGGTAGGACGGCGGCCAGCAGTGTTTACATTATTTCAATTCTTACACAGACGCCAGCTCATTCACTTTAGTTCAGACAAGTCGATCTGATTGATAGGTGTAATTGTGAATAGTCGACTGAAAATAAAGCAACTATCGCGTGTAATGTGACGATTTGTATGTTACTAGTAATGCTACGGTCACATTTCCGAACCGGGCCCGGCCGGGCTGTTTGCGGGAACGGAAAACGAAAATGTATGTAAAGAAATATGCACAAATTATACTCATGATTAATATTTTGTATGCTTGTGACCTTTGTCGTCTTTTTCATCATACTTCTCGTTCCTCCAAACTGCCCGGCCGGGCCCCGTTTTGGCCACACGTATATTGGAAGTGTT
Organism: Branchiostoma lanceolatum; assembly: GCF_035083965.1. Lineage (NCBI taxonomy): Eukaryota > Metazoa > Chordata > Leptocardii > Amphioxiformes > Branchiostomatidae > Branchiostoma > Branchiostoma lanceolatum. The sequence continues at coordinate 16,931,639 of NC_089730.1, forward strand.
TTACGTTACAGGAAGCTGTCACAGGTATAATAGATCAAAGGAAGCCGATTTACCGCATTACATACCGCGTACCGAGGACATTACTTTCTGCTTTGAAAATGACAATGGGCCATTCCAAATATATATATATATATATATGAGTGGGGGGGGGAGTGATGACATAGGACTGGACTGTAGGGCTTAGGAAGTAGTCAGGACTCAATGACTCAGGAGGTTTGAAATATTTAGGGCTGTAGGACTTAGGGGGTTTGAAATCGTTAGGACGCGGGACTTAGGGGATATTTGGATTGGGGTGTCATCAACCCCCTTATATTTATACATATATTCTCTTTTTTTTTGGAACGGCCCAATATGAATAACCATGTTGTCGTGTGCACACATACGCATGCATGTCGGCACTCTGCAGCTGCCACCGTGTGTAGTTGTTATCTACCTGGGGACTTGGACTTAAGCTCAGTTTTCTGATAACATGGACTGGGGTTAGCTTAGATACAGAGCTAGCGGCTGACCTCTAGCCTCTACTAGACTCACTACGCCGGCTATAGGAGAATATTTGCCAGGAAGTTTGGCCACCATTGGATTTAACAGGGGGAGAACATAGATCTGGAAAAAGATTGCACATAAATTGTACAAAGTAGTCCACAAACAATATCAATAGTAAAGTCACTGTATTTGTCCCACCGCCTGCAGTTCAACAAAACCGTTTTGAATGTTAACGTTGTGCTGTCAACTTTACCAACAGTGAGCGGCATGTGAAATTCACGTGATAAAGGTATGTCAGCAATTTGAGGTGCTTAAACGGTGCAGGGGTTGGTGACTGGGCTTGTAAGACACCGATAAAAAGAAATCGAAGCCTAGCCTCTACCAGGCTCCACAGGTCGCTGGAAAAATAGTGAAATTGGCCAAATAGACGGATAACACACGGTCGTACCAGAGGATGTGGTCCGCCAAAGGAGCACAGTTTGCGACCTACAACTGTAACTTCTTTGGCGGACCAACTCCTCTGGCATGTTATCCGTTTATTTGGCCAATTTCTAGTATTTTTCCAGCGACTTAGCTGTGAAGCCTGTTAGAGGCTATGCATAACCCAAAGTGGACGACAATAGGCAGTGCACGAGGCTTGGGTAGCGCTACGTCACAAGCCATGTATGATGTGATATAACGAAGATATCCAGGAGTCACTTGAGTTTTATCTTAAAGTTCTAAAAGTGTTCTTTTCACCTAACAGGGCTCGTCTTCTACAAGCTCTCAACCTGTCGTTGGAAATATCCTTAACCAAGAAAACGTGCCAGGTTGGGCAGGTGTTCACGTATAAGCAAGAAAACGTACAAACAGCCGGCATGACCAAGACTTTCTACGATCTTCTCCCGGACACGGCACCGTTCCGGCCTCGAGGGTATAAGTCGTGCAGCGTCGTCGGCAACGGCGGGATCCTTCTGAAGTCAGGCTGCGGTAAAGACATCGACGCTGCCGACTTCGTCTTCAGATGTAACCTCCCGCCTTCGGACACGTTTGAGAAGGACGCCGGCTTGAAGTCTGGCGTCACCACGATGAACCCTAGCGTCCTCTCTGCACACTACAATGACTTCAAAACGGCAGCGGACTCGGAGAGGTTTGCGGCAAGGTTAAAGCAGCTGGGGAACTCTTTTCTTATTGTGCCTCCGTTCGTATCGAAGAATAGCGAAGACAATGTCGAACGTCTGAACAATCTCTTAACAGAACGGAGAGAAGAGCTCAGTGTACAGCCTCTCTTCATGCCCAACAGTGTCTTTGACAAAGTTGAACGGTGAGACAAATTCAGCAGTTGTAACTAGAGTTCCACGACCTCATATCTTTTCGTTTAACCTTTTCGAGAGACCTGTCATAAAATGTAAGTCATTGTCATTGACCAACACTGATGGAATTTCATGCCAAAATCTAAAACAACTCGTTCAAACACACGAACAATACTATTTGCACATAGCACTTGATGATACTATCATTTGTTGTCTCTATTACAACGCTGTCTCGTCGGTATATGGTCACTTTAGTGTGCGTTTCCTCTTTTGACTCATGTGCTGCATCTCGTCTCTCTGTACTTTTCTCGTATTGCTTTTCTCCAAAAGTCGGCAGGCTAATGTGTGAAAGATTCTTATTTTTCTTTCCACTTGTGTTTTCTTATTTTCTTTATATTCACATTTACATATTCACATGTCCCTCCCCTTCCCTCATTTATCAAAACGCTTTGTCTTCAGGAGATAGTCCACGAGGAGTTTTTGCATTTTTAACTTTCTCTCATCATATGTTTGGCAGGTTTTGGAGAGAGCAAAGCGGTTACGAGCTGAGCGAGGCACGGGTGTCGTCTGGCTTGTACCTGGTGACTCTCGCCCTCTCCATCTGCCAGCAGGTGACCGTGTACGGCTTCTACCCGAGCCACGTGAGTCCGTGGAAGTCATACCTCCGGTACCACTACTACTCACCGTACAGCTTCTTCAGCTTCAAACAAATCGGGCCGTGGGGGATTCACGACATGGGGGAGGAGTTCGCCATATTGGAAGACCTTCACAGCCGTAATGTAGTACGGCTGAGACTGCGGTGTGATAAGGGTTAAAGGAAAGCTACACAAAAAAGTGAAAATCCTTCTATGCTATGCTCAATATATTCCAAAGTCAAATTCTTACTTCAAGTTGTTTCACATAAGTCCGTCATAGTTCTGGGATTTTCCACAGTTTGCAACTTATGCCGTGCTGACACCTTCTCGCCTGATAATTGAATTATATGACGTCAGTGTTTCAAATTTTTCACCTGATGATTGAATTTTAGAACACTGACGTCATATAATACAATCATCAGGGGAAAAATTTTGAAGAAACTTGAAGTAAGAATTTGTCTTTGGAATATATTAAGCATATATAGCATAGAATGATTTTCAATTTTTTGTGTAGCTTTCCTTTAAGAACCACTAAAGTTTCAGGTGGTTCATGTTAGCCTGGAATCCAAACATGGTTCTATAGCTCCCGAGTCTCCTCTCCGGTATTTGCGGAGAGGAGACTCGAGAGCTATAATAGGTTTGGATTCCAGGCTAGGTTCATGTGGCTGAAATATAGAACATTGGCATCCACGGCCACCAGGCCTTCCTACACCACCAGAAAAGTTTTGTTGATAAAGGCGTAGATTTTTTACCTTCTCAAATGCACACAACTTCAGTACGAGACAAATCTCCCCAAAATCGTTTTTTGAAGTGGTGTATGTCAAAAGTACGAATGGGGTTCTTTGAGTATTTGTTCGATGTACCCTCAAATTTCAGGTCATGACATGACCCAAAACAATATATTTCACCCATACTGTAGTATGGGCGAAATTTAGATATAGGTTTTAAATGTGACGAATTTTGACTGAATATCATGTGCCATATTATACATATTTATTTTTAATTTGTATTTCTATGCATGAGCCCTAGTAAATTGTATAAGCTGCAGTAAATACTATAATTGTAATGTGCAATTCAGGCCCTGTGAGCTGCAAACAAGCTTTTTTCAGTTATTATCTCCATGAAAAAAAGACTTTTTCATGGATATTGTTTTGAGTGTGTTTGCGTGTGTGTATGTTTGTGTCACCGGATGCTTAAAGTCAGCATAACTGAAGAACGTGTCAATGGATTGTAATGATATTTGGTATGTGGGTAGGTGTTGGGAGGAGAAAGGTCAAGGTCGATTTTGAGCCCCCTGGTATGTGTCACTGGAACTGCAATGGCGTATCTGTAAAAATCTTCTAAGGAGAATAACCGAAGAAAGGAACGACAGATTTTCAAGTTATTTGATATGCAGGTAGGTTGGACAGAGATGTACACAATGAAGTGCAAATTATGCAAATTGGGACTGAATTTGCATAAGTAATGAGGAAAATCTATACCTCCATTCTAGGCATGTTGTGGGAGCTCACACCTGTCACACCTGTTAGTCTTAAATCTGAGACAAGAATTCCCCAGGTCCCAACAGTTGGTGGTCAAACCACAAAAGGATGCTTTATGTGGATACCCTCTGGCACATATTTAACAAAACCAGCGGCAACAACAACTGTAACCGTCTATGTCATTTTAATATGTATATGAATGTTTAATGTGTACATGAATTTGTCACTTATTGTGCAATTCAGCCATGTCATGGCTGCTATGCAATTTGAATAAACAGTTATGAGTTATTAAATAACTTTAACAAATGAAACACATATATAAAACACATGTTATATAAAACAAATTTCATGGAGATTTTGGGTCTTCAGACTCTTGTTTTTGTATTGTATTGTGGAATGAATAAACCAGTCTACTCCAAAAATAGTTACTAAAGCAACTGGAAAAATTTTGAAACAGTCAGACTTTTCAGACAGCATCTGCTGTCTTTCGTCAGTGACTACGGACAGGACTGTAAAACCAGGTTTTATACCAAAACTCTGAAGAGATATGTTAGGTTGTTTTAGTATGCATACAGAACTAATGTTGTTTGCCCGGGGTGGGGGTAGGGGGCGGTAGTACATTATCCAAAGGGCCTGAAAGTTCAAAGTGTCCACTACCAGTCTACTACTACTACAACAATAGAACATTTCACAGCTTGCTTTTGTATAGTGACTTTCCAGTCATGTGACTATGAATATTTGTACTTCTCTAATGGATCTTCTCAACAAACGACTCAAATATGATAGAAATGCGATGTCTTTCATATATGTTTATTGCTGTCTTGAAAAGAATAAAATACAATTGGCTTTGTAATTCTCTGTATGCCCTTCTTCTGTGGTTTGTAGTCTCTCAATACACGACATTCTAATGTTGAGAAAAGTATGACACATCACAATTGTACACATTGGTCCACATTGTTGTTTTGCATAAAACTAAAGAAATGGGAGCATTTGGCTTCCCATCCTATCCTCATGCCATACTCAGCTTGTAAGATATGACCAGTGTACAGGCGCCACCTAGCAACTGAGACACGTACTGCATTCAAACAAAATTCATCCATCCATCCACACACACTTTCCTTCCAATTTTGGAGAAAAAAAAGATTTCCTCACAGCTGCCATATCAAAACGCATCCTTGCTCTTCAGCAATTTCGGCTCCCTCAGACCCTTAATCAACATGCCACACATTGTTTCAAGCATAATTCACCCTCTCTTGTCAGTCCCGTTGCTTGAGTATCTCAAGGATCCTGGCATACCGGCCTGCTCACTGTCCTTCTTCCTGTGTTAATCAGATACTCCCCCTGTTGTTGTTGGAGAGAAAGTTACCAGTCAATCACGGCACCCACAACTGTCAAAAGAAGCAGCTTTGTTGGTTGGCTGGTACTAATAACTATCCCTCAAATGACAGGAGGGAGAGTATCTGATTGGCTGACAGCTGGCCAGTGCTAATGCAGTGAGAAGGACAGATCTCAGGGCGTTACGCCAGGGTGGTTTCTTGAGATACACAGTCGGTGTAACTGGCATGAGAGGGTGGAAATATTAAACCCTGGTTCTGCGCATTAAACAATTCTTGGGAAGACTTTCAAAATTAAAGAAGACGGGTGATCCTTACATTAGGAACCTGGCTATAACAACACAGTGTGAACATGTTAGCACTCTTTCCCATCCCACCATAGTAAAATATATCAACCTAACTAAACATCTTTCTTAGCCATTAACCAAGAAAGACTGTACAAGCCTCGCAAACAGACAAGTATGACATTATCACTACTTCATCTACCGATCACCTGCTGCTTGAACTTGCAAAGGATTCGACCATAAGATGCCACATTGTTGCTTTTGTTGTTGTTAGCATACACAGAGCTTCTGGGCACTGGATTCTGAATTTGTGGGACATTTGAAATTCAACTACAATGATCATTACCTCTGTGTAGGTAATACTAGTACTGACTTTTCCTTGTGCTTGAACTAAATGGTACTTTGTCAACAACTTTTGGAGTGTATACTTTCTAATTCCATTTCTTAACGATATTGACATATCTTTATATCTTTTGTCTTCTGCTTTTTGAATAAGACAAGTATGAATATCAGCTCAAGGCAGAGGAAAGAATATATTCCTAAGAAAGTCTGGGCTGGAAAGTTAGTACTTTTTTGTAGTATCTTTGTTAATTGTGTGTTGTTGTGTACAAAGGTGTGAATATCCATACAGTAGTTATGTGATAATGTGTATTTTGTGGAGTCTACAACTAGACGAATTGCGCCCAATACTGTACATCAGGCTCCATCCCAGAGGCGTTGCCAAAAAGTATTAAGTATTGGGGAGAGAGAGAAAAAATAATGCCTTGCAACAACACAGTTACTAGTCGTCCTACATACATGTAGTATAAAAATGTGTGACTGGAGTTCTATATGTACAGGAGGGTTTGTTTCTACATGGACCATCATACGTCGCTCCTCCAGAGTTTTATGGTCTTGTCGTTTTCCAGCGCGGCCGACGCGATGATGTTCTCTGTGGGGTGGCACGCCGTACACAGAACCACGTCTGGAACGGGATAGCACATAGAAATATAATCATTCTGTAACATTTGCCAGCAAATTAAAAATGATTTCCTCCCCACCACCACGTCTGGAACATGATAGTACGGAGAAACATAATATAATCAACAGTAACATTTGCCAGCGAAATAACAATGATTTCCTACCTACCACCACACCACGTCTGGAACACGATAGTACATAGAAACGTTATGTTATCTACAGTAACATTTGCCAGCACAAATTTTTTCCTACCCCAGCTTTTTCCAGAAATGCTTTCATGGATTCCAAAGAGTGCTGAGGTTGACATCAAAATACATGTAGATGAATCTTGTATCATGTTTTGCTGACATTCTACTTTTTCTGTGCGCCTGAATTTTCAGGTTAGGTGCACCAGTGCACCTTTCCTTTAAAATGAGCTTTGAGGCCTGAGGAAACTGTTTGGAGTGGAAACTATAGCCAGTATAGGTGAATCTATTAACAAATTTCTGGTCCAAAGTCTGTGTAACACAGTGTGGCACTACAGTACCTCAGCTGGTGTTTTACGCCGAATAGCAGTTATACCAGCTATACAGATACAGTAGATGCCCCCTGACCTGTGTGACCTTGTAGTTTCTGCACCACTTCCTTAGTCTGCAGGTTCCAGATGAACACCATGTTGTCTTCAGACCCCGACACTATCCACTGGGACAGGAGAACACGCATCATTTAAAGACAGTGCAATGCAAACATGGGCACTCATGCTCACAAATTTGCTTGGCACAAATGCTCGACTGTGCACAACTTGCAAGAAGCTGAATAGTTTTCATTCTCTTGAGGTTATTGTGGAAAGATCACAACAGACTAACAGAGTTGAGTAAAAACAAGAAATCAAAAAACTTTTGTGAAATTCTTGCTTCATTCATTATTGTGTATTTCTCCATGATTCTGTCTAAAGATTTTTTACCACTGGCTCTCATAAGGCAACAAACATGCATGTACTGAAGACTGGAAATGAGGTAACCTATACTGAGACCTTTGCTTTGGCCTAACTTCCTGTCAGTGTCCCCCCACCTGCCCTTTGACCTTAAATTTGATCAGTCTGCACTTTGACCTTAAATTTGACCTTCACTTCCAGTCAGTCTGCTGTTACACCATTTTCCCTTCATAGTCCTTCCACTCTACTGAGTTCAAATGGACACACGTAGAAAACAAAAGCTCCCTATACGACGGTAATAAAAATGTCTCACCTTTCCTCCTGTCACTGAAAAGTTGGCAAAGATGCAGTATTTTTCATTCTTATGACCCGTGTAAGTCTTCAAACACTGGGAACAAAAAAAGGAACACAGGTGAACATGGGAATAATCAGTCTACATACCTGTACAATCAACAAGAGATAACACCTGGACAGCACAAATAGCCGAAAGTGTGTGTCCCCTCCACATCTTTACCTTTGTGCAATTATAAGGTGTAGTTTAAAGGAAAACTGCTAGGTGTGTAGCCGAGTGTCATCCTGTTTCAGTAGATGAACAGGATGACACTCAGGCTACTAGGTGTGCACATGTGACTGGATATTTTGCAATAGTAGTAGTAGTAGTTTATTGAGATGCGATAGATCCTTAAAAACGTCTTCATCTGGATCTAGATCTGAATGTCATCCCACTTTTACTCACTTTTTTCTTTGGCTGACATCAACCAAAAAATAACAGTTTACATTGTAGTTCAATTCTTTGCATCACTACAACTGCAATGAATTTTCATGTTTTGACGACACTTTTCAGCAATTTTTTTTCCAAATCTAGCCAAATTTCTCTACAGATTGATAACTTGTTATGACTTACCTTTCCTTTACTGTAGTCCCACAATTTCAGTGTACTGCAAGGGAAAAAAACAACAGTTTAGTTTCATATAATCAAATAAGCCATCTGCAAAAGTCCCTGCTGCAGTTCCGAACAAGCTGCTAGGGGGGCTAAATTATCTATACCACTTTTTCTACCGCTACCTGTGACCCAAAATCATGACCACAGCAAGTTTGGAACAGGGTAGACAAAAAAAAACAGGTATAATTCAATTGTTACATTTGTGTAATCTTTACAATCTCACAGGAATTTTCAAACTGCATACTATACTGCAGGCTTCACCGCTGAGGCAATGTCCAAAAAGGAGCAGATACAGTCCACAAATCTGGAGGAAAACTCACTTGTCCAACGTTGCTGCTAGGATGTACTTCCCGTTGGGAGAAAACTTCACAAAGGAGACCGGAGGGTTGTCGTCATCTAGCGTTAAGATCAAGAAGTTTAATCATACTTGAAGAACCACCACAAACATTTCAAGATTCAGTGTATGTATAGGCATCTAAAAATTTTTCACATTGTTCACCATCTTTTTCTTTCAGATTTGATACTTATTAAATATCTTATGATGTATATTGTAATCTTTTGGATGACCATGTACTACCATGTCAATGGTAGCTACCCCTTCACTTGTTTGTCCACATAAGGCAAGTCAACATAAACATGATATTGTAAGATGTCTTTTCCTTACCTATCAAGGTTTTGAGGCATTGCCCTGATGCTGTGTCCCAAATCCGACTGGAGAAATTATAAAAGTCAAAGTTAAAACCATGTCAAGACAATAGCAAATACTATTACTAATAAATTACTACAGTGGAGGTTGAAAGGGCTACAACTATTATGTATCTTAAGAAATGTTTGAACCTTACAAAAATTGTGGAAGACAACAAAATTCATGCTGTTAGCCAATGGAAATGTAATAAACTGAAGTACATGTAGAAATATTCTTGTTTACTTACCAAAGCCCATCATAGCTACTGGACACAATAAGAGAACCATCTCTGTTAAAATGCACCTGTTCAAAAAAAATAAAAGAAACATCATCAGTACAAAATAGTGCAACAGTGTAAAAAGTTCACATTTCATATATAGTCATTTATGAACATCTAGAAAAGAACAAAACAATTTCAGTTACAGATACAGAAGCTGGTGTGTTATGCTGAGGGGCAATTATAACAGCTATAAAGATACAAAATACAGATAAAGACTTACAGCAGACACAGGATCAGAGTGTGCAGGCAGAGTTTTCAGACACTTGCCGGTCTTCACATCCCAGATTCGCACGCTCTCGTCAAACTGGGGAAAAAAATACAAATTTGTTACTGAAGAAGCATCAAAACTACTTTTGTTACTGCTGTCATAGAGTTAGTGGTAAGGTGCTAAATATATGTTAATTAACAAATTATCGCATCTGCACTTTTTTCACAGGTGTGAGAATCAGAATATTTTCTAACTGAATCAAATGCTATGTATACATCAAGGCTCAGCCCCTGGGGCGTCGCCAAAAAGTGATGCAATAGCAGTCAGTACAAACTAAGGTGAAACTTCCTACATTCAAGAAGAAGTGTGATGTCTTTTCAAACATACTCTTGTTGTGGATGTGCCTTTCGAAAAGACACTCACAGTGATCACTACCAATGTCTTGTATATTGGAAAATGTAAGGATTTGAACCCTATACCTTTAGACCAAGAGGTAGGGTTGATAACTAGGGAGTAGGTAAAACAGCTTGAGTCTACAAATCTGAACAGTTATAAGTGATGATTTACTTACCGATCCTGACACGATGAGGTTGGACTGGGGATTGAAGTTACAGCAGAACACATAATTACTGTGTCCCTTTAACGTTTTCAAGCACTTGCCCTGCAAAAAGAACAGCAAAATGTCATGTTCAGAAGAGCCAACTATCTTCATCATACTACAAGAGTTTGACAACTTCAAATCTTCAACACGCAATATAATTGGTAACTAAGGATATCACCTAATTTCAATATTATTTCTACAGGTCAAATATCATGAAAATTTGTTTCTTATTGACTTATCCTCTTTTAAAGTATGTAACTAAAATGCCCCTGCAGTTCCAGAAAAAGCTGCTAAAGGGCCCAAACTGATGTCAACCAAAACTCATGACAATAGTTGTCCAGAACATGAGGTATCAAAACTGGAAGTTCTGCTGCAGTACCTAGCAGAGTTGCCAGGGGCCCAAAGTCCAACCACTTTTGCAATAGGACAAGAATGAAGACTGGGTGAATGATAATGATGTTGAAAACTGTTCTATTTGCAAGTTGCAGTTTAGACTTCTAGAAAACAGACTTGTTTTCTAGATTACAAGAGATTTGACTCACTGAGTTGAGGTCCCAGATCTTGAGGGTTTTGTCATCAGAGGCTGACACAAGAAGGTGGGAGTCACTGGACCAGGCAACGTCTGAAATACCCTGTGAGGAGAGAGGGAAACAAGTCAAGTCAACACACTTACTTCATTAGCTATAGACCGTACTACTGCAGAATATATATTGGATCACAGCATGATAAGGTACATTGTATTTGCAACAACAAAAATACTACATTAATGTTTCAAATGGATAATTTGACAAAATGGCTTATGCTGAAAATTTAAGCATAGCTTCTCTTTTTCCACATCTACCATCGCTGCTTTGCTATGACACAGAATGTAAATTAGCCTGAATTCAATCAAGCCTCTTGTGACCGCTCGCGGCCCTGTAACCACCTCGCAGGACAGCTGGAGTTTGCGTTATACAGACTAAATGTAAATATCTTCAGCCATATTCAGTATGGCTTCTTCTACAAAGTGCCATATTATCATAGCTAGAGCTCTTGGTACTTACCAGTTTGTGCCCAGAGATGGTTTTCTCAAACTTGCCGTCGTATGCACCCCAGATTTTGATCAGCTTGTCCGCCGCTGAAACAGGAAAAAAAACACAGTTAGAAGGTCAAGATAAAAAGGATGGTAGCATTCTTATGAAAAGGCCTTTTTGAGGCCGTAGGGGCAGTGGGTTGTAAACTTGTTATCCACAGTGTGTCAGCACGGTATTGAAAGGTAGTCCCAACCCGCTCCTTCCACCGCCGTTTACCTCCCCACCTGAAATCAGGTACCCATTGTTACATCTGGTGCATTGAGTAAAGTTGTGTAAAATGCCTTTCCCACAGACATGTCTAGCCAGGATTTGAACCCAGGGCCTCTACTCTAACCAGCCAACAAAGCTATGAGTACAGTATTTGTATGTGTTGGGTTGAGTGTTGATAGGTTGGTGGCTCCACTGGGTGTGCCCCTGGGCTGTTTTTAGTACACTGTCTGTTTGGATATTGATTTGGTTATGAAGTAACTTAATAGCACTAATAGTAATAATACTTACATGAACTTGCCAGCCACTCTCCATTTGGGCTGAACTTGACAGAGGAGACGGCTTTGGTGTGGCCAGCCAACGTGAACTTCAGGGTGTAGTTAGGTTTCTGGGGAAAGATTCAAATATGTATCATAGATAGCATCATGCTATGTCTTACAGCAGAATTCTTGTCGGACAAGACCTTAACCTTCAACATCAGGTACATTTTTAAGTAGGGTTTAGGTAAAGGACGATCCGAACATAGTGTAATACCTGTACCTGAACGATGCCACAAAGTAACCTGCGGTCCTCAATGATGACAGAAACAGAATATTTTTGTGTGTATTCAGTATGAAAAAAAACCCCACCCTACTACATGTAGTACTCTTTGGATTTTGAAACGAAGATGGTGCTGTTTTTAATGCTCATACAATGTTTTTGTCATTTTCCAGTGTTCATTTTCATCTTTGACGTTTGAATTGTATGTTTCAATCACAAGTATGTACTTTCATGTAATTTCATTAAGGGACAGTACCAGTAGACTGACATTCGGTATTTTGGATCTGTACTTGCAGCCCTACCCTGACTCAACTCACCAGTGGTTGAGGTTTAGGCTGTGTGTTCTGTGTAGATGTAGTGGTTGTAGTGGCGGTTGTAGCAGGGGTGGGTTGGGAGGCCGTGGTTGTTGGCGCAGCAGGCTTGGGAGCCACTGGGGCCTCTTCTGGCTCTTTCTTCTCAGCTGACATTCTTGTTTGAGTTCTCCTTGAAGATGAAGTAGAAATATTATGATGATCCACAACCATATACAAGTACCATAATCTATAGTAGCTTACATTCTAACATGAACAAAGAAGCTGTCAATTGTTAATTTGTTGGTAAGTTTTATTGCGACTTGAACAGGATTGCGATTGGGACAACAATAACGAAAAAATAAGATCGAAACAGATATAGTATCCCCATCTCTAACAATATAAGTTAACGTTACATGTATGTTTTGTAAGGTACCAAGACCAGCAATTTGATTTCTGAAATATGTACTTTTGCTGACAAATATCTTAAATTATAGTAGCTAGGACTCAAGTGGTCATATCAACATAATTCAACATATGATATTCTAAAAATATCATTCAATAAGGCTGCAACTTATCATGTTAACAATAAAATTGATAATCAAATAAAACCTAATTTCACTCTTAGAAAAGATATATTAACACTGTACTATTTTGGATTGCCTAATGTCATGCCACAACCTACAAGTGGATGATTTCCTTACTCCAAATTATGATGCAAGAACATTGAAATTGTTGATATTGATTATTGTTCAGATCCGCAGCAAACTATATCATAGACTATCTTTTGTGATTTTTGTATGCAAATAATTGCACAATGCATACCTACCATAAATTTGATGATCATGATTGTCCGTTTGCAAAATTATGGGGAGGGGGGCAAATAATTTTCTTCAACCAAAAATATCACAGGACCTTTTCAAGCTACGTTAGAAAATAATATATCAGCTTATAAACTGATGCACATCATACAAAGACTTTTCTTCATCGTAAAATATCATATTTGCTGCTATTACTATAGTATTAGTCAAATCGTAGCGAGTTATAACTAGCCGATCATCCATATCAAAGGATGGCATGTGCTCTTTTGGGATGTCAAGTGCCACGTGCAATATGATCACACCTATGTTACAGTTGATGAAGATAAACTCTACCTGTCGAGTCAGCAGGGCTCCAGAGTGTACACACTGCTTGAGACGGGGGTCTCTGGCTTCCAAAAATCCGCGAAAAATCCGCCAAGAAACCACGAGTTTGATTCACCAACAAAGCAACGTAAACATGCCTGGCAATGGCGGGAAGTGTGCTGTGGTGCGCATGCGTCAGCAGATGATTGACATGCGCGACGGTTGGAACCCTTGTGTCACGGGAAGAAGGGTGTGGTGCTGTTTACATCGCAATTTCCACACTTCTACCGGCTTTCCGGACAGTCTGCACCAGGGATCGATACAATCCGGATCCAATCGGTAGAAATCGGGAATGATTCTTCGGTAACGGACAGAAAAGTACGTTGAAAAGTCCGGAAATTTCCGGGGTGGTGATTCTCACGTGACTGCGGTTGACCAATGAGATGGCGGAGTTGTGACGCCGTCTGTGCTGGGCAGACTACGTGTGATGTTGTGGCGTTGTTTCATTTTTCAGGTCGGCGGCGAAGCCGGAAAGTTGGGTTTAAGCAGCGTTCCGTTCCAGAGGATACCGCCAGATTCTCACAGCGTGTGAAAAAGACAATTTCTAGACTATTTAAGAGGAGAAATTTGACAGAATTTGAAGATTTTTGAGGAAAATTTGGTCGCCAGACGATCATGTGATCGCTCTCGACCAATAGGAGGTAGCCCTGTGGCCTGTGTAGTATAAATAGGGTGTTGTTGTGCTGGGTCGCCATTACGGACTGTGGAGCTGCCTGCCGTGTCTCTTTGCAATCCAGCCTGCGGAATGGACGGCAAGAGCCATCCGGCTTGGCAGAACTTTCAGCAGCCAGCACACAACATCCAGTCAGGGTACAGACTCTAAATTTTCCACGTTACGTATAGTTTAAGACGTATTAACACAGTAGAAACGGGGCAACGACCTTGCCAGGTTGGGGATATAGAGGCGCCATTTTTCGCTGTAAGGCTTTGTGGGTTCATTAAAATTGCAATCTGTAAAAACGTGAAATTCGTCGTTAATGGAGTCGATTTTGCACCCAAATTTATGAATAGAGTGTGAAGGTCAGTTTCAAGACTTTACAGGTGGTAGAATTGACCGCGTTTGACCCCTAGAAGTCGGGAAAAAGAACGGTTTGAAACGGAGGTGTATTGACAACCAGACTGGGTCCTAGCCTTTTCTGGAAGTTACATCATTTCATTGGCATTTTAGGGTGTATGCATCGTCTGCGTTAGATTTGATCAAGTGCAACGATCTATGTTGATTTCGTATCTTACATGTGTGGACTCTAGCTCCAACCACTGCAATATTATTGTCGAATAATTGCAATGATTTTATGCGTGTTGAACGATTAACTGAGTGAGGCCTAAGGCGGGGTTTTTCCTTTGTTGAACGTATGGCGAGAATCTCGCTCGCAGTGGAAGGATATGAAAACACGATTTCCGTCGTTCTACCTGTGTATGTTGTGTTTCTTTGTTTATGATCTTCAAACCCGCATGTTACGGTGTGACCTAAATGATAACTAGTTAGCGTGCTCATTCAAGAACATGTGCATGTGTTATGGTTTCCCCCTCATTCACCCCCCTCCCCATCTTACCCTGTACTATACCATGTGTGAAAGAGGGCCTATTTTCGTGCATTTCTGAAATGTTAAATAACTATATGGGAGCAAAGTGTCAAAAGTCATTTTATAATAAAGATGTATTTTTTAAAATTACTTTGTGGAATTGGTTTTGAGGAATATTTGGCCAATGGGAACTGGTTAGGAATGACATACTAAGATCATGGTACAGCTTCTCAACAATGAATTAAAATGGAAATAAGTATCTAAATCATTGGGATGATGGTCTGTTTTGTTTCATTCTTTATTTCTGTCTACAATAGAGGAAGTTGAAACACATCTTTTCTATTAAATCCTTTGCTCGAGGTCATATCATTGACCTGGATTTCAAGACAAGGTTTTGGAGAGTGCTTCTTGCAATATGATTATCTCTGTACAAAAAACCTTCTAGTATCATCAAAGCAAAGTCTAAAATGACTCGTCCAGGCTCTAATTTGAAATTTCCTGACAGAAAGGTGACAGAAAATGAATTGGGTGACTGGACAAGAGATTAGATTAGACTTGAGGACAGGTGTATATGTGCATGATCAACCACCTCACTTCCTGGATACACTATATTACCCCACCTGAAATTCAGAAGAGTGCCATTCCCTCCCCCTTGTCTATAGTGTTCAGATGAACATCGAAACGTTGTGAGAAGCTGTCACAGAAGAACCAGCAGAGTCAGGGTTGGACGATAAAGGTAACTATCTTTCCTATTTAGATATCATTAGTGTCAATTGTTGTGTATGTGTATGCCCATGTGACGATATTGCCTATATCTCTGTTCAATATGTAGGAGATTTGATAGAGTGCTGAGATTTTTGATGAAAAACTTAATTTGGAGGTATGGCACACTCTAATAGTCTCAATGGAAGTACTCAACTAGATGAGCACATGGTCCCTTGGCATGCATGGAAGAACAAGAATCACAATATCATTGCTGTCAAATATTGAACTGTTGAAACATTCAATGTCCTATGACTGAGTAATATCACTGGGGGCTCTTCAGTTAATTTGATGCATGCACATAATTAGGATGACACAGTAGATTTCTTGTCCTTAAATGTCACACTGAATAAAAATGGTTATCGACCAAATGATGAGGTACACTGGAGATCAAACTTGTTTTTCTTTCCTTTCGCTCCGACTCTTGTAAGACTCATGTAAGTGTAAGAAATTAGATAGAACAAGATTCTGAATACCTGTCAGAAATACTGGTCTGAACTCTGATTTAGAAATATCCTTCAGGCACTTGGTATCCAGCATGGCCTCTTCTTGGTAGTCACCATCAGTATGCAGAAGTGACTTGCACTCTATTTCTAGCAAATGCTTCATTTCCTGTTTATCATTCTGGAGTGGTTTCTGATCCATTATAGCCATTCAGTCCTACACTTCTGTTCATGGATGCTATTGGTAGAAAATAGGCATGTCTGGATCGATAGCAGGTGGTTTTTAGGAGCCTTATTTTTCATGAAAGATGGTGTAGGGGCTGCAAATCCTTTATTCTGAAAACTGGTGCTGGTAACATTCAAAATTACCCGCACCACTGAATTTTTTTACGTGTCGGTACATGCAAAAATGGACATGTATTTTGAAAGTAGTGTACCACATAAAATCTTAGCTGCTGTATTAAAGGATTCATACAATTCGGATGCAAATCATTTTTGGTCATCAATGCCTCCATGTCACCTTACTGTGACCGTTGTGCTGAAGACTGCTTTTATCACTTAAATATCATAAACACCGGCAGAGCTACAATTCTAGTTAATTTCTACCTGCACTAACCCGCATAAGCAGATGGTACTTCAAGCCCTGTATTAGTCCTGGTTTGCAGCTTCAAGTCATAGTTTTTTCTTCTTCTGTGGGCAGATATCGTGGTGACCCCATTTGCCTAGGCTAGTTTGCAAATTATGCCCAAGAAGACCGCACCTGTGACCAAACTGATAGAATCTGGTCTATGTGTACAGGTGGTCCCTATAGACAGGATTCTTGTATGTGTGTTAGTGGGAAAAATTGTCTAAGGGACCACCAAGAAGTCACATTGACCAGGTGCCCTTAATAGAGGTGATCACTTCTTCAGGTTTAAATTTTTTTGTCAAGGTGAATTGTCATTGGTCTCAAATAAGTAGTCGCTGGTTTGATGAGGTCAAGTCTCAACTACTAGTAGCTTCCTTTTCGCAGAAGATGTTGCCCTATAAATAAATAGTTAAAATACTGCATGGTCAGATGATTTCAATATGGCCTGAAGCTTGAATTGTATTTTTCCTCTCCATGTTGTGGAACTACAGCAAAGGCCCTTTTAGTTCCGCATCTTCCTTGTCAAGCCCTCGTATTGTTGGACTTGGATGTTAGACTGTAGACTGGTCACAGTAACTGTTAAACTTAAAGGGGTTTGATTTATTTGATCAGCTGTAAAAAGACATACCACCAGGGCTACCCAACAAGCCATAGGCTTTTGGGGACCAATGTACAAAATGCACATCTCACCATTTCCAACATTTATAGAGTTGCTCGAGGAACTGTTAGCTTAGCTTATTTCCTGGATCAACCTTCCTTTATGTAGAAAATACAATGCGATCGGTTAAAGCACATACACTGGCAAAAGGTGTTAGTCATGTTCCCAGAACAAGAGGAAGTTAGAACTCGAACACATTGAAATAGATAATCTCATTCTCAATGAAGTCCACTTTCAGACAGAAATGAGTTGAAATACTGGTGTTGGTGTCTATTCTTTTTCATTTTAGGCTTAGAGTTGTTGATGTGCTAAGCAGAAATAAGTTTCATACAGTACTCGTTCATCAGGTCCAATCGGGTTACGAGATTTGTGTTTTGCCCTCAAGCTATCTCTGTAAATCTTGGAATACTTCTGTTGGCCTTTTTTTGCAATACCACTCCACTGCGAAATCATGACACCGCAGATGTGCTACAGTGTTGTTTTGACAGTGAACCTGAAACACTGAAGATCTCCTCACTTTTTGTGTCGATTTAGACTCCAGCAAAAAAGAAAAATTTGACAGTTATTCAAAATTACATCTCCAACATGCTTGAAAAAAAATGTCATATCGGGTTGACCTGAATGTCAACTTATGGTAGCCAACATTTGTTTTCTTCGGTCATTGTTGGATCTCTCTTCTCAATGTGTGTTCCCTTGAACAATAACTAAAAATTAAGGTTGTTTCATAAGTTCAGTTGTCAAGTGGCTGGCCTATAGGGGGAACGGGTTTTTTTCGCGTGAAGAATGTTCGCGTGGAAAATTTTCGCGTGGAAAATTTGAAATGGAGAATTTATTTATAGGTTCAAAATATCAAAGTAATTTTATCATCAAAATTTTTCTCCCTTGGGAATAGACTTGAGTCCCTTGGGAATCAACTTGTGTTTTTGTATTTTTTAAATTTCAAAAATCCTTTGAAATATTTTGGGTGTGAAACCGTAGACTTGTAAACCTTCAATTCCCTTCCGATCAACTAATTAGCGTATTTTAACGAGCAAATGATCAAAATTACAGGCAAACTTTTTCCCTGCATGGGTGTGGGCAGGGTGTGGTGTGGTTTGGTGTGTGCTATTCCCAAGGGACTCAAGTCTATTCCCAAGGGAGAAAAATTTTGATGATAAAATTACTTTGATATTTTGAACCTATAGATAAATTCTCCATTTCAAATTTTCCACGCGAAAACTTTCCACGCGAACGCGAAAATTCTTAACGCGAACAAAACCCCAACCCCCTATAGGATATGCAGCTGTTAAAGATAATGGCATAAAGTTACTAGAATTTTGAAAGCTATTCTCAAGGTCCTTTTAAGGGAAATTAATTCTTGTATTGCTATCACCCTTTCTTGCCCATTTCACATGTAATGGGGTACCTTCGACCTTCTTGAAAAACAGAAATGATGATTCACCTTTGTGGAGAATGTTTGACAATTTCATTTTCGTTCCTGCTGGCTACATTCTTGTTCCATGGTCAACATTTTGTTAAACATTGCTTATAATAAGCAAGTATGGATGCCTTATGACATTTTCTTCAGAGTCTGTTGATGTGGGAAGGTTAAAAAAAATAGTTTAAAAAGTCCAGGGGTTTTTCTTGAAAAAAATTACAATAGGGAGCATTGTTACTGAGGGAGCGGAGCAACCAAGCAGGAAGATAGTGTGGAAGGGGGGGGGGGGGTTCTCTCTTCAATGTTAGGCTGCACTAAGGCTTCCTAAGAGGCAAAATGACTGTTGAAGACTGCCACAGGTCACCTGGTAGCATCCCTGGTCAATCATAATTTTATGCTTGTTAGAGAGTCTGCTCCTCAGGGTAAGGGGGGGCACAGTACCCATGTTTCCCTCTTTAGAACTCTGGTGCACTTTCTCCGTTGTCAATGCAAAGCTGTGTGTGTGGACAAGCACACAGAAAGAAAAGGGGTTTTCAGATGCTTACTGTCTGTTGAAATGAAAAGTAGTGGACCGAAGCAGCACCAATTATCAAGATGTACCCTTAAGATGTTCCAAACCATGATCGCCACAGCTGCCTGACCTAAGACGTTGGACAATTGTATTAATATTGAAAGAGGTGAAATCTGAAACATAACTTTGTGACATGTCAAAATATGCCAACGATTAAAAACTGATGTATCGCCCAACACATAATTTTATGCCTGCAGAACCACGTCAATCCAAGTTCTAACTTTTAATGACTGACAGGTTTTAGAATAGCCATCATTCTTCAACTGATGCGCTATTGTGTTATCAGTTAAGCCATTGGAATTCTATTGCTATTTCTGTCAGTCTGCTAAAACAAATCATGGCTAATTAGAATGAATGCCTGTTTGATGGAGGTAGTTTTTCAGAACCAGATTGTCATAAAAATGATAAATGCACCAACAATATTTACAAATCTCTTCCAAGTAATTTTACTATTCCAAAGCAGATGAAGGGGTTAATCCATGTAATTTAGGCATAAGGTTTTTTGTTAAAAAGAGGATCAAGAGTAAATGTAAGGAGAATTTTAAGAAGAAAATTCAGACCTAATGGAATGCAATTATATATGAATACAAACAGTTTGCAGAGGTCAGTTTAGACATGCTTTCAGAAACAGCCAGTTTTATTATAATGTTTGTGGAGGTGATTTCTCCTGAAATTCTTGAGACCAGTTTAAGCAGTCTTTTTCAATCAAACTTGGTTTCTCAACTTGTTGGGTGACTTTAAAATTACCGATTGCTTGAAGATTGGGAGAATACTTTGTTGGTAGAAAATCTGATCCTATGATTTCCCCAGGGGGGAAACTAGGTCAAATGATTATCTAGTCCCTAGGTGATAACCTTATCTGCTGATCTATCTTGTAGTATCACAATATGCACACAATAAAGAGGATATTACTAAGGCAATGCCCTTAGCACTTAATAACACCCACTTTATTGTCAAACCAACCATCAAAACAGATAGTTCTTCTCGTTTTCTGCAGTTCTCTCCCAAGTGATATAAGTCAGCAGATAAGCTCAAGAGGAAATCCTCATAATGTCACTTAAAAAGTTTATTGTTCAAATACCTGGTTGCCAGTTGACACCTAAGCACAGGTTAGTTGGCTCAACCTGTTATCAAACCAAAGTTTCATGTAAAGATACCACAATCATTTATTTGACCTCATCAATATTCAGTTGGAAACATTTAACCAGCTATTCAGGGAGAATGCTTTGCCTTGCCAAAATGTTGAAGTCATTTTATACCAGGGTTTGCAGTGCTGATAAATGATTGTGGTATCTTTACACAGAAGTTAGATTTAAAAACAGGTCGAGCCAACTAACCCATTCTGACACAATTTTTTAATGTTAATCACTACAACTTTCAGCACATGAATCACTACAAAGTTATGGAACAAATTGCAGCATAGATAAAAGCATTTTCCTGATTAAGTTTAGTCATGATATTTGTCACGGTGCAATGTGTCTTTAAATGACAGCGTTTTTAAACTCTGAAAAGGGGATGCATTCAATATTGGATCTGTGCAAATTGCTTATGATTTACGACATCTTTTGCCAGTTGAGCTTAGTTTTGGCTGGTCTCAAGACTACAACTAGACTAGAAGGGCCCTCATAAATGTTTGGAATCACAAAATATTGTCTTAATTGAATGGCCTTTGTGCAAAATTTGAATGACCCTTGTACTTAACCAAGGGTATCTGTTCTATCAGTTTTCGAAAGGCAAGCTAATCAGATAGAAACTACTTCAAAGTAAACAGATCAGTTTAGTGTCCATGGTATGGTACAGATTGTATCTTTTTGCATTTGGTCTTCATTATGATGATTCTATGAAGATGTTTACAGAATAGATAACTTCAAATATTCTTTATTTAGGGTAAATTTGTATTCACAGTAGTCTCAAAAATGCTTGTTATTTTTCATGTAAATATCTGTTGGGTTGGTGTCTCTTGTGAAAGGTTTTTAACTATTCCATCAAATTGTACACTTGCTTTGTATAGCTGCTTTAAAAATGATGAACAGGACATCTTCAATCTGCTTAAGCCAGCGTCACAATTCATGCGAGCGTCGGCCGAATTTGTAGATCGCCCGAAGCTCGCCAAATTTCAAAATCGCCCGAGCGTCGACAGTATTTTCCAATGAAAATCTCGCGCGACGTCCGTCGAACACTAAAAACTAAAAATCCCCCATGAGATGGTACCATCTCTTGAACATGGACGAAGTCAGTATCGACTAACCTGGTAGAAGGCCAATATCTGGATCAACTTTTATTTCTAAAAATCGCCCGAAGCCCGCGTAATCGACAGGACGTCGGCCGTTCTTCGGCCGAAAATGCACATTTGAAGCTCGCCAGCACGTCGGCCGAGCTGCATTTCTTATTTGTGACGGGGGCTTTATGGATACTTTCCTGTTGCATCAGCTCAAAATCAGAAATATTGATGCCAATGATGTCACAAGGCAAATGGTTACAGCTGGATTTTGTATCCATCTGATACATTTTTCTCATTGACGTCGTAATGATTTAGTTTTGACCATGTTTGGACTACAGTAGCAATATGTTGGCCTGTAAGAGAGGTACATTTGTGCTCAATTATGGCTCAAGTGGCGTCCTATAAAAAGGCTGTTTTGACCTTGAAATGTTGCAACCCAGCGAACGTTGACATTGACGTGACTCGTATTAAAAGTCATTTGCCATGAACAAAACAGCACTGATAGCCAAATAGACAGATTCCACCCACTTGTCAAACCCTAGAAGTGCAAAATAAGAAAATAGAATTGCAAGTATTTGGCAGACATGCCGTCACACTCTCATTGGTTGATCTGTTAATTGCCATGCTATCATTGGTTGGACTTAAGCAGGGCAAAAAGTCCACACATGCGCTGGTAAACTGACACCTAACCCACACATTTTGTTAGAAATACGTTGTTGTCTTTATTCTTAAGCCCTGTCAAAGTAGTAACTTCATGTCAGCTTGCACCTTTTATCAGGTTTATATCACGAAATGAAAAGAAACCTGGTTCTTTTAGTCGGATGAAATAAGCAAGGGCCTGGCTATCATCTGTTGTATTTGATGTCATTAGCGATGAGATGTTCTCTGGATTGACATCTTGTTGCTAAGTTGGCTGTTCGGTAAATTATCTTTTCTTTGTTCTCAGATTCGGCAATCTAAGCCATTCTGGCCGATCTGCTATATTTGATATCACTAACAATGAGATGTTATTCTCTGGACTGATCATATTGTCTTATGTCGTTTTTGTTGTGACGTTGGCAGTTCAGTTAACGGTGATTTCTTTGTCCCCAGATTTGACCATCTAAGCCATTCCGCCAATCTGTTATATTTGGACATCACTACCATTAACAAGCAGATGTTATTCTCAGGATTGATCATTGTCTTGTGTTGTTTTAGTTGTGAAGTTGGCAGTTCAGTAAACGGTTGTTTCTTTGTCCTCAGATTCAGCCAATTAAGCCTTAGCACCGATCTGTTATATTCAAAATCACTGGCAATGAGATGTTATTCGATGGATCAACATCATATTGTCTTTTCTCAAATTATCATGGAAGCTCATCTGTGTTGGTAACTTTCTTCCAACACTAAGGTATTCAAGGATCAAATTTTCAACGATCGCTTTGGCCTTCAGGATCGTTAATGACCATTCGTATACTCGCAAGAGTTACATACACGGGAAATTATTGACATCCGTCTTGACGGATGTGTCGGCAATTGGTCGAACGTGCCAGGAAGTTTATAACGCCCACTGTCTCTGTTTAGTGTTGGCGGGAGTGCCCTGATGTATATGGCATAGCATATCATATTGTGTTGTCAAGTGTTGGCTTGTTGTAAGTTGGCCGCTCAGTAAACGGTCATTTCTTTGTCATCAGATTTCTACCATCTGTATCTATATAGCTGGTATAACCGCCTTTCAGCGTAACACACCAGCTAAGCCACTCTGCCGATTGTTATATTTGATATCACTAACAATGAGATGATATTCTCTGGATAACATTGTCCTGTGTTGTTTTTGTTGTGAATTTAGCTGTTTGCTAAACAGTAATTTCTTTGTCCGTAGATTGGACCACCTCAGCCATTCTGCCGGGGAGACAGACAGCACAGGCGAGGGTCCTGTGAATGGTATGAACAGTCCGACTGGCCCTGGAAAACGAGTACGAAGGCCGTCCATCATGTATGCTGAGGGATACGAAACAAGCGAATCAGTGAGTTCAACACTCTCTACTGTAAATCTTGACATTTTAAGGTTGTATTTTCATGACACTGCTAGTATGCGTTTTGTGGTAGTGTTGTATCGGCCACGACGTTAAAACACAGAGAAAACTTACCATTCCTACAAAACAAGCAAATCCGTGAGTGCAACACTCTACTGTAAATCTGTAAAGTTTTCGCATAGTGTTTTATTTTCACAGCACTGTGATTGGGTGCTTCTTTGCTACATAATTGTTTCCACTGCGAATTTCAAACGCAAAGAAGAAAAACACTCCTTTGGGTTGCTACCTCAGTACCTGGAAAAAGGCTAAGAGACCTATACCCTTTTCTTTCCACCACCACAACTGCATAAAAAGTTGAAAAATCTGTGTTCAGTAGAATTTGCAAGATAAAGAATTTCTCACAGATGAACTAAAAAAAGTTTTGCTTTGTTCCAGAAGCAGGCTCCAAAGAAACCAGGCCGCATGACAAACCAGTTGCAGTATTTGTTAAAAGTGGTGATGAAAGCAGTATGGAAGCACAACTTCGCCTGGCCCTTCCACGAGCCGGTCGATTGGGTGAAGCTGAATATACCAGTACGTATCATCGGTTGATTTTTGCAAATTGCAGGTTGCAAGTTTTTCAGACAGGCAACCATTCTATATTTACAGGTTTGCAAAAGCAAAACCTATTCTGTTTTGTCACCATCCAAGGGCGCTGACATGTTGATAGGTAATGTCTTTACACAAGGTTACGTGTACATAAAGTGAATCATTCCATATTTCCAGGTTTGCAATACCAAAACCTGTTTTGTTTCTGTCGTTGTCCTTGGGTGCCACCATATTGGATTTGGATGTCATCCAGGCGCCATATGATGAGTTTTGCAATCCATGATGATTCTTAATATAGATCTGCACCCGATTTGACTTCAAGCTGAAACGAATTCCACCTGAGATTGCAACTAGAGTCTTAGTTTACGGTGAACTTAAAACTTCTGATTGGAAAAGTAATTTTGTTCTCTACCTTTTTTTGCCAAATAGGACTACCCGAAGATAATAAAAATTCCTATGGACCTGGGAACCATCAAAAAGCGATTGGAGACCAACTACTATTACAGTGCCAAGGAGTGTATTCAAGATTTCAACTTAATGTTTACCAATTGTTATGTCTACAACAAGCCGGGAGAGGTAAGTGTGTCCAACATTCTGACATTTGTTAGGATTTTTTTTCCAATGTGATAAGCGAACAAACCAGGGTTCTAGCCAGAACCCGTTATTCCATGAAATTTCGTTGCAGATAATTGACAATTTTTTACACCATTCCATCCATCTTGACAGACAGAATTCAAGAGTAAAGATGTCCAAATTTGTAGAAGTTTGTACAAGGTGACAGAAAAAAAAGATGCTCTTTGTAGGATCTTTTCGTCAATGGGAATTGGGATGATGGAAAAAAATTCAAGCTAGCTAGAACCTTGAACAAAACCTCCAGCATTTTTGAAATACATGTTTTTCTACTTTGTACATGACATGTACAATACATTGTATTCAATGCTTGTTCGTCCTCCCTTCCATAGGATGTATATCTCATGGCCCAAACGCTAGAGAAGCTCTTCCTGCAAAAAGTAGCCCAGATGCCACCAGAAGAGGTTGAGGTGGCGTCTCAACAGAAGCCTGCGGTACAACCCAAAGGCAAGAAAGGGCCACGAAAGGGACCCAGAGTACAAGGTAAGAAAGAAATGGAACGTTTCTTGTTACCAAAATTTTAAGCGGTGAAATGTGCAGACATTTGCATTTGATTCTCCTTGTTAAGATTTAGAAGAAACAATTGTAACAAAAAATGTAGGACATGTATATCGTCTTTTCATAGAGATCCTTAAACAGCTACTATAAATCATTTAAAGTTAGCGATGTCTTTGGTAATGTGGAGAGTATGTAGTTGATTTAAATTCCCTTTTAAGACAGCCATAGTAATGCAATGCAGTGTGATGTTTGCAGTGTGATGAGTTAATGATGAAAACTCACTGCGAAAACTGCAAACATGAAACCACCTCAAATATTCCCAAGATTTACAGCACTAATATTGATTTGTTTTCTGTTAACGTTTTGTGTTATTTTTTGCAGCTGCCCAGTCAACAGCAGTCCCAGTGCTAAATGCGCAGCCTCCAGTATCCCAGCCTCCCGCACCGGCGCCGGTTGTGTCACCACCACCACCTCCTCCTATCGTTCCGACCACGGTCGTGCCGCCACACGTCCCGACGGACCTCAGTCTACCACCCCCGCCCATCCAACATCAACCCCCTCCTCCCGTCGTGCAACCCCCTCCCCCCGCGCCGAGAGCGCCCCCCTCCAGAACGCAGCAGCCCCGACCGCCACCCATCGAGCAGCCGCCCCCACCACAGCTACAGATGCCCCCACAGACGTTACCCCAGGGCCCGTCCACAGCGCCGGCGCCCATCATCTCCCAACCTGGCCAGGCAGTCCCCACCAAGGTAAGTATCTATTTGTGAAGTGTTAAGCCTTTTATTTTGTGTTTCTCAGACTGAAAATGTGAACCAAACAGACTTATGCATTCTCAGTGCTGTCATAAGATATACATGTTTTTCCATTCAACTCATTGTTTGGGAGCCCATTTTCATTGTTATATCTGTAATTTTTTTACGAAAATACATATTTATCAGTTTCCTGTCTTGAAGTTTAGCTTTTTTGGAAGGCCAGGGTTAACTTTTTGTCACAACAAGCAAGTTTTAGTTCTTGGACAGAAACAGCTTTGAGCATGATATGCATTAGAGAGGTGCTGGTTAGTTGCAAGCATTGTCACTGCTCAAAATGGGACACACAAACTTGTATGAAAGAGGACATTTTTTCAATGATTCATTCTCTTTGTTTACCAATTGTCCCTAAACATGATTGATAGCACTTGTGACAAGGCAGCCTCCTCCCCTGACGCGCTGCCAAAAATCAAATGTTACAAAAGGCTAGCCCTCTTGCTATCACACTAAAGAACTGACTACATATCAATGTGTCAGTAGTATATTTTGGGTTAAACAAGAGTGTTTTTCCCACCAAGGAGCTTGAGCAGCCTCCTTCCTGGCCTCTACCGCTAATGGGCAGAGCCACTGGGTTAAGACCCAGTCAGAAGGTAGAGAAAACTTCCAGCAAAACATTTTTTTCCTATAGTCTATAGATGCCTGCTTTGAAGTTCCTACATAACTGCCTGTATGCCGGAGCCTATGCCTTTCTTTTCCTCGTAGGTCTTTTTGATAGAGGTAGTGGCTTCTGTGATGAATTCTATAGCTGCTTTCTGGTCTGCATGATGTAAGAGCAGTATTTTTGTCCAGCTCCCAAACCTTTATTACGGAATGGTAGATATAACTGACAATAACTTCACTTGAAACAGAAGCATTTTTCCTGTATATGAAGGAAATAGAACACCATTCTTCAAGTAGGAACCAGTCGGGCTTCATCCGCGGAGATTCGACAGTAAATCAACTTATTTGTATTACTGATAAGATCTTTAATGCTCTAGATTCCAACAAAGAAGTCAGAGCGGTTTACTTAGACTTTTCTAGAGCATTTGACAAAGTCTGGCATAAAGGACTTATTTTCAAGCTGCAGAGAAACGGGGTCGACGGCCCAATCTTAAATTGGTTCCATAGCTACCTCTCTGACAGAGAGCAAAGAGTTGTTATTGATGGTCAATGTTCGGATTGGAGTTATGTTGGCGCAGGTGTACCTCAGGGTTCAGTTTTAGGGCCTCTCTTATTTCTTGTCTTCATTAATGACATGGTGGACGGTCTAGTTACATGCCCTTTTTTATTTGCTGACGATAGTTCATTATTGGACATTGTGGAAGATCCTAACGTTACAGCTGATCGACTCAATACTGATCTTAGGAAGATATCATTTTGGTCTTCAACATGGCTTATGAACCTAAACCCTTTAAAGACTGAAGAAATGTGTTTTTCTAAGAAATCAAATCCTCCCGACCACCCTCCTCTTCTTCTTGACAACTGTGTTATCAAATCAGTCAAAACCCACAAGCATATAGGGACTTTTCTTACGTCCACCTTGTTATGGGAAACACAAATTTCTCATATGATTGGCAAGGCGTCCAAACGAGTGTCCACTCTTAACAAATTGAAATTCAGATTATCACGAACAGTACTTGATGTTATTTATAAATCCTTTATTCGTCCTCTCCTTGAATATGCTGACATTATTTGGCATGGATGTACTTTATATGATTCCCAGCGATTAGAACGTGTCCAATACGAATGCGCGCTTGCAGTCTCAGGGGCTGTAAGAGGGTCTTCGTATTCTTCGCTACTTTCTGAATTAGGTTGGGAAAAACTTTCGGATCGTCGTCACGTTCACTCTCTGATCATGTTCTACAAAATTGTCCATGGCCATACTCGGCAGTATCTTAAGGATTTGATCCCTCCTGAAGTCTCCATTTCTACTTCTTATAATCTTCGCAACAAACTTAATCTAAGGATACCGCTCTGCTCTACAACTCGATATCAAAAGTCTTTTATTCCTTATGCAACGCATCATTGGAACGGTCTTGGTATAGCTGTTCGATCCTTAAATCTTTCGTTGTTTAAAAAACATCTAGTGAAATTAGTACGTCCTTCTTTCTATTCACATTTTAGTCATGGCCCCCGGTACACTTGCGCCCTCCTCACACGCCTTCGCACCGGCACGTGCAGTCTTAACCTAAGTTTATTTACACGCAACTTAGCAACAAGTCCAGCCTGCACTTGCGGATGTCGAAGCGAAAGCGTTGCTCATTATCTTTTGTACTGCCCTATATACAATCAGCAAAGACTCAACCTTCTGGGCAACCTACGGAACCTTTTAGCCCCTATTCTTGATATTGATACTTTGTCTGATCAAGCCTTCATTTATTTATTATTAAGAGGTTCATCCTTTGTTTCGTATGATTTCAACTGTAACATTTTAGGCTTGACTCAGCACTATATTTTGACAAGCAGACGTTTTAAAACTTAGTTCAGGTATATTGATATATTCATTGTTTGTTTGTTTGTTAGCTTGTTTGTATTGGACGACCCAATTGCTGTTTCTCATTGCTATTGTACTTGTCTATGTAACTTGTATTTTTTTTCCAGAGGTGATGCTTAATATTAGCTTCAGCTAGAGTACATCACCTCTGTGTCCTGTATATTCTTCTGTTGTTTAATAAAAAAAAAAAAAAAAAAAAAAAAAAAAAAGTAGGAACCTGTATCAATGCAGACTGCCCTTACTCATCATCAGTGAAAAGGAGAAAAAAGTCCTGTATCCAGACAGACCAATGTTGTACCTTAGTGAATTTACTTGTTCCTTTCCCAAGATTCAACCAAAAAATCAGTTTATAAAATCCACTCGCATCTTTCTGGATTGTCAACCAACCAATCTACAAGAACTGAAAATTTAGATCGACTTGGAGGTTGTAGTATGAGAAAAGAGCTAATGTGTTTACTCAATTAACATAAAGGTCTAGTTATTAACTAAGATTAAACTTTTCATCCAACACTTTAAAGAAATTGGGACTTTCCCAAATATGGAGAAAAGATAAAAGTCTCGTGCTTGTGTCATATATTCATTTGAACCTCATCCTTTCCAGGTAAAGAAAGGCGTGAAGAGAAAAGCGGACACCACCACGCCCACGACCATCTCCACGACGACGGGCAGCGAGTCGTCGCCCTCCAACACTGAGCCGAGACCCGCGAAGATCCCTCCCGTCAGGTGGGAACCAGATCATCCCAAAGCTTGGTAATGAACAACACCTGCAGGATCTACCTTTTCTCTAATCATACAATAACATGCGTCTGTCTCTCCCACATTTTAACTGCTATGTGTAAAACAAAAGTCTCAGAACAAGTCCATTGGCATTTATTGTGATTCTTCCACTCATTGGAAAGGTTCAGACCAGAAAAGCGTCTATAGCAGCACTACAATGCCACATTTGACTCCAATGTGTGACCCAAAAAAGTGTTTCCGACCGTAGCTCTTTCTCAGAACGAGTATTTCTTGGGATTCTTCAACTCCTTTGAAAAGTTTGAATCAGTAAAGTTCTGTAACGGCAATTTGGACGGTTTCAATCTCGCAAGTTTCCAACCGTAGTCCTTTTTCAGGACGAGTGAAGTGGTATCTATTGTGAATCTTCAACTCCTTTCAAAAGTTGAATTCAAAAATGGTCCATAACAACAATTCCACCTGTTTTTATCTCACCAGAAGAAACCTACAAAATATGTAAACTGCCCCATCAAAAATATATGCAGTATGAATATATTAGAACATGGAGTAGAATAAATTTTATCCTCCGTAAATTTGGCTTGGGGTTAGGGGTTCCATGGTTAAACAAATTTTGTCAGGAACCAATGCATGATCTAGCAAACTTAGATGCAAGTTTTCGAAAGCATATTTGTATGTTTAGGTGCATGAATGTTTATGTTTCTTGATTGAATGATGATTGTGAAAATGGATAGCTTAGGCTTAGGCACAGATTTTAACGTATGCTGTATTATTATATATGTTAAACAGATAGTTAGATGTTTGTAGTTGCTAAGGTAGAAATGCTATCTTTTTGTTGCTCATAGTTTTTTGTAATGCCTACTTGTGGAAGGATCTGTAGACTGTACATAGCACTTCGAATTTCTGGTATAAAAGTTTTTCAGTAGTGTGTGCTGTTTTTCCTAAACGTAAACTGTTCGCCCGTAAGTTTTCTAACCGGACCGACATGTGTAAATGAAGCGGTATACCTGACCACTCTGTATAGTTGAGTAGAAACAATACTGTTTTTCCTAAACTATTGTCCTTAGCTTCTCTAACCTGACTGCTGCGTGTAACTGAAGCGGTATACCTGACTGCTCTGTGTAGTTGAGTAGAAACTATGCTGTTTTTCCTGTAACTTCTCTAACACAACAGAAGTCACGACACGTGTGAATGAAGCTGTACACCTGACTGCTCTGTGTGGTTGAGTAGAAAAATTTTCCGAAACATTTGTCTGTAAGTCTCTTACCTGACAGCTGTGTGTAACTGAAGCGGTATACATGACTGCTCTGTGTGGCTGAGTAGAAACTATGCTGTTTTTCCTAAACTATTGTCCTTCTTTAACCTGATTGACACTTCTCTAACCTGATTGACATGTGTAACTGAAGCGGTATACCTGACTACTCTGCTCCTTGTTTGCCAGGAGAGAAAGTGGTCGACAGATCAAGCCGCCCCGGAGAGAGCTCCCAGAGACGGAGCAGCACAGCTCCAAGAAGAAGGGCAAGCTGTCCACCCAGCTCAAGTACTGTCAGGGCATCATCAAGGAGATGTTCGCCAAGAAACACGCCGTAAGTCGGAACACTTCCTGGTCATTTTAGATGGTCTTGTGGTTAGGGTTGTTGACTTAGAATATAAAGGTTCTGGGTTTGAATCCCTAGAAGACCGTTTTCAGTTTCCCCTCCTTGTACAAAATTAAGTCCCCACGAAAATAAATAATTAACAGTAATTGAGAAAGCTGTAGCTACAGCAGAAAACTTAACTCTTGGCAACTTTTCATATAATGATTTGACGTCTGACTCTAAACTTTGTTGCAAAACATTATATCTAAACTTGTTGTTTTTTTCTTTTCTGTACAGGCGTATGCTTGGCCGTTCTATGAACCTGTGGATGCTGACTTACTAGGCTTGCACGACTACCACGAAATCATCAAACATCCAATGGATCTGGGAACAGTTAAGGTGAGCATCAAACCTCTGCACGTAAAAGAACCCAACACACGTATCGAGAAGAGTTGGGGTGACCCGGTGTGCTTGTCCTAAACGCAACCGGTAGCGAAGCCGCGTTGCACTACAACTAGTATAGTAGTATCCAGTATTTGATTATACTGCTGCCGGGGTTCCTAACACGGGTGGGTAGCAGTCGGCTAGTCTTCACGCCGCTCTTCCGCGGCCCTGTCCAGGGGGTTTACGCTGGTTGAAAAAGTATCATGCTTCACCTCACTTAAGAACAGCTGCTTAAGAATCACTTCTTTACTTACTTTACTGAGGTAAGATATCACACAGTTGATCATTTTGTATCTTATAACATTCAATTCTCCAAATCTGGAATGATTAAGAATTGTATGAAGTGTTCACCTCTCAATCTGGGCATGGGCACTAGCCACACAGGCTGTGATGTTGTGCTAATATCTTGAGAGGTAAGAGTAAAAACAACCCATGTTAATCACAGTCACTCTGTCCTGTAGAGTTGGATTGTTTCATGCCATGGGTACAGATTATTCGTTGATGATTCATTGTGAAGTCTTTTCTTAAAGAAAACAACAGCCAACCAAAGTAACATGAAAATTCAGTGTTATAGGAAAGGTTTAAGACTCTTGTTTAAAAAATTGTTGGTCTTATTTATTCAGTTCATAAAGTGTCCTTAGACAGGATGAGAATTGTTAGAATTCTAGCACTGTGAATATTATCTTTCTACTCTTTGTGCCATTTTGAAGTTTTGCAATGCTTTAAGTTGTTTTGTTTCTCTACAGAAAAAGATGGACACTCGGGAGTATAAGTCTGCCCAGGAGTTCGCCTCGGACATGAGAATGATCTTCAGCAACTGCTACAGATATAACCCTCCCGAGCACGATGTCGTACAAATGGCTAGAAAATTACAAGTAAGTCATGATAATTTCTGTCTGAATTAGTTTACTTCGATGGAAGTGATGTTTTCAAAAGATTTGTTCAAGTTAGCACAGAAGCAGGAGTGTAATTAACTCCTTGAAATATTTTCAGTGGTTTTTATTTTCAGGATGTTTCCGGTGATTTTAATTTGTTGTTTTTGTTGTTCTTTTGTGGTGTCACTCTATTAGCTACCTGACAACACCAATGTGTTTTGTGTTGTACTGTTTTTTCCACTGATTGAGTAATTGAATTTACATTACGTTTCCTTCTCTCCCAGGACGTATTTGAAATGAAGTATGCCAAAATGCCGGACGAGCCTCCGGAGCCTGAGCCCCAGCCCCTCCCGGCGGCGCCCCCTGCGACGGAGCCTGAACCCAACACCAGCACCAGTAGCAGCAGCAGCGACTCTTCCTCCGACTCTGACAGCACCGACAGCGAGGAGGAGAGAGAAGCCAGGTTACGGGAACTCCAAGATCAAGTGAGTGTCTGTGATCTGGTCGGTTTCTTTTCTATCACTTTTTTACTGAAATTCTCTGCTTTATAATTAGTGTGTTAACTCCGCTATTACCTTTGGCATTTTGGCTTCACTATGTCACAAACCTGGGATATTCTAACAAAAAGGTAGCAAACAGAGTACACTAACGTTGGGGGCTAAATTTTGCTTCTTTCCTTAGAGCTTTAGATATTGAGTACAGTATATGTCGTATGTATTAAGTATGTGTACTTGACAGAGTCTTGAATGGTGTGGTGGTTGTCACTTTGTGGAAAACACAGTGTTCTTTGGCATCGTAGCTGCTGGCTAAAGCTTATAGTTCGTTAAATCCAACTCTCTTAGCGGGGGCCTGATGGCAGCTATCTGTAGCACAGAACAATGTTCGATAGTCAACCATTCTACTGGCTCGTTCAATATCTCCACTTGTGAAAATGTGGATTTGACTCTTTCATATTGTCCCGTCTTTGTCGCTTGCTGTAGACCATGCTGCACACCAGGCCCTGGCACCAGGTCTGTTCACATCTCTTAATCATTAAACCAAACGTGTGGAGCAAATGCAAATGCCAGGGCTTTAGGTTTGCTGCGCATTTCGGAGCTGCTTCCTCCTTACAAACGTGTATTCTGATAGTCTGTGGCATTCTGGAAAACTTTAGCTTCTGTGGTGTGCTTGAGCTAAGGTAGACCATGGTTTCCTTTCCTCCTGAAATGCCCTCCCTGTACCCAGTTACTTAACTTGTGGGTGCTTACATCAGATAAATGCCTAAAGTAAAGCTAGTTGTAAGGGTATACCATTCTGTATTTGATGCAATGCCTTTTACATGCATAACAATGTGTCGTTTATTATGGTAGATGTTACAAGCCATGTTTCGCTTCTTGTTCCAGTTGAGAGCGGTACACGAACAGCTTAGCGCGTTATCGGAAGCGTCGCAACAACACAAACCACATAAAAAGAAGAAAGAAAAAGACAAGGACAAAGAGAAGGACAAAGACAAAGAAAAGGACAAAGACAAGGACAAGGAGGATAAACACAAGAAGAAGAAGAAAAAGGAGAAGGACAAAAAGGAGGGAGAAGTGGTCCCTGTGAAGAAAGAGGTTCCTGCCCCCGTTCCCGTACCCCCACCACAACCAACTCCCAAACAACCCAGAAAAACGCAGCCCAAGAAAACCAACAGCAGGTTAGTACGCTTAAACTGTCAAATCTGCAGGAAGTTCGGTCGATATCGTCACTCGGACGTGAAGGGACAAAACCTCACCTTCCTGCTTTCTTCATATTTCTGTTCTTGTAAACGTTGGAGAGGTTTGTGTAGATTTGGAACCTGCCCTGTCAGAAGTAAAAAAGGTTCCTTGTTTCCTGTTTCAGAGTTGGGCAGGCAAGGAAACAACCAAGGTGACTCCTTTCATCATTGTAGATTTCTGTAGAATGCTTCTCTGCACCTCTCACACACAAACAGACCTTTGCATGTCCTCTAAACATGTTAAAGGCGATGATCCTTCCTTAACAGTGTTGCCCCCTAGGGTTACCCAGTTGTATTTCAGGACCTAACTTGCATGTGCCAGATAACCCGTTTATTTATTTCATTGCTATTTCTTGGTATGTGCAAATGCACAATGCAAATGTGTCCCTTGTTTGTAGTCTTTGTATAATAGAGGCTGTATTAGCTGTGGACATGATACATCGTGCACTTGTAGACTTCAAAATTAATATTTCACTTGTAATTGCAGATATAGTGTATGACTAAATGTTACTTGGTTTTTCGAGAATCATTGATTGCCATCACCATCAGAGGACAACAGTCGTTCATAACCAGCACTAGAAGTAGAAAGCAGCAGAAATATGCCTTGGATTGCAGCTAAGACAGCACAAGCTAACACAATCCAAGTTTACTTGAGTTGTATGACAGAAATAGCGGTAGTACTTTCTGGCTCCCTGTATTTGCATCCAATGGCCTTTACATCAGTCCACAACAGTACTAACTTGTCTTTTGTCCTCTAATTTTAGTAGACAATCATCCAAAAAAAGTAAAGCGCAGACCACGACGGCCCCTGCCTACGAGAGCGAGGATGAGGACCTGTGTAAGCCAATGACGTACGACGAAAAGAGACAGCTTAGCTTGGATATCAACAAATTACCAGGTGAGACCATTTTCTTATGGAGAGAATTTTAAGCACTGATAAAGTAAAATGTGCCTAGTACAATTGTAATCAACGCAGAATTGAGGTGTTCGAAAATTTGTTGTTCCCTAGAACTATCATGGAGTGGAGCTCTTTACCACCAAGTACTGTAGGGGCATCCTCATTGGATAGCTTTAAACAATGCTTGCAGCTACTGTAGGTGTGCAATAGTTTGGTATGGCAAGTTTGTATCTATTGTTCAATGTGTTTTCACATAGTCCACAAGTTTTTTTGTCAATGGGAGAAATTCCAAGTAAATGTTTGGTGAATTTAGATAAGTGTTCACCTCTCAATCTGGGCATGGGCACTAGCCACACAGGCTGTGATGTTGTGCTAATATCTTGAGAGGTAAGAGTAAAAACAACCCATGTTAATCACAGTCACTCTGTCCTGTAGAGTTGGATTGTTTCATGCCATGGGTACAGATGTTTATTTGTTTTACATAAGTGCTAGACCTCTTTAGGGTTACATGCCACTACAAGATACAGTAAGTAAAAGATTTGTAAGACAAGACTGATAGTTTTGATCCACTCACACCGGGAAGGACCCATTCTCTTTTCAATATGCATGGGGGGATCCTTAACATGGTCAAGGTGTGGCTCTCCTCAAATTTAAACGTGGGACCTTCGGCTTAATGTCCCATCTGGAAACAGGAGCTAGGTACTCAAAGAAATGCGAGTGACCTTTTTCCTTGAGTAAAGTGAATACATAGGTGTGAAATGCCTTTCTTTAGGGCTTAACATTTAGGTCTGCAAGGGACTCGAACCCAGAACCTTTAGATTGTAAGTCCGCTGACATGTTGGTGGTTTTCCAGGTGATAAGCTGGGGAGAGTAGTACACATCATCCAATCCAGAGAGCCGTCGTTACGAGACTCCAACCCCGACGAGATAGAAATAGACTTCGAAACCCTCAAACCTTCCACCCTACGAGAACTTGAGAGATATGTCATGAGCTGTCTCAGGAAAAAGCCCAGAAAACCTTATGGTGAGTTCACTTCTTGTTATTTTTATTTTAACCTTCTCCCTGCTCCTCTTAATGCTAGTGAGATGCTAGCCTGGCTATGTAACAACTGGAAAATTGGGTGCCAAACAGCTACTGTAGTGTGTTGAGGGCTAAATTTTCAGTTGCTTTATTTTTGCCTTTATTCGCAGTGACCTCTGACTGCAAAATTATTATAACACGCACATTGTGTAGTAATTCCACTGTAGTACAGAATTGTTTCAACCTTTTCCTTCCTACCGCGAAAGAAAACCACAGGAAGGATAAATGTATATACAGTAGTCTCTTGACCTCTTTTTGTCGGATCTGCTGTGTTCATTTGAAATAAGAAGACGAAGCTATGATGTCATACAATAAATTATACCACTTAAGCATGCTTGTACTGTATGGTATAGATGACATGTAGTAACTGGACATACCTCTTTTAGAAAAAGGGTCCTCTTCTGTTGCAGCGAAACGACCCCAGGGTAAGACAAAGGAAGAGGTGACCAAACAAAAGAAGGAGGAGCTAGAGAGGAGGCTACAAGATGTCAGTGGTCAACTGTCGTCGGCAAAGTCCAAGGTGGCCAAGAAAGGTAAAGTACACACGGTCATTCTGTTGTTACAAGGCCCTTGTCTTACAAAGATATAAGATTTAATCCTTTAAGAAAAAGGAAACAAAATACACAAAGGCAAAGAAGTTAAATGTTTGAGGATGGGATGAAATGGAGTTTAAAATGATCTTTGTCTTTGAACTTGTCAAGTTAGTCAACAATACAGTGTGCTTTGTTGTCCAGTTTTTGATCACACTGAGGAGCGGAGCAGATTTTAAAAGGGTTGTATTGTTTTAAGATTAAAACAACTTCAACCATGTATTTAACTTGTTGGACTTTGTTTCTGAGTTTGCAGTGATGGTTTGCACTTTCTTGTACAGCTTTTGACAACACATCAATATTATTCTTAAGATCTAAAGGTATTCTGGAAAGTAGTCATACTTTTACCTTCCAGTGAAAGAACGTTTCTGAAGTTGCAGTGATGTTTTGTACTTTTTAGTACAGCTTTTGGAAACACCTAAAAACGATTCTTAAGATCTAAAACTGTTCTTCCAGGTTGCCACACTTAAATTTCCAGTGAAAGTTTGTTTCTCAAGGTGTGATGTTTGTCCTTACAGAGAAAGAGGCTGCTGCCAATGCTGAAGCGGGCGGTCCCTCGCGACTAAGCGCGAGCAGTAGCAGCTCGTCGGACAGCGATAGCAGCAGCACCAGCAGCGGTTCAAGCTCCTCTGATAGTAGCGACTCAGAGTCAGGTAGTTAGACCTTCAGTCCCTCTTCCTCCTTCTGATAATTCCACTCCACGGGCGAGAAATTGTATTAAAGCTTTCGCTTCACTGTGTAATTGTGACGTCGTCGTCGTTTGTAGATATTGAAAAAAGAGAAATGCCTGTATAATGCTTGCCAAAATTTGTAATCATGTCCCTATGTTTGGTACTATCTGTGGTGGATACCTGTCAAACTTTTAAACGTAGGAAAATGGCACCCTTTTCCGCAAAGAGTCTAGCGTTTTTTTGTATCTGTATATGTGAGCGTCGAGACCAATGAAGAATGATTTTTGTCAATTAGTAACGGCTTAAGTTCTGTCAGCATTTTTTTCCTTATTTATTAGGCATAGCTCAGCACATGCCAAAAATTTGCACACATCTACACCCAAAGCCACTGTTTCAATACTTAAGGGTCGTATGGCACCCGTGTGGTACCTGAGTTAATGGTGTTAACATAACAATATTGACCAATGAGTGCAGAGTGGTGTGCCAGGCCTGACCAGGGCAGGGTTATGTGTGACACCTCCTTTTAACAACTCTTGAACTACAGTACTTATACCCTATGTGGTGTAAAAAAAAACAGAGACATGCAATGACATGACTAGGTGGTTGCTTTGCTACCTTGGTTGGTACATGGATGTGTAGCATGCAAGTGTAGGACTTGTGAGTTTTTACGTTGCGTTGCCGGGTGTTGGCTGGCTGCTGCTGGGACCACTGAAGCAGTGCAGCTGGTGGTGGCTGGCCAAAGTGAGTCTCTGAATTCTTCCCACCAAGAAGTTTCGGTGCTCAGATGCCAGCACGCGTGGGGTGTTGGCCTTGTGGAAGGACAAGGCTGCCGACCAAATCGCCTTTGGCTCACGACAACCAAATATAGACGTAACTCTAGCAAAGACGGTTTTTATCACTGTAGATGTAGGGTTTTTGGAGTCTTTGCTAGAGGAGACACGCTCTCACGACTAGTGGCAATTGTTGACTGTCCAGTTGAAAATTGGCAGAGCAAGTGCAATTTTTTTATCTTGAAATTGTAAAAAGTGTGAGATAGATGTCAGAAGGAAAAAAATATTTCTAGACAGTCTCACTTCTGCCCTGGATGCTGGCCCAATGCACTGAACACTCTTGCACTCTTTTTGTATACAGGTCAAACCGCTGTTCTGTCTATTATTACTCCATATGTTATGCTGAGCAGACTTCTCTCTTGAAATTGTGTGATATTTTGGCAATCTTTAGATGTAATCTCATGAATTAAAAGTAATCATATTTTTTTGATGAAAAGCAGAATTTTATTACAGCATATTTGTGTACTTCCAGCACATACCTGTTAATTATAGTAGGACCTATTTGTATTTTTTGTACCGGCACAGGAATGTGTAGAATTGAACAAAAACAGTGTAGCGTTTTGTGGTGAAAGGGTAAAAGAATTACACATGTTGATTATAATATCAAGACTAGTGTAGGTATCGTATACATGTGTGAGCCCATTATGGAAAGGTATCAAAGAACTTGGTGAACAAGTTAAAAAAAGAATAATGGAATGGAGGAGACATGGGCCAGAACCTGTACATACTCTTTATTCTGTATCTGTGATGACTCGAAATCATTCCTGAATGTGTAACAAATAAAACCTTTCCCTCTTGTACACCATTTCTAGAGTTGTTTATTTTAATGAGTGATTAAGTGTGTGTTTCTCAATAGGGAGGTGTTCACCAACCCATGTGGCAAATAGCTCTGCACTCATCTGGTGGTTGAAAGAAAATGGGGTTTGAATATTTAGCCGATGGCAAGAAACATGTTTTGTGATCACTTATGGTTACGTATGTGGTGAAATTCTAGCAGACAAGTGTGTGTTTTCTTTCCCTAACTGGTATTTGACTTCTAAACACTTTAAAAAAGTGCTAAGGATTAGAAAGATTCATGTTGTGTTTCCAATTATAGTCCAGGAGAAGTAGGATTGGTATTTAAATTTCAGCGGAAGTGATCCAACAAAAACAGTTCAACAATTAAAAAGTCAAAAATACATCTGGACACTGTCATTTTCAGCATCATTTACTCCAACTCCAAGTGCTTGTTTTAGCACTAGAATACATGTACATTATGCAGTACATGATTTCCAGCCGAAAAAGGCTAGGGTCGGCAGGTTTTGCTAGGGTCTGCCAGGTAAATGGAAACACAACATGTTTTCGTAGGCATAATACTAGTGATAGATGCAACAAAAATAGTAGTCTCGATTAGCCGTCAGTGATGACTAAGTGCATGAAGTGGATATAAAAGTACCATTGTGATATGCTGTGATCCAGAGTATATAGATTTATTAACCAAAACCGTTTATGACAATAGGTTGATTGACCTGTATCTACATAAGCAGCTTTATGTGTAGCCCCAAAAACTCTTCTCGTTCAAATCAATGGAGAGTTAACTTTTCGAAACAGCAGTGTTCCAAGCTTAGCACCATCATTCTAAACCCAGAAAGGCATTTTGGTAATGAAGTTGGTACTTTTCATAGGTTATACTAGTAAGTTCAGAAATTTTGCTTAGTCTAGTTATAGATGAAACCTGATGAAATGGAAAGGAAGTATCAAAATTCACTATTGGACGAGTTTTTTTCATGAGTTAGTCCTAAAAAGCTGGTTCAAAGATTTAACTGCACATGTGCAGTGAGATGCTAGCCTGGAATCCAGCCTTGGTAGCTTTGGTATTATCCCGACGTTGCTAATGCAACTTTCGGAGCAGACCAAAGCTACCAAGCCTGGATTCCAGGTTAGTGAGATGCATTGTGGGTAATATGTCAAAGTTGAAGACCCCTAAGACATACAACACACCTGGTCATGTACATGTACTAGCATTAAGCATGGTCGAGACACGTGTAAGGGCCTTCACATACATGTATACCCCAATGATCCTGGCTGTGCATGTGATCTTCATTCAAAACTGGCTTTTTGAAATTAAAAAAAAAAAAATTGAACTTTGACCTTAACCAATAGTGCTGATAAAAGTAGACCCTTAAGTATGATATCACCAAACTTTTGAGCTACAAAGTAGTCATGTATAAACCAAGATATAACCCTGGTAGGTAGAGTGATAGAAATGTATGCCCTCATAGAGGAAGCTTGAATTATTAAAATTTAGAATCACCCAATAAATTTACGTAGTGTAAACTGTCAGGGTTGAGTTTGCACCTGACTGCCATTCCGTTCTCATGGGCTACAAAACTGCAGAGTACCAGAGAGTCACAAATCTTCACTACACATACATTTGTAGAAACAATAGATAAAACATTAGGTTTGGTTGCACATGAAAAGAAAGCAAGTCAGCCTCGTCTAGACAGGAAGAATATGAAGTATTGGTAATGACCACATGGACCCACAAAGCCCAGCCTGGTAGGGAAACTGGCAGGAGAAAAGACATTCTGGGCTCATATTGCAAAAATGGCACCACGATTACAAGCTCTCCATAGTTCTTCATACAAGTTGTCATTTGAAAGCTTAGTGAGACTCTTGCAATTTACAACTGCAGTACAAACTTTGAAGTTTGACAGGCATCTCTTCTTTGATAATCAATTCAGTCAAGGGGATATTTGTGATTCAAATATTGAGACCATGTACAAAAAGGGTGATGACTACAATAAGTTGCACTATTCTATGTTAGTGGTTTCATTGATTTCTGACTAAGAATGAAGTCAAGAAGGGCCAAAAAATTAAATAAAAGCTTTGGGAATGACATGTTATGCATCTGAAAATATAACAAATGATAATGTCATCTTATGATAGTAATTAGGGACAAAGTAGATGAGAAGGGTAAACAGGTCAACGCTTGAGTTAGGTCAAGTTTGAATATCATTACCTCAGAGTTTGAGAAGAACTTGAGATGGGACTGGGCAAGCTTAAGTTAACTACTGGTAGAGGTTTTATTGCCCTTTTATCCAATATCAATTGAAATTGTTAAGTACATATTATGATCAAATCCCAAGCAGTATAATAGCTCACACTCTAGTCAGACTGCTAGCCTGACAAAATCACACTTATAGCAGCTCTTCCACTAGACAGGCCCCTAGAAGCCCTATTACAATCAGCCCCTGACATTGAGATATTGTGTAACACACTGGTCAAACTGCAAGGGGGGTGGGGATGGTTGCTCTTGATGCAAACAGGGACATATCAAGAGCTACATGTAGCAGTGACATTAATTTTAACTCTCTCCCAGCAGCCTAACCCCATAACCAATACGAAAATTTTTAACCTTTAAAGGATGGGAAAGAAATTGAGAATTTGCATTGAGAAGTTGAATCATACCCACAATCAGAACTGGGTAGAATTACTAAAAAGTGTCACAAAAATCACATCTAACGAAATAGAGGGAGATGAAGAGAAGAATATGAAAATATACTTAAGGACCACTTTTTGGTGCGCCCCTACCATCAACACAAGCCTTAAGAATCCTGTCTTTAGTGACTTCCTGTCCACATAGACAAGATGTTATTGAGCTGTCCTGGGCAGGATTGACAGTACATGTAGCGACAAGGATGAGTGTTAACTTGCCAGGAAATAGCTTGAGAGGAAAATAAAGCACAGGGTGGGTATTAATTGAGACGTTTCATTCTGTGCATGTGTGTCAGTGTCATAGTATGTCTCGTATTTGTCCTGGTTGTTAAGTTTGAAACCTAGTTAAAAAACTTAGCATTCAACAGTCCATGGCTGCTAGGATGAAGTCAGCTTGTTTTATCTGTAAGAAATTCCCTGCTACCACTGAAAGCAAAACTCCCTGCATATCCATCATACTTATTTCAAACATAATATGATTTAATAAGATATTGTAAGTCTTGAAATGTTTTATTTTTGTGTTGACCTCGTATGACCTCGCAAAATCGCAACACTGAAATATATGTTACGTAGTTCTACTGTTCTACAGAATTGTTTCAACTTCAAACACCAAAAAACTCATTTTCCCTCACACTGTGAAATAAAACCACTGAAAATAAATGCATTTTACAGAAGTACTTGTTTTCTACATTCCAATCATCATACCTGTTTTGATCAAGTCACTTATAGTCGTACGTTTCTGTT
Source organism: Branchiostoma lanceolatum (assembly GCF_035083965.1). NCBI lineage: Eukaryota > Metazoa > Chordata > Leptocardii > Amphioxiformes > Branchiostomatidae > Branchiostoma > Branchiostoma lanceolatum. The sequence continues at coordinate 16,973,919 of NC_089730.1, forward strand.
TACAAAATTGATGATAGGTACTATTAGGTAGGCACGTCCTTTGTGTGAATCATAAATTTATGTGGCCTCATAGCTCATCAACAATGTTTTTCTACCCCCAGGGCCAACACCAAAGAAGCAACGCACAAATTCCGGAAAAGAGAACAAGTCTAAGGTAACCATCAACATTCTGATTTCTTCATTGAATTCTAATTAAGAATCTACAGGACCATCCCTTAATACATGTACATAGATTACACCTTTTTTACTTACTAGAAAATAATGTAGACTATTTGAATACGTTGTTAGTAGAGTGGTTATGAGGGAGTGGGAAGATGACCTCAAGGTCAGACTTGCAAGAGTAGCTGGAAGTAGAGTTGAGAGGTGGTAGAACTAGTTGTTAGTCAGACATGACAGTCCAGGTCATGCGGTCCATTGAAGAGGATGTGTTAATTGATATAAACATGTACATATGTATATGCTTGTAAATCCAGCACTTGCACACAATCAGTGGGAAATTCACAATGATTAAGTTTAATTTCTTGTTAAAACTTAAAGAATGCCTTTGTTGACTTCCTGTTGATCTATATATGTTTGTGCAGAAATCCAGCTCTTCCAAGGAGAAAACTCAGGGTGCCCCCGGTCCTGTGGTGGCCCCCCTCCCCCCTGCCCCCCAGGTGTCAGCTCCAGTCCCACCAGTAACCCTGCCACCAGTCCAGCCCCCTCCTCCTCCTCAAGTCCAGCCGCCTCCTCCACAGCATCAGCACCAACCTGTACCTGTACAGCAACCTGTCGCACCTGGTATGTACATGTACACCTAGCCAGTCGCACATCTACACATGACCAGCAGGACTGTTTATTGCATTAGCGTCAAGTATGCTTTTTTTTTCAAAACGTAATGCCAACCACGTATTGGTACCAATAGTTTGAAGTGAATACTCCTGAAGCTGACATCACACTGTCAACGACTGTTCATCGCCAGAAGGTAGAATCAGTGTTAAAAACACTTATAAGTAAGTGATCACTTGCACTGTGAAAGCTAACACAACTACATGTAGGAGAATGGTTTCATATAAATATCCACATATCGTCAAACAGTTGAACTTTTTAAGAAGATTGAACAATGAACATGTTGTTTGTTGTGTTTAGCGCACCATGCCAGCCTGCCCCCCCAGCCCAGTAGACCGAGTGCCAAGGCTGCCCCAGCTCCGCCCAAACCTGTGACCATCAGACCTCCAACCACACAGCTACAACAGCAACTCAGGCCTCCAGGTACACAACACAACCTAGAACTATCTTACTTACACTTACACTTAAACATGTCACCATCAGAACACACGCTACACAGCTACAACAGCAACTCTGGCCTCCAGGTACGCAACACAACCTAGAACTATCTTACTTACACTTACACTTTAACATGTCACCATCAGAACACAGCTACAACAGCAACTCTGGCCTCCAGGTACACAACACAACCTAGAACTATCTTACTTACACTTACACTTAAACATGTCACCATCAGAACACACACATACACAGCTACAACAGCAACTCTGGCCTCCAGGTACACAACACAACCTAGAACTATCTTACTTACACTTACACTTAAACATGTCACCATCAGAACACACACTACACAGCTACAACAGCAACTCAGGCCCCCAGGTACGCAACACAACCTAGAACTATCTTACTTACACTTACACTTAAACATGTCACCATCAGAACACACACTACACAGCTACAAGCCTACAACAGCAACTCAGGCCTCCAGGTACACAACACAACCTAGAACTATCTTACTTACACTTACACTTAAACATGTCACCATCAGAACACACACTACACAGCTACAAGCCTACAACAGCAACTCAGGCCTCCAGGTACACAACACAACCTAGAACTATCTTACTTACACTTACACTTAAACATGTCACCATCAGAACACACGCTACACAGCTACAACAGCAACTCAGGCCTCCAGGTAGGCAACACAACCTAAAACTTAACATGTATCTCACCAAAATCAAGGCAGACCTTAGGCAAGGATACTGTGTTTTTCACAGCATTTTTGTGGTTGTTTATGTACATGTAGTACAAATCAAAAAGTTTTGAAAGAGATGTCTGGGATTTTTAGAAGGTGCACCTTTAGAAGGTTCTTGATCCAAAAACAGATGCGTATCTATACATGAGTTTTCAAGAATTTTTCATTATTATCTATTGAGATTAATCTACTAGTAGAAGCTTTTGTGGAAGTTTTTTTTGCTTCCCATCTGCAACACAGTAACTGTGATATTTTATTTGTTAATGGTATCTTGATTTTAGCTACTTTAATGGTCACTTAACTGATAAAATTACGTAACATTTGAGACAGTGATGTTTGTATATTAGATGAATTTACAGTAGCCCATCTTGTAGTACAAGCATTTTCTTTCTTTTGTTTTCTCAGTTAACCTGATCAGAAGTCGGGCTAACCCTCTTCGTACCATGAGATGGTTATCTGACAATAAGTATAAGAAAGATGTTTGTTCCTACATTCCAGTGTCCTCACCACCACCGCTTGCCAGCCCCCCTCCATTGATAGACAACAGAAGCTTCCCCCCCATGCCTTTACCCACCCCCCCTCCAGTACCTGTCTCTGTCCCCCTCACCCAACCCCCTCCCCTAGCAACCCAAGTTCCCCCACCCATCCCCTCCCAGATCGAGCAACTCCTAGCTGCTCCCAGGCACCCCCCTCCCACGACCAGACCACCCCCTCTCGTGTCCCCGCCCCCTGTGGTTAAACCCCCAGAGGTTCGGCTACCGTCCCCCCCACTAGCACCCCCTCCGCCCCAAGTGGAGAAGAAACAGGAGAGCAGAGTGGAGGCGCCACAGCCTCAGGGCCCTCCCCCGGGGCTCAGGATGGACATGTCTGGACTCTCCCCCTCCCCACCGTCATCGATACCGTCTGCACCCGTATCAAGACCCCCTCCTGCACCAACTGGTAAGATCTTCACATTTCCCTACTATACATTTGTAATATTTACTGAGATTACATTTTTGATGTGTTTATATGTTTATTTGTGTGTTTGTACAATGTTGTTATTTGAATGAGCTAGCTGGTTTTCACATGCTAGGCACCTTTGGGGACACTGACAGGAAGTTAAATGAATGGTCCCAGAATAGTTTGTCTCATTTCTTGTCTTTAAGTTCCTGCTATATGCATGTCTGTAACCTTATGGGAGACAGTAGGAAATTTTTTAATTTTTTATTTTTTTTTGAGTTTTTTTTATTTTTTTAAATTTTATTCGAACATACATAAATACTTAACATACCAACATATTTACATTGCACATTTACAACCAACAAATAAACACAGTTACATATTGTTGCAGGGGCCATTCCCACTGGCTTTTTTGCACTAGGGTGAGCTCCCTAGTTACATATATCTACAGGGGTCATTCCCACTGGCTTTTTTGGCTAGGGTGCGCTCCCTAGGACTTTTTTGACAGGGGTGTTTCATCCCCCCTGGATTTTCTGTGCGAGGGTTTCTTCCCAAGGACTTTTGTGCAGGGATGTCATCCCTGGGTTTCTGTGCAGGGTTTTCCTTCCCTGTGTTTTGAATATAACACTAACCAATTGTTTGCATTTATTACAAGTTTTACAAAAATTTACAAAATACATTTATATATGAAACATATCTACATGTAAAACATTACACGCTATACACACTCAAATTATAACCGCTATTCAGGCACAAAAGAATATAAAACAAAAGCTACATTAACACCATATCAAACAATTACATCAGATAGAAAAAAAAAGTGAGAACAAGCGTATATAGACAAACAGCAGAAACATATACAATTATTCATGCATCAGAACAAAATACACAAATGCCATAAATCACAACAACAACAAAAACAAGCATCAGGGGAAACACACAAAAAACAAAAAGTTACAAATTTACCAATACACAAAATCAGGCTACAATACTTACTGTTAGTGTTACAACACCAGCCATACAAAACAAAGAGATTACAACATTCTCACATAGACAACGCCAGGTAAACAAAAATATCATATACATACAAGAGCACAATAACATTGTTGGGTACGATAAACAACTTACACCGGATCTACATATACAAAAACATCAGTTGGTTGACATTGCCACAAATACCACTCACACTGTTGTAGTCAGTAACACACTCAAAAATAAAGAATAAACAAACACAACAATCACAATTACAATCACGGTCACTTTTACAGCTTTACATTGAATAAATACAATTCCATACATGTGTGTCATTCCTAAGGTCCCAGAGGAAAGTAGCAAAAATGTCATCTCTCATTAAGTCCAACAGTAGGAAAAATGCATCGGACAGAATCAGCGAGACATTCACAATAATGAATAAGATAAGAAATTCACAAAAACAAAAAATTTTCAGAGATATGAAATCTTTGATTTTGACAATAACAGTGTTTTGTCTTTCCCAGGGAGCACAAACGGTGTGTCTCACCCGAAGGCCCAGCCTGACGGAGCCAGTAAACCCGACCCAGTCAGCAACCCCGCCACCCCTCCCCCTACATCTGCGGCTCAGTCTACACCCCAGCAGAAGAAGGTAATGTTCGTCTCAAACCTTGTATGAAACCAAAGTACAACAATTTCTTATTACATATTCAACAAGAGTGATTGTCGTAGTATTATTGACTTAAAACTCATTGATTTAGTCGTTTGTGCAAACTATAAACTCCTCCTGTAATTTAACATTGCACCATCAAAAGGTCATTCTTCAAACCTGAGGTTTTTGTAAAAAGGTACCAGTAATGCAGTTATGACTGCCAGATGACATCTCAGTGAAAATGGTAACCAGTTTGGAAACTAGCACCACGGTTTGCAAAAAATCTACCAGAGTACTATCAGTCTTCCACAGTCATGGCATCATAATAATTATTGTGATGTTTCTTTTCAATGTCTTGATTTGTCTGCATGTTTTGCCAATTTCTCAGGACTTCAAGGCGCGGGTGAACCCCTGGGCCAAGCTGGCGAACCAGAGCGCTCGGCCAAGTGTCAACAAGTCCACCGCTGCCAACAGCTTCGAGATGTTCAGAAAGCAGGCGCGGGAAAAGGAGGAAAGGGTGGGTTTTTGAAAGAGTAGATTCTCTTGCTTAAATGGTAGACGATGAAAAGAAATATTAGGTGCTCATCTAGATATGAATTTGCTATTTTATTAATACAGTGATTTTGTAACAAAAAAGCTACAACATTTTGTGAAAGAGCTACATGTATGGGAATTTCTACAATACAAACCTGTAAGCGCTGTACATAGCTCTTCAGTGAGCTAAACTGGTTTGAGATCACTTTCACTTGATAAATGTGAGTGATGTTTTGATGGTGTATTTTAGGCCAAGATGATGAGACAACAGGAAGAGCACCGACAACAGCAAAGGGAGCAGGCTGAACGGGAGAGACTACGGCAGGAGAGGGAGAGACTGAGGTAAACAAAACCTCTCTGTCTTCTTCACACTAAAGTTTCAGTACTAGTCAAAGATGATGTCTTTGAAATGCTCACATAGTAAGGATTGTATCATAGAGCAAGCTTAGAGAAGAGGGAACAGTAAGGGTTGCATACTAACTCTCTACTGTGGAAACTAACTCTCCACTGTGACTCATCTAACACCATCACACACTCTGTACTAAAATCGGGTTCTTTCTACCACAACACATATTTCAAAAACCTCTGGAGATGGCTGTGTATATATAGTGCTATGTTTTATGGTTGTGTTGTGTTGTATGTATATATGTATATGTTTTTTTTACATGTACTATTGGTTAGTTAGTGCCTGCAATAAAGAATTTGATAAAAGTATTGATAATTCCACAGGGAACGCGAGGAAGAAGAAATGCTGGAGCGTGCTAGACTGGAGCGAGCGCGGCGGTCGCAGGAGAACGCCCGGAAACAGAGCGAGGAGAAACGACAGCAGGACGAGGAACAACGGCAGAAGGACGACGATCAGGAGAGGCTCGAGAACGAGCGCCAGAAGATGGCCGCCCAGCGAGAACGGGAGCGGCGCAAGGAGCAGGAGAGAAGGCGCAGAGAGGCGGTAAGTTACGGACACGTTGTAAGATCGTGTTATAATGGTTGGCCCCAGCTTGGACATGTTGTAAGGGATGCATTCGTCAGTTCAGATGGTGATGTAAATCCGACGGTAAGTGATAAACACCAACTGGTATTAACAGCATGTTGTATGATGCTGTAGAAAGAAAATTCTTTCAAGTTGGTGCTGCAGTGTTGTAGTCAGCCAAGTAATTTCATCACCTACTGCTGAGTGGTTTTATAATTACTTTCGCTGTGACCTCTCCATTATCAATTTATGACACTGCGAATGCCAACTCCATTGTATTACTACCGCACTATGGAATTGCTTCAACCATAAATGCAGTTACAGTAATTCTAATTTTTATCTTCCCCTACAGATGGCCGGTGGCATCGACATGAACCAACAACACGACATCATGGCCTCCTTTGAAGAGATGATGTAAACAAAAACAGAACAACATGTCTGCTACAGTCCTGTCTCTCCAAGGCGTTTCCTCCGCTACAAGATACCGTTGTCCGTAACAACATGGTGCAGTTCTCCGATTCGCCAAAAATACTGGCAGCGTTCTTACAATAAACCTCGGTCGCTCTCTCAGCTTGTAAAGTTTCGACAACAGCTGTATATTACACACACACCTTTATCGGGTATAAATATACCTCGGCATTGTGATCAAATGTTGAACGAACCATTTAACATGGTGTTAGCCTTGTGTATAATGTGGCCACAGTGTTTATGGTGTAGTGTGAACGGGTCGGACCGTTGGGGACCGTCCGTCCTTTTGCAGGCTCGTGCCTGAATTTATTCTTACAGCCATCATAATGTTGATAAGTCATAGTATATTCCCCTTCCCATACACTGCGTACACTCTCTCTCTCCGAGAGACCTAGTGTGCTATTTTGTAACTTCTCAAATGGCGTGTACATACTGCTGCTGTAAAATGTTGCTTGTAGTGTTAGTACGACCCCCTCCCCCACATAGACCCCCCAACCCGGGGGGGAGAACAATGACCTTTTCCAGGCTTGACGGGAACAGCCCAACACTGTAAATACCTCATTTTTTGCTCGTTCTTGAAGAGATATGCAAGAATATATTGTTATGGTATCCACTGGCATGTTGCATGTTTGTGAAGTGCTGAGACAAGTGGTGTGAGATGTCCGGGTTGTAAGGTTGGAGGGGACAGATCCTAATGTCAGCAACTGTACAGAATGGATTGGGAAGTTCTGTGTTCCTAACATAGCCAGCTATTCCATTCTCCTATGCAGAGCCTCGCCCGTCTATACAATACACCTTGGAGAGGCTCTGCTAAACTGGGCTGGGGTTTTCAACTTTTGTGGGTGTGGCCTCAAAGCCATCTGTCAGCCAATCAGCTTTACCTAAAGAAAACATTAAGGCATTTCTCTGATTGTAGCCATGCTGGTTAGAAGCCATACCAACAAAAGTAGTGTGGCCTCTAAGCAGCTGTCAGCCAATCAGCTTTACCTAAAGAAAACATTAAGGCATTTCTCTGATTGGCTAACAGCTGGTTAGAAGCCATGCCAACAAAAGTAGTGTGGCCTCTAAGCAGCTGTCAGCCAATCAGAGAATCAGCATTACCTAAAGAAAACATTTAGACACATCTCTAATTGACAGATTGCCGTTTTAGAGGCCATGACCAGAAAAGTGGAAACCTCAGCCCGGTTTAGCAGAGCCTCCCCAAGGTATGTTGTACACGCTGCAGGCAAGGCTCTGCGTAGGAGAATGTGTTATCCTTGTACAGTTTCAATGGATTTCGTCTATCATTAGAGTTTCCCTTGCTAAGAGTGGCATTTTGAGAAATGCTTTCTTCGAGTTAAAGGCAAGGAGCAACTGCAATGCGCAAGCAAACGTGGCTGATAGTAAAGAAAAAAAAGTAGTGCCATATTTTCTCTTGTATAAAGGTGGCTGTTCAACTTAAAAGCCAAGAAAAATAAGAGTATGGGTGGAATAAATTTTGTTTCATTCTTATTTTGACACACACGTTTTTGTTTGATGATATTTTTTGAAGGGATGTTCGCTTGTGTTACACTTGCATTTTTCAATGCCCTACCAAACAGTTGCATGCTATCGTGTTAATATAAGATGTAAGGACAAAAAATATAGTATTCTTCTTAAGAAAAAAATGTGTTGTCCAGAGAAAGAACATTCCATGGTAAGGTTCTGTATTAGACTAGTCTATGACATCTCCTTAACAACTCTACACTTAAATAGCTGATCATTTAACATCTTGTCAATTGTACAGAAAGTAATGTATGTGAATTAATTAATTCTCCCTTCATTTTTTTGCAACTTTGTGTACAGTTTTTCATCTTTTATTACGATATTATTGACATGACTAGGGAAGGTTTGCCAAAATCGTATTCGAGTCCCAAGTACTATTATTAATGATAGGATGGTGTGCAGTCTGTGGCTATTGAGTAGCTACAAGCTGCGTGGGTTTAAGTCACACTGCGGGGCTTGAGCTTTGTCAGTACTTAAAGTAGGACCAGTGTTTTTCTGTGTATGATCAATGTATTTAAGTGGCATGGATGCCCCAGGTTACAAATGTACAACAAATTGTTGAATAAAGCACAATCAAACTGCACCTGGCGTTTATGACATTGATGGGTTTTTTTCTGCAATCTCTACTCAGACACATGTACTACATTGTCGTTTTTATAGTGTTATCTGACAGAATTAGCAATATCGAATCTTACGGTACAGATCGCAGAAAGAATCAAAAGAGATAGTGATCGGGGGCTATGTTATAATTGTGGAAAAGAGAACATCAGACTTCTTTTTTATTCATTTATTAGCTGCAACGATGTAAGTGTGGTACAATGCCAACATGTGTGTAAGAGATCATGTTTTCAGTCCTTTTGCACAAGAGTGTCTTGAAAAAAAAGGCTTCAGGGATAAGATGTAAGGATCCTTGGCAGTTATTTCATTTTGTAGCCAAAACAATGATAGTTGGGCAGTGCATTGGCTGTTACAGATTTAAATGCAGGGCATTTCAACGATTGTGCTTCGCTCCTTTCCCACGGTTCTTGCCTCCTGTGTTTCTGGATGTTTTGGACTTCTGATTGACTCTCATTCTTTTCTGTGGCACTGAAGCCTCCTGTGGAGAAAAAAAAGAAAGACTTGAAATTGTCATGCATCACATCAAGTACAGGTAATCCATAATGATGGTCAAGCAAAAAGACGACATTTAGTGTCTAGCTCCCTTTCTCATTGTGATACAGGCTCAATACAATGTGAAATCGTGTTCAAACAATGAAGAACCAATGCAACTTCTGACGAGAAAATCGATAAAATCAATGAAGACATGTTCGCGGTGGTGATGTTTCTTATAATTAACACTCAGCCTGCTAAAGTAGCCGTTTGGCACCAAACTTGTACAGGTTATGGGTTTAGGGAGAAGGTTAAACAAACGATGGCCTTCACAGCTAGGATATAGACCAGTACGGTTGAAATTCACCCTGTTGCCTAATCCCACAACTAGTATAAATTTGATGCTAAACAGCTACCTTAGCTTTTTTTGTCAACAATCTCCTATAGTATACCTTTGATAAAGTATGATCCTTTACTTAAACACAAGCTCACCTCGAAAATTAAGCTACATTTGCTTGACAATGTGTTGCAGTAAAGTATCAAACTTCATAATGAAATTTTTTAACACAGATGAGCTTTCATTAGCCTGAGTGTCATCCTGTTTCAGTTCCAGGCTCTACCTTCACCAAACAAGGTAGAGCCTGGAACTGAAACAGGATGACTCTCTTTCTAAGCTTTCATGCTAATCTCCCACCTGATGTTTCCTCTTGCCTGCTGCAGTCTGGGTGTTGTCAGTGTTCTCAGCACCATCAACTTCCATGTCATAATCAGAGTCGTCAGCTTCAAAATATTTGGCTAAAAAGAATATTACATACATTTGTGAATAGTTTCGTCAGGTTGGTATAAATCAATGTTTTCTTGAGTGGGTATGACATAAAAAGTATACACAACACAGGTACAACAGTGTATTCTGCATCAGTCTCAGCATTCTCTACATAGTTACTTTTGACATGAAGGAAGTGGTCAGGCCTTCGTCAGAAAATCAATTAGTAAAAATATCTTGGAAGACTTAAACCCAGATATGGATGCTGTAATGTTTTCATCCACCAGAACAGGAAATGAGTACTTTTATAAGCAGGTTCATGGTTCCAACTGCACATACGAGGTCAGAGGTGAATAGTGGAGGCCCCTAACTTGTAAACAATTCTTGTCTATACAGATGTGTTTTGTTTATGTCTCAGGGGCCTTCAACATATTGCCTCACAACAATACAGCACATGCAGTCTAAGTCATGAACCAACTTATTACTGTTCGGTCCTCTTACCTGGGTACAGGTCGCTCATGCTGTCATCAGAGTCTTCCTCACTTTCACTGTCGGTGTCTTGAGACTTAGAGAACTTCTTCTCTGCTGAGCTGTGGTCTAAACTTTCCTTCTTCTTCCTGTTCAGTTTGCAAAGAGGAACAAACTTTTCCCCAGTCCTCTGGCACTCCTCCCCTGTAAAGAAATGACAAGTTAGGAATTTGGAGGGTCAGAGGTTCAAACCCCGGCTGGGTGAAACCAACGACTTCAAAATGGTGAACAAAAGTGAAAGCAAAACTTATCTCGAACCAGTTTAGTTCAAATCAACTCAATGAATATTTCAGCTATTCTTCCACTGTGACATGTGACAGGGAAGACAGATGTAATGTACAGTATTCACAGGTTTGTTGTTCCAGGAAAATTCCCCTAGTTCACCTTTCAACAAGTACAATGGACTATGGCTAGACGTCCCGTTCCTAAGGACTGCAACCCTTTCCAGTGGCGTGAATGTCGGGTGATTGACACAGCTGGAATTCTAACTCGACTTTTTGGTCCAGAGGCAGGGTCACTGACCAAGTGTACTATGCACACTCAGGGCTCGAAATTCATTTTTGGAAATAGGTGCACTGGTGCACCCAACCAAGAAAATTAGGTGCACAGAAAGAAATTTGGGTGCACCACATAAAATAAAGTTGAATGTGAGCAAAATATAATTACAGTTAAATGCTCTTATAATTGTAATCAAGAACTTAACAATCTGTAATCAAATTTCAAACAAGTAATACATCAAATAAATTGCTTTTTCTGATACTGTTTGCTAGTGTACAATGGTACCTTTACCCTATATCCTACAAAAATATCTAGGTGCACCAGTGCACCCACAGTCAAAAATTAGGTGCACAGCTCCAATTTTGGGTGCACACAGGTGCACATGCACCCACTATTTCGAGCCCTGACACTACATGTACATGAAAATTGTACATACAGATGACACACTGATTCTATCATACAACGTATCTACTGTACTTACATCTTTCCAGGGCCTTTTTGTACCTCCTGCCGTTGACGTGGCGGTACACAGCGCTGGGTAACTTGTTCAGATGTCTGAGAGTCAGCGTACAGAACAACTCGTGTCTGAAAAATACAAGCAGACATTTAGCATTAAAAAAAGGTAAAGCAGTCATCTTCAATTGAGATGAAGCATGATGCTTTCTCAAGCTAATACGATTCCACACTGAATTTCAGTCACAATGATCAATGTCTTGTACATGTTTGTGTTCGTTAAAACAACAATCGAAAGGTGTTACGGTAAACACATGCCGTTACCTTTAGCTAACTGAAATAGCCTTTTGGCATCCCAATTCTCTATTGGTTACAGAGTTAGGCAGCATGGAGAAGGTTAATTATTTTCGGAAGATATTTGAATGTCTGAAAATGCTTCAGCTATGAGTCACTGAAATGCAAATTGGAACACCAATATGGTGGTGGACACAGCGATGACATCATGCATGTGAAACACTCAAATGTGTTGACTTGGACATACTGTCTTTTTGGCTTGTCATTGGGTCTGATGTGAGGTTCAAACTTCTTGTAGTCGAAGTTGTCCTCGGTCTTGAGCCCTGACACCAGGTTCTTGTACTTCTTGCCCTTGACGTACGTCTGTAGCGAGGGGAGGTGGTAGGGCAGCTCATGTCCGGTCAGAGTGCAGAGGACCTGTGGGTGGAGAGTTAGCAAAACAATGTACGCATTACGATTAAACTGCTGGTGTTGTACGTTAACAAGAAGCTGCAAAAGACCAGACTGATAGGATGGATCCACTCACACCAGGATTGACACCTACTCTTAGTGACGAGTGTGGTAGGTTTTTTGTGTTCGACGTGTGACTCTTCTAAAAAATTGGGGTCGCCGACTTATCCCAGATAGCATCCCTAATATCTAGGTACTCATTTTCACCTGAGTCAAGTGAGGAAGAAATAGGTGTAAATTAAAGTGCCTTTTCCAAAGGCCCAACATTCGGGGGCCTGCGAGGGGTTCGAACCCAGAACCTTTAGAAATTAGTTTCTAAGTCAACAACACTAACCACAAACCCACCTTATCATCAACATTGAAGTAAAACACATTAAAATGTTCATGGCCATGGTCTATAACATACAGGGATGTTAAACAAATGCAACATGTTTATAACACATCATAACGTGCCTACTTGTGGTCACAGCCAGACGTGTAAATATTCCCACCATACGGCTATACACGAAATCAAATTAACGGAAATGTAACATCTGATGACTAAGAATTCACTCTCTTACTCTTTTAGAATCCGGAAGAATCTGAAATCCGGAATAAGACGAGACAAAATTCCGGACATCAGCTGGCATGTTTTCACCGGGCGCCGCCATGTTGGGGTCAGCTCAGGTCATTGTGAGGCTCTACATGAAGTATTACAATTACTCTGTTGTCCTTTTTTCCCTTTGTTCCTCTACTGAACTACATTTTCACTTCACAAAACTTTGTTCAAATTATAGATTTTATTCAAGAATTGGTATAAATGTCCGAACGTGGAGTTGTATGGGACAAACAGCGGCCAAATTTTCACTTCTGATTTCTTTAAAACTCCATTCAGACCCTTCAAGATGGCGGCTCTTGCTGATTTAGTTGCAGCAGCTCTCATCGGTAAGATTTGCAAGTTTTACGGCTTAACAACAGTTTTGGAGTGAAGAATTCTGGCAAGATATGCTTCTAGAAAGAAGGAATGTATTCTTTCACTTTGAAACTGTTTTCGCTCTTTTCAAAGTTGTAATTTTGCGGGCGAAGGCTGGATAAATAAAAAAAATGGGGAGGGGCCAAAGTTCCCTCCTTGTTACTTTTTTGATAACCTTAATTTTGTCAAGGACGTAGAGAGATTTGGTAAAGGTGAATAAGACTTAAGGAGTTTTTTTGTTGTTGATCGAGATTGCATATTAAAACTTAGCTGTATTACTAGATTGATGAAAACTAGAGTATTTCGGTTGTTATTAACTCTTATTTATGTAGCAGGCACAACATACATTTGTAGGCCTGCTTACTAGTAGGGAATCGAACTCAGAACCTTTAGATTCTTTAGAAGTCAATAACCACAAGACCACTTTGCCGCCTCGGACGTTGTTATTCAGAAACGTTTGTGAATCAAACCTGTTACTAGTACTAGTAGTCAGGTCTTACCCATCTTGTACTGACGACATATACAAAACTCTTAATCAATGCCAACACAAAAGATGGATTCATCCAAATTTTCGACTGATTAGCTCCAGTCTTTGTTAAAGAATGAGCGAGGAATGAGGAATGGGTTGGTCCAGTTTTTTTGTCTTGGCGATTTGCAGTTCAACTTTGATTCAGAATGCATATGGCTTCTACCAACACAGATGAACTTTTGAGTGAAAATAGAATTGTTCTGTTTGCGTATATCCAGAAGGGACATGAGCGGTGGTGTATTGTGGGTGTCCAAAAGACGTATGGACGCATAGCTAGCTAATGCCCAGTTATTAACATATGCCATGCACAACTGTTGTGTTTGCATACGTGCAGAGAGGAGACATGAGCGTCAACATGTTGAAGGCTTCAGAAGTTCAAGGGCATCTAAAAGATGCATGGAGGCATAGCTATTATTAGTAGCTAATATCCTGTTGTCACATGCCATACAAAATTGTTCTGTTATCGTACATGCAGAGAAAGACCCAAGCGGCTACGTGTTGAACTGATGGAGGCATAGCTAGCTAATACCCTGTTGTTAACACATACTCGTGTTTGTGTATATCCAGAGAGAGACACGAGCGGGGACATGTTATGGACGTGGTCGTACCCGTCTGTCAGCCCGCAGCAGCGCGACATCTTTGTGTAGGGCATCCAAAAGATGCATTTACGCATAGCTAGCTAATACCCTGTTATTAACACATGCCATACACAATTGTTCTGTTTGCGTACATCCAGAGAGGGACACAAGTGGCGACATGTTATGGACGTGGTCGTATCCGTCCGTCAGTCCGCAGCAGCGCGACATCTTAGTGTAGGGCATCCAAAAGACGCATGGATGCATAGCTAGCTAATACCCTGTTGTTAATACATATTTGTTCCCTTTGCGTACATCCAGAGAGGGACACCAGCGGGGACGTGTTATGGACGTGGTCGTACCCGTCCGTCAGCCCGCAGCAGCGCGACCTCCTCACCAGGAAGTCCCAGCTGACGGCCGACCCCGCGAACATCCCGTCCTTCGTGTACGGTCAGTGGCAGAGACAGTGGTACTACATCAAATCAGCACAGGTCCAAGAGGGGGACCCACTGCCTAAGGTGTGCTCAAAATTACTTTGTAACCACATTGACTTTATTTAGGTCAGGTTACACACAGTCCAATTCTGTCTGAGACATTCTTTGGAATGAACATCAGCAAATAAGACCATCAACCAGTAGATCACTTGATATTAATCTTGTAGCCAATTCCAATCACTTGTACTTTCCAAAGTCTCTGTAGTCCTGCTGCTACCTTCCTCAGTGCAATACTGACTGTGGTTCAACTTACCACTGCTAGGTGGTGCAATTGCAGTGAGAAGAATGCAATCCCAAACATGATCATGCCTAACCTTGTACTTGCTTGCTTACCTTGTATCTTCCCTCAAAATTTGATGATGTATCCTCCCTCATCATATAGTTCATGACTGGATTAGATTTTCTGATCCATTGAACACCCCTATGTCAACGTGTGAATCTATGAAGGCCTTAAGGTCCACCAAAACATTACCAATTTGAAATAACTTACAATCCAATTTGTGAGTCTACAAAGGACTACCAAAAGATGACTGAAAAATTTATTCTTTTTCCATTTCTGTATAAAAGTTCACAGTGAAGTCCTGAACATAACTCACAATGAAACCGTATTTTCAGGTGACACACTTCTCCCTAGTCATCGTGTCCAAGGACTTCAACCCCGAGAAGTACGAGACGTTCTCCCGTATCCTGTGCAAGGCGTACAGTAGAACGGGCAGCCCCGCCGCCATGCTGCAGTTCTACCTGGCCGTGGTCACGCGAGGGTCGTGCCAGAGCGAAGAAAACGGTAACTTCCTGGTGAAGGAGTTTGACCCAAGGAAAGCATATGCAGCAGGGTCTGTTAAAGGTAACAAAAGAAACATTATTATTTCCTCTGCCCATTATCCTTTTCACCAGTGCTTGTTTGGTTGTTTTTTCCCAGCTCAGCACAAATCAAGGATATCGATAAATCTCCAACCAAGCAGATCTATCAGTGGCAAGGCAAGGGCCAACCAGTATCAAAAGCCACCGGATTGAGACCATTTTTGAAAAGAAATGCTCCTCCCTGCTTGATGAGTGATGACAGATCTCCAGTGGCTTTTGATACTGCCTTGCTACTGCCTTGCCTGCCTATATCTGCTTAGATATTGATGGCTTTTTAAGTTTTTGTGATCTCTCTGTTACGCCTTTGCCCAAGGAACAATGCTTGTTATTATATTATTCTCTTGTTACTTCTTACACCATAGAGCAAGGATAAATTTACCATTTGTTAGTAAGTCATAGACCCCCACAACATTTTTCTTCTCTTGTTTTGCTTTACTTTTTTGGTGAAAAAGTCCTTTCCATTATATACACAAACCTGTTCAAGCATATTCTTCTTATTTGTGACTCCTAAAATTTGTCTGGATGGTATCTTTTTTGTTTGTTTGCTGCAGATATAGTGAACAGGTTTGGAGTAGAGAGTATACTGATCTACACGGCCATACTCCTAAAGAAGAAACTTGTCGTCTACCACCCTCACCTGGATGGACTTCTGGAAACTGTCAGGTAGGTCAAAGGTTAAGCAGAGACCTGTGAGTCGCAAAACTTGCAAAAAACAAAGTTTGATGTACAGAAGTGTGTGTAAACTATGCACAGGTTCAAAGCAAGCTGTACATGTTTCTACCTTAGCTATGAGGAGCAAAACTTGTAAAACAAAGTTTGAAAGGATTTATGAAGAGCTGTTTTGAAAGTGCAATTTAGCCCCACCTAGTGACTGCTCAAAGAACTGCAGGTTCAAAATGCACTTACATTTTTAAGTTACAGCAAAGGCAAGCAGTTTGGTCTCATTTCGTGTGTCAACTATGTCACATGTTCAAAGCAAATGTTCACTTGTTTACTTAACACATGTTTTAGATTAATGTGTTCTTTTCAATTCATTGGCCATTCATAAGTAATAGAGTTGTGATTTCTGCCAAGCAATTCTTGTTTTTTCCAGAGCATTTCCAGCATTTGTGTGGCACAGACAAAACTGGACCATCCTCTACACAAACGTAGATCTGGTAGAGGAAGAGTTGGAGGATCTGAAGTCATCTGGTCATTACATCGCTGGCTTCACCGACCCGATGGTGGAGAGCAGGACGGACTTGTACGACGTCTTCGTGAACCTGTCTGATGGCGAGATATCAGTTGCAGCTCATGCTAAAGGTGTTGTATTCACACTTTTTTTTGTGTCAGGCAAGGGCCTTGCAGTGTAAATGAGGATTTTAACCAATTTTGTTTTCTTGTGTATTGTGGGTGAACTTGAAGGATTTTTCTGTTATGCAAGTACATGTGCTAAAACAATTTTTCTCTCCCAGAGTCCATGGCAATGGGTAAGATCCACAAGGACATTGCCATGGCGATGGTACAGTGTGCAGAGGATGATGGGATGGAGAACCAACAGGTCATAAAGGTAAGTTCATCATGGAATGAGGTGATGATTCAGACAGAATGTATATAATATGTGCAGACAACGTCTGTATCACAAAATTATAGTAAAGATAAATAGACAACATTGGCCTTATGAATACATATTAATATAATTCATACTGTTTTTTTAGTCATTAGATTTAACCAGGGTTCCATCCTGGTTACTGTAAATCTTGAAATATTCTCTGTGGTTTTATTTTTTAACACTTTTGCTGTGACCTGTCCATCGCGAAATCATGAATACACATTCATTGTATACATATCTGATAACTGCACTACAGCGTTGTTTTAACCTAAAACACTGACAACCTCCTTTTCACTCGTAATTAATCTCCAAGCAGATCTATTGGTGGCAATGACAGTACTGTACATGTAATATTCCCTTAACACCAAATAAAATCCCTGTGAAAGTGTAATGAATTTAAAGTAAGAAATAAAAACCAAAAATCATTATTCAAATACCAAATGCCATTCATTATTGTTAGGGAAAAGGGCAAATGGTTGCCTTTACTTCTGAGAATATTTTGTAAAAGTTATGACTTGCAAGCTTTTCGTTTCAATGGAAATCATACTTCAACAGCTCCCTCCATCCAAGAAAAGAAAAGTGCAATCCTTTATGTAGATGACCTGTAATCAACAGTACTGCCTTTTCCTCTGAGCCCAAGATTAATGTAAGGTCATTGACCCCTATCTTGGCCCCAAACACCCTTAAGGAGGCCCTTAATCCTCCTCACATCTTAAGATCCCCTCATTGTCATTAGCTCTGGCGGAAGATGAATGTTTCTTCCTTATAAGGCGGCCTGCTCTCCTGCTGCTGGTGTCCTCCAGGGCCTGTCTATTTCTATTCTTCCCCCTGGCCTAAAGGTCAGTCTTGGCAAATTTGGTGAAACCAGCAAGGTAGGTATTTTATCTTTGGCAGTGATGAAGTACGCCTGGGGCTCTGGCCTACATAAAAGTTGAAGTTAACGTTGTTGTTGTCTTGAAATTTTGTTGCCCAAAATGATTTTGGGTACAGTTCTTAATAATGATGGTACATTGTTAGAGACCTTGCCATGCACGCATACTACTAAGTATGCCAACCATGTCCTCCTGACCTTCTCCAGACCATGGTCATGACTCATGAGCAAGGTCATCTGTAGTTGGAGTTGGTAGCCGAAGTTGCCTACCTACTATAGGTTGCCTACTAGTCTTGAAAGTCGTCTGTGCCAGCCGACTTTATTGATTTTGAAAAAATATAGTCGGAAAAGTTATATTCTGCTTGAATTCGATAAGAGGGGTCAGCAGCAGGAAATTTCCCCCTCATCTTGTGTACCCCGCAGTTGTTTACCCTTGTACATTGTACCATCATAGTTTCTGGTATGCTTTATTGACCAGTAAACAAGACTTCAGCAGACAAACAGTAGTTCAGCTAGTGGCTTTTTGTACCATCTGGACTAATTCTGTCAACATTAAGCCTGGCCTTGGTTAGCATTAGAGTTAAATGGCCCATTAGGATATTTACCGGACTATTATGTATATATGTAATCGGTAAACTAGTACCGCTTCTTGGACCCTGGTGGTCCATGGATGCTGCTTCAGTCGGCAGTTACTATTAGATCTACAATAGATAATTGAAGTGAATGTGCAATTAAGTGTCTTCTACTGTACTACCGGTATGAATCTTGAAATAAGTGGTTTCATTTTTTTGGCAGTTTTTGTGGTGACCTGTGTCCACTGTGAAATGACATGCATTTACATTGTATCCTTACAGAATTGTTTGAACCATGAACTTGAAATTCAGCAAAAACCTTCCTTCCCCTTCTACCACAAAATAAGGTAGTCAATGTCAACTCCTAAATGGGGGCCTGCATGCCCTTTTGCGTAGAGTGTAATTGGCCGTTTTAATTTGACGTAAAGCGTTGCCGACCCCTCCAATTCAACGTAGAGCGTAATTGGTGTATTTTGCGTAGAGCGTTATAGGTCACTTTAATTCTACGTAATGCGTAGTAGCTACCAGGAATTTAGCGTAAAACGTAGTTGATGAATTGTGCTTAAAGCGCTGTCAAACTTTTCACAAGTCACAAACTAGTGTCATGTCCGCAGTCTTCTTTGTTTTGCAATCCTCCCCTTCTACACAATGGAACAATCCACCGAACACCCAAAATCTTGTGCAATATCAAGGCACATACAAGGGAATGATTCCACAGTGTGCTGGACACGAGATTGTCTTTAATTTACGAGCAGATGTAGCAGTCAGGCTTGTTTCGAGCGAAGTTCAAGTGATGTTTTCACGGTACATTGTGTGCGCTTTTACAGATGATAACCGGGTACCCGACTTGCGAGACGGGTGTCTGCTGCACTTCCTAGTCAGATCTTACCATCAATAAAGTTAAGGATGGTCACTGGCCGTCTTGGACCACAGATGGCCATAGATTGAGATTTTAAACCTAGTACCTTATGACCTGCAAGGTACTATCGGGCCTTATGAGGCTTTTCTTGGCGGGAACAAACATCTAAGTGACCATCCTGCTCTCCACTAAACGTGTTTTCTACGCTGCCACATACGAGAAAAACTATAGACCTCGCGCAGTAAGGTATACGGCCCTTTTCCGTTCTGCCAGCTACATGTAGTAACGTTACCTTTATCAAACAAAATGTTAGAATTTCCCTAAGTAACCATTTCGTAGGCCGCTGCAGAAACACACTCAGAGGTGGCCGAAAAAAATCATGAATGCATTTTCACTTGTCTGAATGTACTTGTCAGCGCTGTTATCGACAGCCTTCGATTCTTACTTTGAAATCCTCAAAATATAGGAACTGTCATCTCAGAGGGTTGAATCTTCAAAATTTCGAACTGAATTTCGACCTGAATTTCAGAGAAGGTATACCATTAAAATTTGCTGTGTCGCATAATTTGCCAACTCATGACAGTCCAAGAGACTCATCCTGTAGGTCGTTTACCTAATTTAAAATGTCACGCATGAAGTGATCAATGGATTTTGTGATCTCAAAGGTTGGCAATTGTGCAAAACAAAGCTTGCAACGCAAACAGCCGGGGTCTGTTTAAAGGTCCCATTGTGACTTTAAGATTACTTATTGTTTGTTTGTTGGTTTGAACCTTTGTTTATTCATGATAAGCTCAAATCGCCCCGCAGGCCGCTTTTCATTGAGGTCATGAGGGAAGAGGTAAGGATCAGGTACAATATACTAAAGTAACAGAGATCCACAGTCATTTGAGTCCTAATTTCTAATAACTCTATCAACATATATCATATACATACGCCGCTGTTTCTGGCTGAGGTCACACCATTTGCCAGAAGAGACCAAAGGGGTTTCTGTCAGAAACGTCAATTAATACATTCTCACTTGTCTGAGTGAACTTGTCAGCGCTGTTATCGACAGCCTTCGATTCTTAGGGTTGAATTTTGCAAATTTTCCGACCCCCCTACAAATCGCCCCCCTTCGGTGCTCGCTTGTGTCATAATCTACCCAAAAAAAACGAACAAAATCCTGGCTACGAGCATGGGTAGAGCAGACATGTGCAGGTTCAGCTTTGCGACATCACAGTCCCCCGAATGATCCCTTCGTAATTATTTATCTATAGTAAACCGTGTCAACCTGCGTCTGACCCTTTTGAAACCAAATGAATGGCAAAGATCAGCAAAAATATGGACTCAATTCTCATCTGTTTGTTTGATGATACAGTCGTTTTTAGAAGTTTGACACTTTTGCTAGTGCGCGGGAGAGCTTTTGACTGAGAATGGAGGCCGGCCTGTAGTATTCTTCTTCTTTTTGATGCTTGAACGACCGTGCCCCAAATGTTCCAGCATCAGTTATATACGGAGCTGGCCGTTATCATTGTTACTTTATATGTCCAAGACTATCTTAATGTCACGTCCAAACCTCATACATCACCAACTTTGACGCCTTAGTTCAGCCGTTAGGTTTTTGAGTCCTGCATAATGCATTGGGAAGCTTCAGAATTTACTGTAGAGCGTAGAGAGGCTACCTGAATTTAGCGTAATGCGTAGCCGGCCCTCTGAATTTAGCGTAGAGCGTTGTCGGGACCCCCCCATGCAGGCCCTCACTGACATCTGATGTAACTGGTCCGGACCTTTTAGCCTAGTGGTTAGGGTGTGCGGTCTGTGCGCTGGTGGGCCCGGGTCCAATTCCCGGGAGCCCAAGAGACTGTTGCCTTGCCTCTTGTGTTTCATGGTATTTGTTTGACTCTACTAACGGGTGCAAGACCATTCCACAGGGAAGCTGGAGGAGCAAACTTAGCAAGAATAGGATGGTTCTCAGAGAAGCAAAATTAACAACTTCTGTGCATGTTTGTCCATCTTCTGTAGGAAATTGCGAAGAAAACAAAAGAGCTGCTGAACAAAGTCAAGTCGCTGGCCACCCCTGCAGAGGAAGGAGGGAAACCCCTCATCACCCTGGATGCCTTGAGAGAAAGAAAGATGGCGCCGGCCAATGAGAACTTCTTGTTCAGCCTGGCAGCTGCAGAGGGGCTGGCAGACCTCTGATACGAACCTTGTGATTGGATAAAATAGAATTTTGAAAATTTGTAAACTATATTTCAAGCTATGAAAAACTGTTATGATGATATAAATAGGAAGGTACAAAATGTACATGATTGTACGATTGTGAAATTTGATACTTTTGTCTGGTAAAAGTTTAGAAATAAGGCTTTAACAGTAATCCCATGAAATTTGGAAAATGTTTTTTATGTTACCATTGTTAGAGATGCAATAAATGTCATGCATAGATAGATTATAAATGTACTGTGATGTAGGGCCAGTGAATTAACATTCCAACTTAAACTGTCTCATCATAAATTGAAAGACTTTTACGTACAGTATAATTGCTAGTATGGCTCATTCTGTCAATGTTGACTACAACGTACTAATAGGACTTAACTGTTATGTGTTTGTTGAACAAACAGTTTCTGTTAAAAGGAATGAGGCTGCTATACATTGAGGGAGGATTTTGAAAAAAAGCTGGAAGAGAGTCAAATTTCAGTATGAATTATATGTGAAAATATTCAATCTATAGGCAAATAAGAGTTTCAAAACTAATTAGCTGCATACGGTTCTGTGCCAAGTATTCGCAAATTGTGTACTTTGTACCGGTAGTGTGTTTTATGCATATTTGTTTCAATGAGTATGCAATTCTGTTTTGTACAGGTAACAAATAACCAATCCCCAAGCAGATGTAAGGATCTTAAGAGGAGGCAAACCGTTGGAAAACAATCACTGACAAAAGAGTATCAATGCAATGTTGCAAGAACATGCGTAAAGCACTGAGAATGAACCAGATCCTTCCGTCTGCTTGGAGATTGACAAATAACTACATTAATCTCTTCATGTCAGATATATAGCTTTGGATATATAGCTAATGCTATTGGTTAACTTGTATTATGATATGAAATGTAACAAGAAAGTATAAAGAATGGTGTAATTTTTATCACTTGGAAAATTCTAGCCTCAAAAGCATGCCACTAGGCACTACTAGCCTGACGAATCGCGCTCCTAGTGTCCAGCCAGTGTCCGTAACGCCTTTAACCCTAGGGGGTCAGTAACCTCCGGCTGAGAGCTTGTGTAAATACAGGCTATAGGCACTACATACTAGAGATTCCCACAGAACATATCTGGGACACACTAAATATAGGTATGATAGGCCATTAATTACTCATCATCATTAAAGGTAAAAGAGAAATGTCCAAATTTAGCACTACTAACCACTTTCACTTTGATGCCAGTATGCAATCTACCACTAAAGGCTTTTAGACATGTTGAGGTCACAAACTGTAAGATGGAGGTTAGGCCAAGGACTCTTGGACTCTACAGGATCATATTTTTAATTAAAGAACTGGTGATATATAGAACTGATTGATTAATTACAGAGGCATCTTTATAGGGAACGAGGGGGGAATGAGTCACTGGATTTGGAGTTATAAGAATGTCGCTGTGTTTGAATTGAATGAAGGTGTGTGTGACAAGCCTTGATCATTCTGTACAAAAATGTAGTCTCGGGTAACCATTTAGGGATGTTTTATTGGCCCCAGTCTTACTAAGCATAGGCCTTTTTCTGATGTCAGTACATGTAATAAGAAAGGTTGGCTGGAATTGAAACTCTAAAAATGCTTTAAAAATGGTTCCAGGCACTAATGGACCAGGGTGGGTATATAAGTGGTATAGCGAGTCATGTAGTGAAAAAGCAGAAAACTCAACACTGATATTTACATGATAAGTGAAAATATTTATGAAACTCAAGCAAATCCATGCATCTGCTGGGAGAATACTGACAAGGTGACATTGCTTCAGACTAAAATTAACGGCTGACATTTAAAGGCATTTCCATTCTTTCATCTGAGACTGCACGACATACACTGGCCATTGCAGGATGGATTGATAAATTAATGTTTCCAAACCGGAATGAAAAATCAAAGGTTGCTCACCGATCTGCGTGCCAGGACTTAGGATCACTGGCAATGATAAAGTGTGTCTTTAGATAGGCCATCTATTAACTTTATACAACTTTATTCAAAATATGCAGACTGGCAGGATATCCCACTGGATATCCTGAATTGTTCTTACAATAACAATTGTCGGTTCCACTTGTCATTATATACAAAATACAGGTCACAGTTCAATTTGATCTAAAATGTCCTTGAACTATAAGATAATTGCAAGCTTGTGTGCGTGGCATCAAGAATAAACCGTCGGACAGGTATGACGAGTTTAAATAGCCACAAATATACATGTTAGGACGATTTAAAGATCAGTACATTTTAAAACGATGGTTTTTACCATATTACACGTTAAAAATTTGCGAAAGAGACTGGTTGTACCAAGGAGGTTAAAATCCTATTTTAACCTCCTTGGTTGTACAGTTTTGTGGCATGAAACATGATATGTACTTCCTGTCGCTATGGCAACTCCGACAAGTCAAGTCAAGTCAACCTTTGTGGCTATCTTCCCACTCACTATCAGGACTAGCTGTCACTCAAATAAGCGTGGACACATACCAAACCCAATTGCAAACAAACTAACACACCGAAAACATATACACTTATCTTACATCAAAGTGAAAGGCGATACAATCGACCGAACTTGCTATCACTGCATAAACCACTGAACACATAAAGGATCATGTAGGGACATACAGACAATACTATAAAAGCTAGATAACAAGCAAGGGTCAATGAACCTGACAACAACGTGAGCGTTGATACACTGATGTGGGAATGCAACAAACCAAATCTCTATACCCAGAGTCAAAAGGAAACAGGCATCCTGTGATAGATCTGAATAGTACTGACGTTACATGAGTCACCAAGTTAACAGGTAGACTGGTTGAGTTTTCAAACACTGAATTGTGAACTTATTTAAAATTAAATGAATAAAAAACTGTAGATATGTAAGGAAGACAATTACTTTCTTCAAACACTTAAGGCTTCATCCGTATAATCAAATCAATATGGCCATATGTCAAATTAGGAGCATTTTGTAGTCGTTGATGTGGATCGGATCGAGAGAAAAGGGGAAGCAGTGAATCGGAGAACCAAGAAAATAAATCGTTGTGGCCTCAAGCTCACAGTTACGGGATCTTACAGGAAATGTTTATTCTTTATTCAAAATTGCAACAATACAATACACAGTGGAACGCCAGGCAGACAAGCTGATGTTGCGGACCACTGACATTACAATACACAGAATACGACAATAAGGCACTTCGGCAATACATAGCATAATACAATATATACAATGCATGATACAATATAAAAAGATGCATTAAGTATAGAGAACGGAATTTAGAGGTGTCTCAGCTGGAAGCTACGGGGCAGCAAATCTTTTTGTTGTTGCAATGTAAGTGTGCAGGAAATGTGTTATGGGAAATGCAGCCACAGAGATTATCGTATCATTCAATAATCTCTGATACCGGTAACGGATTCAAATATTAAAGCCCCTGTTATTTGAGTAATTGCTTTTTTTGGTGTAAGCCCCTGTTATGTTATTATATTATATAAAGCCACACAAAATTAATCTGATGGATCACATCTGCATTTATTTTTGTCCCATTTTATGACCAACTGATAACCCCGTCGAAGCGAAAGCCCGTCGACTGATGGTGATGATGGCTATTGGTGACAATGTCATGTGCAAGGCAAGAAGTTTGCTCTGACTCAGTTTGAGCCTTACGTACGTATCGAGCAGTAAGCAACTTGTAAAGCTACATCAACGTGAAAGAATGTGTTATAGCTTATGAACTCGCTTTAGATGTTTATATGAAAGTGCATTTTACATCATATTTTAATGTAACTCCAATATTGTCCTATCATTACACAATATAGAACCGGTAAGAAGTGCTAAAAACTGAAAAAGAAGTGCTGCGAAGACAATATACGGGACGACAAACAAACTAAGAAATTGGGTCAACTCCCGGTTCTGAAGACAATGGCCCGGGGCGGGACGGAGTTTGATTGCAATGCGGCGTTATCAAAGGGGCACTGATAAATCATATGCAAATATTTTTGTCCGTACATTTTTGTCTGTATGAATCCGTTCATTCCCATGATGATAGGTCAATTGGTGATAAACATGAGATATACAACATAGCGCGAACATGATTGAAAAGCAAAGTCGACTTGTTTTGGAACTCGTTTTGTGTAACCGTTTTATTTAACGATGACAGAGCCTGGTGCCGCAGTGAGGCATGCAACCGGTCATTGACCCGGGCAAACATTTGCCGTCTGATAAACAACCTGCCAAACATCATGTCAGGTAGAGACACACCCCCAAGACAGTGGACACACCCACCGAGGGTAGCGTTGGAAAACCTCCTTGGTAAAAACAACACTTGCTCATTTAGATGCATATGTCACGCACGTCACAATGACTACCCGCAAGCTATGTTACAAACACCGACGTTGTCCTTCAACTTTTGCTTTGTCATGCGTAAATGAAGCGATCGGAATTAATCATAGTGAGGTTTAGACTACAAAACATCCATGTATTAGTTCTCACGTGGGCACTCGTGCACGTGGTCTAGACTGGTCAGAAATAGCCCAGGGGGGCTTAACCAATAGAATCACTCGTCTCTTTACGTCAAAGGGTGATTTCTATGCGATAAGAATAGTAGGAGTGATTTGATTGGTTGAACTATTTTCGTGACGTCAGCGTGTTTTGGGCGGCATGTTGCTTGGCACGTAACCCGAGACGACTGAGGAAAAGTCCGAAATGCGCGCCTTTTCCCTCAGTTTTCAGACGACCACAGGTGAGTGTTACACCCTACAACATTGTGTCTTGTTAGATGAGTCTACGAGTCACCATTGTTGGAAGTTACAGCAAGCAAAGCCTTGTGATTTTGGTGCTGGACTGATTTTTTGCCCGAGCACGTTGCTGCGTCTTTGGTCTTTGGTTGTGAGTGGAGGAAGGTTGTGGGTGGGCAGCAGGCATGGTCGTGGCGGGCTTTTGTTTTGTTTTCCCGCTTTGCACGTCGGCTTCCCTCGGCTGTTGGTGAACTTTGGAGCCAAAAACTGCCCGTGTCTTTGATAAGGGGAAGCTGGATTATTGACAACACTTAAATTGAACAGTATTGTGCTTGTTTTTGGCCAGGCTTCGTGTTTTTTCGGTCAGTATTCTGTTTGCGCGCCAAAAAAATCGAGAGACACACTGCACGATAAAGTCGTGTCTGCGGAAAATTTTACCTCAGGATTTTCATGTCCGTGTCGAAAAATGCCATTTTGGTTTGTTTGGTTTGGTTAGATGCACATTTTTTATAGGTTTTGAACAAAGTTTCCCTCAGGAAATGTGTCGTTTGGTTTTGACGTCAATCATGAAAAGACGAAAAGAAGAAGATCGCAATTTTTCGCGCCATATTGTGTTTTGAAAGTATCGTCTTACTTCTCGACTCAGGAAAGATTTTCCCTCGCCAAAACAACACGTTCGTGGCAAAAAAAATGATGCAACACAGCTTTGCCGTCGTTCGCTTATAAAATCCCTTTTATTTTAGAACGTTTTCTTGGAAGAAATGAATTAATCCACTTCCCGCCTAAAGAATTATGGCGGGACGACCCGAGAACAATTATCACCCACTCAAAATATGTCAATATTCGATCTAGAATCTTCATCGTTTGTCATATTTACGATCTGATTTTTACGACTTGACATGGATGTTTATGTGTTATTTTGTAATATTGTTGTTTATTTAGTGAATTCTGCAGCAGCAAAATAAAGCCAAGTTTTGGCGGTAGCCCAAGGGAGCCATCGGCTACAAGGATAATTTGTTCTTTCAAATATGTATGTTGAAGTGTTATTCCTAGTATTTCCTCCCCATGTACATTATTTTTCTGGGAAAGACTCATCTGAAAATGAAATTGTTTTCCTGTATGTCGAAAAGGATTCTTGAATATAGTTTTTGACAATGTTAGGAGGGGTGTGTGGGAGGGGGGACTTTATTGGCCAGGCCGGATTGAGTTCGTGGGAAGGTTAAAATTTCCCCTTTTGGAGGGGCAAATGATCAGATACAAGCATTTTACCTGTGACATTAGATTTTGATGGGACAAACTGCAGATGGTTTGACTGTTTTCCTTAAATATCCACAAGTATAGATGTCATCATGATGTAGATGTAGATGTTTTCTAAACAACAACACTAGTTTTATTTAACGTTACATGGCTATTTAAAAAATTAGCATACGCTAGAAAAAGTTATTGGATGTTGGGGGAGTGATTCTCCAGATGCTATTGACAAACATTGACGACCAATGTATCTTTTATGGCCTGGTGTCAATAAAACAGTCATTTAAAAAAATTCTGCTCCTACTTAGAGCTTTGTGGGAAAAGAGTAACCAGATACTTGTTAAAATGGTTTCTTTCTTACCCTTTGCTCACAAGGTTCATCTTTGATCAGAGCAAATTTCAAATTGAATACTAAATAGTGACTGGTATCTAGTCAGTTGACACTAAGCCATGCATTAGAAAAGACACAACTAGTTTCAGTTTGTGTTTAAAAAAAAATTCCTCAACAAAAATCACTTACTCCATCTTTACTTAATTTTAAATATCTTAACCTCTAGCCTGCTAAGGTAGCTGTTTGGCACCACATTTGTAATGGTTATGGGGTTAGGCAGCAGGGAGAAGGTTAAACTTTAAGATGATTCTGATAGCTTTTGGGGATAAGTCCAATCAAAAAGAGCATGTGTTATGTATCACTGAGTCTGACAGCCGGGCTGATTTTTGCCCTCTGGCAGTCAGTAGTCTTGTGGCGAACTCCGTTAACAATTAAAGTTTACCACACATTTGCACCTGAAAAGGCGACAGTGTGGAAGCATTTATGCAAATTGCTGCCCCCACAGAGAAAACGAACAAATGAATTGAAATGAATAGCCCTGGAGTACGATCAAGTGTCCCACAGTTATAGGGAGCAACAAAAGGTGATCGTAACGGAGACTTCATTTGGCGACTTACTCATATATTTACCTGTGCCCGTGCTTTTGGATGCGTCACGTAATCGTGTCACGCCATGCCCAGCTCGTAAAGTGACCACGGCAGACATTTAAGTTCTACTGGTGCAAGCGGATTGATTGGCACATTGTTTTTGTTTGATTTTAAAGCCCAGGTCGCGTCCATTCTTTCTGTAATCTTCATTCTCACCAACACAAATATACATATGAAGCACCAGTCTGTCAATGATTGGTTTAAAAATCAACAAGGTTTTCTTGGACGTTAACAACTGGTATCAACTGGTATCGTGTACGTCCCGCCTCATTGGGTGGTGTGATCAGATGTTTTCTTTTGAACAAGTTGCCATGGATGCTAAGCATGAAAGTGGGTCCCCTTGTTAGTTACATGGAGAATTGTGTTACAAGCTGGCTTTTTAAGCAAAAATGTTGCAATGGGCTCCTGTGTACAGTACTAGTCATGCCAGTCTTGACTGTTGATTCTTCGTCTATGGTGTAAGTACCAGTGTCATAGAAAGTTTCAGCCTAGACCTGTTTCAGCCTAGACCTGGTTTCTTTGTATGTAACTGCAGATCAGACTGCCTGCGATAATTAGCTTGATCTTCTTTAGATAGTTTGATGATGTTGGTAAAGACATTTCTTTGTTGCATGTCCGAAAGTATTTGCCTGCCAAATGCTACCGAAGCATTGTCTGGTAAATTCTTTTGATTGAACAACAAAGAAGTCTGTTATCCATTGGTTTGATCTTATTTAAAGAAGAGCAGGTTGAACTTAGTGTGTCAAACTCGAGCCAGTTTGTCAAGTCCGGTCGCTCGTTATTTTACAGGTCACTCCTGACCAAGCGAGATAGCAGCAGTAGCTGTGAAAACTCCTGAGCAGACAACTTGCCAAAAGACTGCACACCCTTGGAAGAAAAGGTATGTATGTCACTATGTGTTTGGCAAATTTTTAATCAAACGAGTATATGCTTACTTAATTCGTTTAATACAAACGTTTGTGAAATGTTAAAGGTCTTTGCATCCCTCCCATGTCTGCATTGTAAAGATCTTGCTGAAACCATACCATCTTAATTTATTCGGTGTAAATTTGAAATCCTAGTAGATTTAGTTGACTGCATCTGAAAAATTGTAAGAGGTATTCTGGACTTCCCCATAACTTCATAAGGCAAATGTCACCAAGTGTTTGTCCCAGAAAACAGATCAATTTGATGATAGAACTGTCACATGCCCTCGGTTTAGTAGGGCATCACAGTTTTGGAAAACATCCAGCCAGGACTGGTTTTGAAATAAACAAAGAACTGGAGAAACACTAAATGTATCTACAGTTTGTTCAGTACATGTATCAGTATTTCACAAGGAGGTAGAGGCCATACAGTGTAAAAGGAAAGGGGGCAAAGTGTCATGCTTTCCGACCCTGGTGTCTGTTGACAGCCATTATTTTAACACCTAACTGGGCTTAGTACCATGCCTATAAAATCATAACCTTGAATTATAATCATAATTACACTATGTCATAAGCTGTTTAAGTTAATTCTTAGCTTAAAATATTGTTTTTATGTCTTGTTAAAAGGAAGGAATGTGTTTTTATATCAATTTCATGTAGGTAGAGGCATTCTAGTTTGTTGGGTTGGGTTGGGAAGCCTTTGAAAGATTTGTAAGTAGAGCCACCCAGGTACAAAAGAGTCGCTTGCATGACTGTCAAAGGCTTGTTTACAGTAGTCCCAGGTGTAGTGATTAACTAGCAGGGAAGAAATGGCCAGACTAGCGGTACAACGCTGTTTGACTCAGTTGCTAGGAGGCGGGTTTCTATAAAAAGAACTCGTCCTTTGAAAATCAGGCATGCATTGTAGAGGGGGAGGTAAAGTGTGGGTAAAATGTGTTGGTTTTTGAGCGCAAGGAACAAAAAATTCCTCTGCAGGCTTCTTACTCTTGTCAGGTAAGTCCAGAAGATATGCACTATTGTACTACAAGAACATGATATGTCATATTTTGACATGGCAAAGCATTGCTGAAAAACATAATCATCAACTTACAAATTATAATATGTGGCATGCAGCTACAACTTAGTACATTAGCCAATAACAAATCTTGTGAATACAAATAACATCACAGATTGGAATGTAGAATGCAATGTATTTGGAATAGCAAGGATGCCATAGCAGGAAAGCTAGTAAAAATATGCTAACCACTTATGCTACAGATGTCAAACACTACATATACAATAGTTGTAGTGCCAAGTTGGAATTAAACTGAAACAAAATTAAAACTGTTAAGGTTAGAAAGATGATACATTTGCCGCCTCTTTAGCTACTCCTCTCTTTCAGGAAAAAGTCATGATTCATAATTATTTCGCTGACAACCACATATACATGTAACACATTCTTTTATTTCTGCCACATAAAGGTTGTAAATGCATGCTAGATAAGGTCCAGACATGTTATTAGTGTTTGTGTGCTGGTCAATATCAGCATTTACAGTATCTAGATATCAAAAATACACATCTTTACAAGAGGGAATGGTATTCATATCATCTTGTAATTAAATCATTTTGTTGAGCTGGTATTTGTTGGCATCATTGTCATGTCTCCACTATTATTGAAAAATAGATAGGTGTGTCCCTGTACCTGTATGTGCATACTGACTTTGACCTATGCTTTTCCATGGAGCACACACTACTAGAGCCATGCAGGATTGGTTCGTAATTGCTGATCCCCCTAATTTGATATAAGGTATGGATCCATCAGTGGCCTAAATGGTTTCCACGACAACTGTAGCACACCCAATCCTGACGGTCGACTGATCACTGGTAAATTGTATGTTGTGTGCAGAATTTTCCAGAAAGCGGAGGATTTCGGAGCCAGTGTCTGCTTCCACAATGACGCAAAATGGGTATGGAACAAGCATTTTTCTTGTCTCAAGTCGAAGCCTGCGAAAATGCATGACGGCTAGTTATTTTGACGAAGCAAATATTAGAGCAGAGATAGATTTTCCAGCTTCAAGCTTAGTAATGTAAGTGCTTGATTGTCCTGAATATGTAACCTGGCATAGCGCCATTTAAACCATTCTGTGTATGGCCTACTATGGGGCCATTTTATGAATCAGACTCTGGCTTCACAAGAATGCCGTACTCAGCATTTGCATCTCATCCCTTATGCATGAAGTCAAGCATGTAGTCTTGTTGAAAAATTATTCTTTAATTGCTTGTTAACTTTAATTTGGATTTAGTGCATGTCAAAATCTAGTCTGGTAGCTACTAAACAAAAGGAGACACCGATTTCCAGGATGGCGTATCGTATGACTGAAGATCCACCTGGGTGCATTCCTAATTACTCAATTACCAAAAGATTTCTTCTATTGCACCCCGGGGTATTGGTAAGCTATCCAGGTCAAAAGTTCTTCTTCAGTTCGTCACCATGGTAACAAGAACAGGTTCTTTTGTTGACGAGATGCTGAAGAAAAGAAATTTGACTGTTCTTGCTGTTTTACCAAGGAAATGGTACAGAAGACTTCATTGTATTGCTTATATATGCATGTATTAATACCCTGTAGTATTGCCAACTTGTCCACTTTGGTTCTGTGAGAATAGATTGCCCAAACATTTTTAGGACGATGTATTGATTTCTATATTCGCAGGAATGGACAGATTTCTTTTTGGGTACACATCAGTGGACGTCAAAACACAGGTTGTCCACGTCAGCAGTAACATGAGGATGCAGAAATATTTGTTGAGCTTATGTGTCTTGTTGGACCTTGAGTCGTGACTAGCATGCATGAAAAACTTGGGCAGCCAGTTGCCGGGTCAAAAATTTGTCTTGACCTGTTGCATGGCAGCTGCCGATAAGTGGTGTAGGTCATGTCAGCGTTGTGGTCAAATTAGGTGAAGTTTTGCCTTTAATAGTGTTAAACTCCTCTTTATAGTAACACCATGCTGATATTTAAAAGAAGCCATCATACTATCTCAGTATCTGTAACTCCCCATCACCTGGCTCACTGAAAATCATCCTGGCCAATGTAACTATTTGGCAATGAGGTTGTTTTTCCCAGTGATGATTGACGATTGGCGGGGTCATTTGTTGCTTAGGTTGAGTGCGCACTTCTTGTGGTTTTGTTATGGTATCCTTGGGGAAGGGGAGTCAGGATCAAGGTAGTGGCATTGTACCAAACTACTTAAAGCTGTTTGGCTGAGGTGTGCATTTTCTACGTGCTACATGTATTTTGCTATGCTGAAGGATAAGGCGGCATCTGGACGTGGTCCAATATATTCAGCAGTGTAAGGATGATGCCCCAACACAAATTTGCCTAGGGGGATGGTCTGAGCCCACTGGCAGTTGGAAAATGTTCTGCTATAATGCATGTTTAATTGACATGGGATGCAGTATCAAATTACTTTTCAGCCATGGCGTGCATTTGTTGTCTGTCTGTACATGCACATAAACATATTGGGCTTTCTTAGATTATACTGTCTTACACATCTGTATTTTGGTTGCATTTTTTCTCAGAAACATTGAAAATTTTCCTCAGAGTTTAACAGAATGCTTCGTGACCAATCAGTGATAAAGGATGCCCAAGCAGTTTTAAAAGAAGTATGTCAGCCATTTGTCAGTTCAGGGCAGCTGCAACAGTAAAGCTACATTACATGTACATTACACCTCCAATCTATTTGTCTAGTTACTAATACACAGTCCTATCCTTCATGCTTGCACCTGTTCCTAACAGTTACAACTGGGAATGACAGGCCCCTGGTAACATGGTTACTTGAACGACTTGGCAAATGCCTGTAGCAGCCTTCACCCATATCCTTGTCCTTTTACTGACCGTAAACACACCAGACAGACGGATCAGAGTTATTAGCCATACATGGCAGAACCTCGTCGGCTTTTAGTCTAGATGGAACTCCAGGTTTGTATCACCAATTAAACGGTGATTAGAGTACCAGTTCTGGTTTCGGGATAACTCGATACTAGTATCTGACTGTCCTTTCTGATGCTATCACTATAGCTATCAGTGATAGGGAACCAAGGACCTAACCTGGAAATTGAACAAGGTCGAATCGCCAGCTATATTTCCTGAAATGGCCAGAATCGAATTTTTCTGCAGCAAAACAGATTAAGGATTCAATAATAAAAAAAAAGAAGTTCACTATCGGATGATGATGTGACAGGTTATGAGTCACCCAGCATTCTGTCTGAGAATCCCCGCCGAGAATGTATGAATAAGAAATGTGATGACACACACACACACACTCACACCCCTGGTGCTGGGTAGTGATGAGCCAACCCGTGGCATGCATATGCATGGATCTATTCTGGCAACGCACACGTCAGCGCTCGCCTGACCACGCTCCCTTCCCTTCAAAGCTGATATTTCCCCTGGCAGGCCGCGTGCTTGAAGCACAGAGCTAGCACTGTCCCAGCATCATGGTGATCGTCATGGACATGTGGGTATCTCTCTGTACCACTGGAGATAGAGTGACTCTGCATTGCAAATTCATGTTGGGAGGTGCCCAGCAACAGTCTGTATTGTAGCCATGCTCTCCCAGTATTTCACCGTGATTTAACTGCTAGTCACTCATTTTGTTCTCTTGTGCGACCCATCCACAGATACCCTGAAGAGAAAGAGAAGATGACGGGGGATCCGGGAACCACACAGCTGGTCTTCGAGGACCCATCCTACCTGACAACCACGATGGGCCAGTTGAACGCTCTGAGGAGAAATCGACATTTCTGTGACGTTATTCTGCAGGTAAGACTGACAATTTGCCATGTTTGGTTTGTATTATTAGATGTATTCCAAGAAATAATTTTAAATGATAATGTAAAGAAATGACTCAGTATGCACCAGTTGAACATGCTGAGGAGAAATCAACATTTCTGTAACATTATGAAGTAAAACTGACGTTTTGCCGTGTTTGTATATTAGATGTATTCCAAGAAATGATTTTGGATGAGGATGTAGAGAAATGAGTATGCATGAACACTACGACATCTAGTCAAAGAATGAGTCATGTTCTTTGCCCTCAAAATGTCATTATAAAGTTGATGAATGATGGCTGGGCTAGGAATAGAACAATTTTTGCCATCATCATGCAAAGTACTTGGGCTAAACAGTGTATGACGCACAACAGCAGTGATGTCAATGTCAAGCAATGGTTGTAAGCAACGTGTAAAATCCCGAGGCAGGCTTGAAATGACATGCGATTCATGTAGATCCATGTGACCCCGGGGCAAGCTTACAGACAGGGGCAGATGTGTCTCCGCGCACTGACGTCAGAGGCTAGGGAATGTCAAAGGTTCTCTAAGTTAACTTCAGAAATAGAACGGCCCTGTCATATTGATGCATTAGCTTTGGACTCATGTTCAACCCATTCTCCAATAGAAAGCTTAGGCTTGTGGATGATGCATGCGCATCCATTCCTGAAAAGCTAGAGATTTTGTTGAACGTCTACTCATCTAATTTTATAGTATTACCTTTTAAACTATATATAATTCATGTGAGAATTTATTAATGAGAGCCAGAAGAGCCCAACTTTATTTTGTCAAAACACTGGAAAAAAAGAAGTCTATACTGTTGCACTCCTGGTAGTAAAACGATATACAAATAAGACCCTGGTCTATTTGAGATCTCAGAGCATATTGGAATGCTTAAGCTTTACTTACACTGCCATTAGATATTCAAGCTATCCAAGTATTAGAGAGGGAGCTTTAGTTGATAATGGACCATCGCTGCTGTCAATCAGCTTTACAAGTATAGCCTATTAGGTATTACACTGTGATATGTATTTGTTGTACATGAGTCATATCAAAAAGGACATAATGGTTGTGTGGAGATCAGATCTCTTTATAGGTAGATTTTCTTGGTGTTTTATCAGGGGAATGAAGACTAAATATTACCTGCTTGATCACATGGGATTAAAGTCTTGCAAGCAGCATCAGCTTTTATTCAGGGGGATGCAGAGAAATCCATTGCATTAATCAGGAAATAGGATCAAAGGATTTGAAGAGAGAGTAGTAAAAACACTCATCATTAGGGGTGGGTACCGGTACAAAACCGGTATTTCTTAATGGACCGGTCCAAAAAAACCGGTCCGTAAAAAATCAGTGGACCGGCCTATGGACCGATTAGAAAATTCATAGTACCAGGCGGCCACATAACTGGTCTAAGAAAATACAAAACAGCAGATTTAACTTCATTTTCGAAGACGTTAGCTGTGAATCATACCTAGAAACACTTAAAGGATTAGTAAACAGACGGCGAGAAGAGTATAATTATAATTTTGAGACAAAGTGCAAACCTAAGAAATTATATCGTTCCAGACAGGACGTTTGGAGACTTTTGCGTGTGTCTCGCTCTCCAAAATATGATGTACTGCGACACTACTACACGGGGTATAACGTACGTCACGGGATGGCCAGACACATTCGGTGGTCGCAGAGATCTATCAGCCGCAACGCGCAGACACATTCGACGCGCCGCGGAAAAATCAGCCGTCCGCGCGGACCTATCAGCCGCAACGCGCAGACAAATTCGACGCCGCGCGGACCTATCAGCCCTTCGCGAGGAAAACTCAGTCGTGGGACAGCGCCATCAGGTGTCTCACTACTGCCTTCAGAGAGCGCTGGAAAGCCCGCGCCAAGGTAGGTCCTCCACAATTTCCTTCTCTAGCGTCATATAGAGACATCGACTGGTAATCTAACTAGGCCTATCAGGTGCCAGACTATCTTAGGGTCATCCGGAGCCAGAAATAATCGGCAGGTCTTCAAATTAAGTCGAGATATAGGGAGAACAGTTCTCAATCGGTGACACACCACATCGAAGTTGTCAAGGTAAACAGTGGCTAATGCCGTATTTTGGGCCATTAGAAGCAAAGACATCGGCGGTTTTGACGTATTTTAGTGTGATTGGGTGTCCAGAACAACGTAACATACTCTGGAATTGATATAATATGCCCACAGAGCGAAAATATGTGGTAGAAGTGATACCGCTATATAACGCCCCCCTCCCCCATCCTTCAGTACGAACCACCATGTGTAGAAGTACTAGAACGATGTTAGCTCTTATAGCAGTATTAAAGCCATAAGAAGCGATACTGTTGTGGTCATTTCAATGAAGATGCAGAGTCATCAATGTTTATCCAGACAAAGGCATTCATTTTTGGAATTTGCATTTCAGCCATGGAGTTTGATGAGTAGGACAGGTTTGTGCATGTGACCACAAATGTAAAACCACCTGTTCTACCCTACAAGTCCAGCCTTCAGGAGGGAGATGAAGAACCACCTGACAAGCCATGCCTTGGGGAGGGACAGGGTACCTGGTCTTCAAGTAACAGCACCAGTGGATCCCGTTCAAACACCAGCACCAGTGGATCCCGTTCAAACACCAGCACCAGTGGATCCAGTGAGGGTTCAGTGTCTTTGGAAGAGTCCAACGAGTCTGATGACCTACCTGGTGTGGTTTTGCCAGCTGAAGATGTAGAAAAGGATGTCTCCTCCCCCACACGCAGGACTACAGTGCAGTCTGTGTACACATTGCAAGTGCTAAGCGAACAGCGGTTCAGTAGCTGAACACAAGCGTCGCTGCCATGGGGCTGATAAAGGACCAGCCATTTAGTGTGGGTTGTGCAATAAATACTTTATTTATGCTAGAGACTTTCAGGATCACTAAGTTGAATCATCCAAGGAGTGCCCAGTTTGTCAGAAAGAGTTCAAGTGAAGACGCACATGATAGTGCACTCAGATTGGGATTTTTGTGACAAACGTGGAAAGTCCTTTAAGTCATAGTATAAGAAGTCCTGAAACATCATCACAGAACCCATGACAATCCCAGAGTAAAGACGTTTGTCAGTGCTACAAGTGTGAACACAGGTTTCATAAAAAGGAAGAACTTGTGTGTAATCATGCAGTAATTCTGGTTCATATGATTATATTTGTTGTTTCACAAGAAGGTATACCTTGTGTATAGTGCACCTGTACAGTGACATATTTTCATCTGTAGTGTTGGGAAAATCACGGCGCCGAGACTCGGTATTTGATTGGTTTTGACTTTGTTCTTCTTTTTTCAAGAGTCAATATTTATAAACGATCAGAATACTTTAATTTGTAATCTATAGCAATAGATTAAGCTACAGTGCAATATGATTACAACATAGTCATTTGCCAAGTGATGTATAACAAGATCAAGAACATGGTATTGCAATTCAGCAAATATATATTTTGTAAACAACCAGAATAAATCTAGTTATATATAACTATATTTTGTGTGTCATTTTTGGATTAACATTTCAGGAAATACGGATGGTCAGTACAATTATGCAACGCTGAGATGGTCCATTACCTACATCTGTGAATATAACAACCTGACAAAGTATAGTCTTCATCCAATATCTACTCAATACATATCTCTATGAATATATAGATTTCTACGGCAAATATGGAGTTATTCAAATATTCCAGTTGTACATTGTATGATTTCCGTTGCTTAGTGCCTTTCGTATAAAGGGAGAGAAGCCTACAGTCCAGAAAAAGTGTCGTTGACGCTAGCTCGAGTAGGAGTTGACCAGGAGAGTTGTGTCTCTTTCTGCCTGGGACTTGCTGCAGTGCTGTCATCAATGCCAATGTTATCTTCTGTTACCCATACATCGTCAACTTCGCGTGTTTGCTTTCCAGGTGCCCGTTGTTTTGTTTCTACACCTTTTCCGCGGATGTAGTGTCAACCTGAGTCGACGAGTCATTTCTGAAAAATGTCAGGGTTGATTACTTGCAGTGACACATTATACCTGGGTAATAGTAGTAACAATATAGTAAACAATCTTGCGAGAAACGTATGAGATGTTCGTTGAATCATCTAGATGAGGATAATCCCTTAAAGTGATAGAAGGTATTCCCCGCATATCGCCAAAATCAATCGAGGCGACAAAAACACTATTGCCTGTTAATGCTTACTATACTACTACATAAGATATTGGCCGTAACTTTACTGGAAAATGGGGAGGGGGGCGACATATAGCGGTATCACTTCTACCACATGATTTTCGCTCTGTGGGCATATTGTATCAATTCCAGAGTATGTTACGTTGTTCTGGACACCCAATCACACTAAAAGACGTCAAAACCGCCGATGTCTTTGCTTCTAATGGCCCAAAATACGACATTAGCCACTGTTTACCTTGACAACTTCGATGTGGTGTGTCACCGATTGAGAACTGTTCTCCCTATATCTCGACTTAATTTGAAGACCTGCCGATTATTTCTGGCTCCGGATGACCCTAAGATAGTCTGGCACCTGATAGGCCTAGTTAGATTACCAGTCGATGTCTCTATATGACGCTAGAGAAGGAAATTGTGGAGGACCTACCTTGGCGCGGGCTTTCCAGCGCTCTCTGAAGGCAGTAGTGAGACACCTGATGGCGCTGTCCCACGACTGAGTTTTCCTCGCGAAGGGCTGATAGGTCCGCGCGGCGTCGAATTTGTCTGCGCGTTGCGGCTGATAGGTCCGCGCGGACGGCTGATTTTTCCGCGGCGCGTCGAATGTGTCTGCGCGTTGCGGCTGATAGATCTCTGCGACCACCGAATGTGTCTGGCCATCCCGTGACGTACGTTATACCCCGTGTACTATAACCAGGTACAGGTACAGGTCCGTACCTGGACCTGACCCTCTGGACCTGGACCTGGACCGGACCTGAATTGTTTGTACCGGTACCCACCCCTACTCATCATGTAATGTTGTAAAGGCAGATCAAATGCATTGTTTACTACATATTTTGTTCAAATTTCAGTTTACGATACATGGACATTGTATAGTTATGACACCTTGATGCGTAGCTTGTGACATTTACAGCCCCAACCCTCAAACATGTCATAGATTATGGAATTTTGCCTTCAACAGTTAGCCAGTCCAAGGGGAGGCAAAATACATAATTTTATGTAGATACGTGTTGAAAGATTAGATGATATTACGACCACAAGGCAGTGTGTGTAACACGCGGATGCCCACGGACGTGCCTCACTATGCTAATGATGCAGCGTTGCATGTCTGTGGTTCCTGATGAAATGTAATGACCACATAATATGAAAGAATATAGTTTTTAGATATTCCATAGCGGTACATGAATAAAGAACCCAAAGCCTAAACTAAAGGGACGCTTTATACATACATGATTGAATATCTTGATTTAAAAATCAATTTTGTCTGCCTTTGTGTGATGGATGCGTCTGCTTTAAGGTCGTAATGTTCATAGCGTTATGTCATTATGCAGGTCCCGTTTCATTTTATGCGGGTCCTATTTCATGCATGAGCTGAGAGTTTAAAAGTTGAACATGCCCTAGGTTGCTATATTTAACAAATATGTACTTACACAGCCATTTTACAGTCTTGTTTCAAATTGGCAACAAAATAAATCCCTGTTGAAAATTTGGTCTTTTGCCAAAAGTCAATGTACACACATTATTGATCATATTTATCCTTACATAAGAGAATCTATATTTGTCTTTTACTAGATTTTAATTTATGACAACCAGTGTCAAGTTAAATGACACATTCCATAATGTAATATAATAGTTTTGTCTAACATTGCCGACTAGGTCATGGTAATGATACTGTACCACGTATAGGTTTTTAGTGCGAATAAAGTTACCCAGTATCATTCTTCGGCATGTTGGCCAGACATTTCAATCTTCAAAGCAGACCAGTTTGTATATAAGATGTGCAACATTTCTATGGCTTAAGATTCCTTTGGATTATCGCCATCAGCTATTTTAAGTTGCTCCTGCAAGTAAATTTAATAGTTTGAATCAAAAATCTTTCCGACTGGAAAACTTATTTTATTTCATTTGATTAGATTAGAATAGAATTTTAGAAATAAATTGGTCTTGTTAGACTAAAAAACTTATTATTTTTTATGAATGTCCTCTAGCAAATAAGATGGATTCATATTTCTTCATTTGTAGGAAATTTTGACACAATATTTTGCTGTTTTTTATCTTAACACTTTTAACTCCTTGCACCTTTTTTTTTGTCTTTTCATTTATTCAACATTTTTAGCTGAATTAATGGTTTTAAATGTAGCAAATTGTGAATATTGAGCAGACGGTGTCCTTAACCCTATATTAAATGAAACATCAAGAGCTCAGTACAGCTTTAACTTCTGGGCATGTGGTATGATAATCACTATCATCATATCCAAACAGATAATGACAACCCTCCTTAACCATCTATTGATTGTGAAAAAAATGAAAGTGATATTGATCCAGTTTAGCTCTTTGAAGAGCCATTCTTCCACTGGTTGTGAGAGAGAAGACGGACTCTATGTACAGTATTTACAAGTTCATTGTACTTGAAAATTCCCTAGCTCTTTTTGACAAGCACAATGAAAAGTGGACCACGGCTTAATTCATAACGTCCCGTCCTAAGGACTGCAACCATTTAAGCTAGCATGCATATCGTGTGAGCCACACAGACGGAATTAAACTCATGGCTTCTAGTTCCAAAGGCAGGGCTGTTAACCACTAGACTATGCGCACTACCTTATTATCTCCATGAAAAATGGAGATATGCATGTAGTGGTTGACTTGTGTGTCTGTGTGCTTGTTTGTGTTTCTGGATTTTTGTAGTCAGCATAACTCAAGAACCTCTGCATGGATTATGATGATGTTTGGTTTGTGGGTAGGTGTTGTGAAGACGAAGATCAAGGTCAAATTTGGGCCCCTGTGACCTTGGTACTGCAGCAGAACTTCTGTCTTTCGATCTTTTGGTCTTTGAGTTCAAAAGGCAGGAACGCTAACCACTGGACTATGCAGGCAATCTTAATTTTATTGTGAACTTCATGATAGTGACCTTTATGATTGTGCCCTCCAGGTTGGTCCGAACGACATCCCAGCGCACCGTGCCTTACTGGCGTGTTGTAGTCCGTACCTGTTCGAGCTCTTCAACTCGGAAGTGGAGGGCAGCAACCACCTGAGGTACCAGATCGAGACTGCCAGCCCCGCCGCAGTCGAGAGGCTGGTGGACTTCGCCTACACATCAAAGTACGCATTTCATACTATTTGAAAAGCACAGTATTATGAAGCTAACACGTTTAGTCTATAGCCAGTGCAATGGCCTAGTTGGTAGAGTGCTCGCTTTGCACACGGTAGGTCGTGAGTTCGAACCCCGGCCGGGTCATACCAAAGACTTTAAAAATGGTACATACTGCTTTCTCTTCTTAGCACTCAGCATTTTGGAAAGAGTATGGAAGTTAAACACACATCACTACCAGCGGACCAGCCCCCTGCTGTAGTGACTTGCACAAATGTGTGTGGCCCAAGGACTATAGAAATGGAGATGGGCGCCACCCCTATGCGTCTTTTCAAGACGCCCGGGTCACTTTAACTTTAACTTTAACGTTAAGTCAAAGAGTTCACAATGTATGTTGAAGTCACCTTAATTGGTCACCGGCAGATAGAGTAAATCATGACATATTTGTGGTAGTTTGCGGTTTTTGCAGTGAGCTCTTGCACATTACACTGCCCTTTGTTGTATGGCCTCTTTTCCCAGTCTAGTAGGAAATTAAGTCCCAGTGAACCTAAAATGAATTAATAGTAGTCCGCACATAAGAAAAGGCTTTTGCAATGTAGTTAAGGAGACTTATTTATGTTAACTCCTAGAGCCTTGTGGGATTTTGAATTGCTTCTGCTTGAGATTGCATCTATCAGCCTGGATCTAGACTTAAAAGATCGCAGTAATGTTCTCATTTAGTTAAAACGTGTTGACGAACTGTCTAACAGTTTATGGTTTAACTTCCAGATTGTGCGTCCAGGGAGAACAAGTGTGCGACCTGTACTCAGCGGCCAAGCTGTTCCGCATGGAGAGCGTGAGAAAAACCTGCTCCAACTACCTGGCCACACACCTCACCCCTGCCAACAGTGTCGGTGAGTTGGCAGAAACAGCTTTCATTGAGTTTGGCACAGTATTTGGTTGATTTTGTAGATCTTGTGGCTAAATGATAGAGTTGATAAATTCTATAATTTTCCAAACATGTTATCGTTAATACATTTATGTTAGGAGTTGGTATCACTCTTGGAGCTGATCCTCAATTATGGTTACTGTAGTACTAACAGTGCCCTCTAGCTGAA
The DNA here is from genome assembly GCF_035083965.1 of Branchiostoma lanceolatum. Classification (NCBI taxonomy): domain Eukaryota; kingdom Metazoa; phylum Chordata; class Leptocardii; order Amphioxiformes; family Branchiostomatidae; genus Branchiostoma; species Branchiostoma lanceolatum. Next base: position 17,016,602 of record NC_089730.1, read on the forward strand.
TTGCACAAAACTGTAGCTCTCCCATATTGACCTTCTCCAAGAATGTTTTGTTTTCGGGAGCGTGTGTCTTGTCAGTCTGTGTGTGAACAGGATAAAAGGAGAATGCCTGGGTGAATTGTCTTGATATTTGGTATGTGGGTGGGTGTACATGAGACCTCGAAATGATTATATTTTGGGCCCCGTAGTGGTGTGTTACGGTACTGCAGTGGAACTTCTGAACTCGTGTTCTGGACATGCTATGGTCATGACTTTTGAGGGGTAGATTGCTCTTATCTGACATGCCTCTGTCCTGTGGCAGGTGTGAGATCCTTCGCGTACGCCGTGAACGACCACGAACTCATCAGTGTGGTGGACAAGTACATCAGGGACAACATCATGGAGGTCTCTGTCAACAAGGAGTTCCTGCTCCTGCCTCGTCTACAGGTAAGATTTCACCACTTTACCAAAACACTGCAAATCATGCCGGAAGAAATCTAGTATATTCAGGGCTTCATCTAAACAGGGGAGCTGTGCTCAATGCTCTACCATGTGCCCCCCTTACCCTGGGGAGCAGATCCTCTGACAGGCATAAAATTCTGATTGACCAGGAAGCTAACAGGTCACATGTGGCCACCACCTTCCACTGTGACCTGTCTGACAGTAATTTTGCCCCTCAGGAAGCCTAAGAATGCCCCATTTTAACTTAAAACTATCTAAAACCCCCCTTCCGCTGCAAAACCTCAGATATTGATGACAACTTCACAAACCAGAAGATAGACTAAAAAGCCATGCCAGATCAATATGCTGGTCATGTCAGAAACAATTGGATAGCACAAATCACTGGACAAGCATCTTAATAACATATTTTTTCTGGTGTCCAGGTCGAGTTGATCAGAAAAGAAGCGGACACGCCGTCCAGCATCGGTGACTTGACGCTGTTCAACCTGGTTGTGGAGTGGGCCCAGAAGCTGGTGGCAGACAGCACTGAGGATGTCAAGGATCTGATGGAACAGGTAAACCTCAGTCTAACCTGTACATTACCATTGCCAAACACTTAAAAAAATGGAAAGTGCTTCCAATGAAGCAAACTTGTGGCAGGTGTCTTTATTGGCAGGTCATTCAGACTATCAAAGACAGTAGTCTGTTTTGTTGGTAAGATTGAAATGTTCCATATTGTACTTAGAATTAGGAACTTACCAAGAGTTAGTGCCTTGGCACACTTAGTATGTTATCTTGTACTGGAATCATACATTTGTATGATGTACATGGACAGTTTGGCCTGTCAAACTGATACTTAGCTTTCTTAAATACTTTGACAAGCTGTTTTAAGACTTTAGTGTTGTTTTTGATTATATTTTGTTCAATCTGCCATTGGACAACACTGTCTTGTTTTGTTCTTTGTTTCAGGTGTTCCAGTCCTAGGTGGACCTGGAGCATTAATGTAATGTGCTTTAGCCGCTGATTACGACAGTAAGGCTTCGTGCCCTGCGTAACAGTGATTTTGTGTTAGGCAGGGTTCTCGCCAGGGCATTTAAGCGTAGGGGGCCCCTACGCTGTGATTTTTGCCCTTACGCAGTGTTTCAATCAGCGTAGGGGGGGTTTTCTGTTGTTTTGATGCAAACGTAAAAGAAGTTTGGCTCTATTTCGCAAACTTTAGCCCTCAAAATGCAGGAAATAGTGTCTTTGAGAGTCTTCAAGTTCAAAATTTCCAGGGGGAGGATGCCCGAAACCCCCCTAAAATATTCCTGCATGCAGCCCTCATCCTCACACCTGTAGCGCTTGCCATGTGGCTTTGCCGCGCAAAGATGCCCCTACGCTGTGAAAAAAATCCTGGTGAGAACACTGTTAGGGAAGGTGATTGTGTTGGTGGGGGAGGGTACAGTTCTCTCTGGCACTGCCCACTGTTGCACACCACTGACGGTCTCCTTTCAATCTCTTCCTTGATCCGACAGGCAGTCACCAATTGCAGCTTCCAGGGGAGAACATTACAGATGATCACTCCAGATGCAGTGTAGGTGAGACACAGCTGAAGCCCGGAGCGCAGTTCCCACCACATGCACGCAGTCAACTCCAGCCAACTGGAGACTATTTCTTTGCAGCAGGACAAACAAACGAAAGGAAAAAAAACGACAAACAAACTAAAAGTAGAGCCGAGAAAAAGAAAGAAAGCGATACAACTGCATTACTCTTTACAGGCTTGCTGCTTTTGGAGGAAGACAGTCACATTTCTTTACGTCGCGTTGCTGAAGCCTTGAATACCACGTCTGACACTCCCTACAGCACTTTGAAGCTTAACGAACTCTGTTTGCGATGTTGGAATGCTGCCCCCTTGGCATGACTCAAATATACCTCGTCATTTCAGCCACCAAAGTATGCTTGACCTCACATTATCTTCACAGCTGTACTCTTAAAGACATGTTTGTATTGCGTTGTACCCCCTTATGGGGTGGAGTATTTCTCTGCACATGCCGTCTGGCACCCGATCACTCGGCTTGTCAGCATTGCTGTAATGCCTGCGCATGTCAAGTCTATTCTGCTTGGTAAATTCACAGTTTGCTGCCGCCTGCACGAGATGTCAGTTGCTGCCGAATGTCAGTCGTTTCTCGAAGGGAGTGTCAGAGGTCTCGCCCAAGGCTGGCAAGTCTTGTCGTTGTTCCCTGCCAAATTCAGAGCACAGGGAGGCCAAATTTGCTGCGGACAAGGGAGTTCCTGGTTTGGCAGTTGAAACTTGGAGTCTCTTGTCCACTCTGTTTACATCAAGAAGAAGAATCATCACTTTCTGAACACTTAAATTTTGGTGTACAAATCTACATGTCAAAAATGGAACCAAAACCTTAATTTTTATGGAAAAGGTTTTTGTAAATGACTCAGTTGAAGCACTTGAAATACTTTCATCACATTTTTGTTAGAAGAATGCTTTTTCTTGCTGAAAATTCTGTTGGTAATTTTTTTTGTAAAATGATAGCAGCATGCAAAATCAACACAGATTTCTAAAGTTTTTCGGAAAAATTTAGCATGATTGGAGTAACTTTGACAAAAAACCCAGATTCAATCATAATTTTTTAAGAGTTTATCCCGTGTAACTTCTTTTGCTCCCCTTGTCAGTCCTCCCCTGTTAACCTGTTGCTGATGTAAGCCTGTGCTTTCGTTGCCGACGAAGATGCAGAACTATGACCTGCTCAAGCACTCTTACCTTAACCCTTAAAGAATACCAGCTGTCTCCCCCCCTTCCTTTCCCCGTTTCTCTTCTCCGTGTCTTTCAGTGTTGTTTCCCGACGCTGATTTACTGTAAAAATCATTCTTATTCGGTTGGAGGTATATTTTGGGTGGGAACCACAGGTATTGCACACCAGTCAGCAATAAAGTTTTCCTGGGCAAAATTTGTTCGTTTTATATACTGTATATATATATTTATATATATTTAAAGAAGGGGAAGTGTTTTGCTTCACGAGGAAAATGCGTCCTCTTCCACAATAACGAGTGTCTTCTAATGAAAGCTTGTTGTCAGCAGCCGTGCTTGATAGGGCAGAGGGGCTGGTAGCAGAGAAGGGGGTGAGAAGAACTCATTTGACGAAGGGCAACCTACCTGCAAATGAGAGAGAGAGAGGACTGTGTGCAACTCTGACAATGTTTTCCTTTTTGTGTGTAGAGAGCATGCAATGTGTAGTGTCCTTCATTGTGGCTTCTGTTACACTACCAGGTGCACCTAATGTTGTTGACCCCTGAGCTACATTTGATCGACTGCGAGGAGGCCGACCAAGACATGGCGGGAGGCGACGAGGTCATCTTGGACTACCAGCGCCGCGCGGTCCGCAAGAAGTCGACCACGACGCCGCACAAGCGCCGGGAAGGTCAGCAGAACGGGCAGAGGAGTCCGCGGAGTCCGACCAGCTTCCGGGCCGCTCGCAAACTCATCATGGACACGGAGGACAACTGTGGCTGGGGGCTGATCGCAGCAACGCAGACGTCTGGTGAGTGTCTTTGTTTTTCCTGAACTTCACAAGGCACTATTTGAAGATTCTGGTGTGTCACAAAAGGTGGAAGATCTGTATCTACATGTATATAGCTGGTATAACCGCCATTCAGTGTAACACACCAGCTTGAAGAAAAGACTTCACAACTTAGAGATTACACTTCTAAATGTGCAAGGAAGTATTCAGACCCTGTACTAGAGATGTATACCACTTAAGGTACATTGTAAGGAAAATTAGACAACAAAAGGGAATTCCTGTTATTCCACAGACCACAGCTACGTGTGCATCGCCATGCTGGACGGGGGTCTGTCTGCCATCACGCTGCACGAGAGGACGCACAGCCGCTGCGTGTCGCGCCAGACCTCCATGGTGGAGGACATCGGCGGCAGCATGACCCTGATGGAGCCCATGAGCCACCCCCGCTGTGGCGCCGGAGCTGTCGAGCTTAACGGGAAGCTCGTTGCTGCAGGTACGTGTCCAAGAGATCGCATGGCTGCTCTGTAGTGCATTGTGTATTCTGAAATTTTGGACCATTTTGGTCACTCTACAAGGTCATATTATTTTTCTTTATAGCACTGTTTGTTGCAAAGCAGAAAGACATTATACTGATTATGGAATTTTCTTAAAGTGGTGGTTACTTGTGATGTAATAGGGTTTGCTGCTGCATATATACCGTTCTTTATGGGCCAACATTTTACTTCACTTTTCATAGATAAAGCCAAATTTGTTAAAGTATTTTCTTTTTTCTTCATCAGCCAAAATAGATTTGCTGAGAATGATATCTTATAATGTATTTTGGGAACGGTGTTCATTAAACAGCGAGACTTTCAGTTTCCCTTTGTCTTCCTTATTGTGAACAGTAATATGTCTTGTCCAAAGAAGATTGATAAAAGATCTTCAAAATGGTGTGTATTCATGACGCGACCTTCTCCCCAGGCGGCCATAATCGTGAGGAGTGCCTTGACACCGTGGAAGCCTACGACCCGAGCATGAACACCTGGACTCCGCTGCCCCCCATGTCGACGTCCCGCGGTCGCTTCGAGATGGCCGTGCTAGAGGGGAAGTTGTACGCCGTGGGAGGGTCCAACGGCTCGGAGGAGCTGACCTCGGCGGAGTTCTACAACCCACAGACTAACGAGTGGAAAACGGTGGCTAACAGCAAGTTCAGCAGGTGTAGCTCAGGTATGGATTTTTATCCCCAAATATTCATTACAATTGGTAGACAAGATGGAAACAGTTGTTTTCCCCACTTGTAGTGTATTGGTGCAGGAGAAAAGCAAACTTGAAGCTGCTTTTGTATCATTTAAAAAGGACCAAAAGCAGTGAATGATACACAATATGTCATACATTTGAATATGTTTAGAATAATTTCGGAAGTTAAGGTATGTGAACTAGATCTAAAGCTAAATTCTTGTGAAACTGATCAGAGGTAAAACTAACAAATGCATGAAGGTTGAAAATCGTAAAGCAATATGTGTACTTTTGGCAAGAATACCAAAAAATGTATTACACTAGTTGATGTTCTTAGCCCAATTATTGTTGTACTAAAAAAAGTTGTTGATACCCACACAGGAGTTGCAGTGCAGGATGGGCTGCTGTATGTGGTGGGTGGACAGAGTGGCCAGTGTGGTCTGCGCAGCTGCGAGGTGTACAACCCACAAACTGACACCTGGAACCCCATCTCCCCCCTCAACACAGGTAAGCATTCTTAGATTGTGACTCGGACTGCATGGATATATCATATGTTACTGTAAATCTTGAAAAATTCACAGTGGTTTTATTTTCACTGTGCTGTCACCTCTCCACCGCGAATACATAAACTGCAACTACAAGTTTTGAATATGCTGTATTACTATGTATACTGTTTTACAGAATTGTACATTGATTGTTTGATTTTTAATGTTTTGCCAGAGGCTTTCAACTTGGACATATTAGCCATAAGGCATCACACTGCATGAGCGCACTGCAAACCGTGAACTACTTATATAGCTTATTGCTGCAACAGATTAGAATGCTGATACTTACCGATTTCTCATTGATCACTAGATGTTACCAATAGCTGATGTTAAGTTAGATAAAGGAAAAAAAGTTTGTCTGTTACACTGTTTCAAGGAACAGAAACTGAAGAAACTTTTTTTTTTCTTTTCATTTTCAGGCCGGTATCAGACGGGTGTGTGTGCCCTGGATGACAGTGTGTATGCTGTGGGTGGGACCGACTCCTGGAACTGCCTGAGCTCAGCCGAGGCCTACAGCCCAGACGATGGCCAGTGGAAGACCATCGCACCTCTCAAAACCGCCAGGCGTGGTGCTGGAGTAGCAGCTTACAAAGGTGAGTGTTCAAAATGTCGGATTTTATATTCTAGCTGGTAATATGAGGCCTATGGCAAGTTCAGTGTTTCTTTAACAATGCTGTAAATGCAAACCTCTTTCAAAGCACATGTCATTCTTCTTTCATTCGAAAAACCATTAAGCTCTCAAAATTAGGAAATGAGTTCCCAAACCATAATTTTCCCTGCCTGTTGAAGGTCCTCTTGATCTTAAAGCATGCAGCAAATACAAAAAAAACTCTTTCAAAGCATTAAAGTTTTTTTTCTCTATGTGTGATGTCAAACATATAGCTATCAAAAGTAGGAAATGTGTTCCTAAAGAATAGTTTTTCCTAAGTTTAATGGTTTTTTAAAATGAGTTTCCAAATTCTCCCAATATTAACATGTTGTTTTTTACAAATTTGTTACAGGGAAACTGTATGCTGTTGGTGGGTTTGATGGTGTGAGCTCGCTGGATTCCGTGGAGTGCTACGACCCTGATACCGGCAAGTGGACGTCGGTGGCCGGCATGAACATGCCTCGCTCCAACGTGGGCGTGGCTGTGGTCGACGGACACTTGTTCGCCGTGGGGGGCTTCGACGGGCAGACATTCCTCAACACCATCGAGAGGTACAGCGAGGAGACCAACGAGTGGAGTTGTTTTACCACCACACAGGCTTAGCGTACCAAAAGTAACGTTTACTACCTAGAATTCCCCTGAAATATACTCAGTTTATGAATATACTCAGTTTATGTAAGATATTCCTTTTTGTATGTCCAGCAGTAAATTTTGAAGAACTGATTATGAAAAAAAAGCTTTGATTTAGACTATCAGATGCTCAAATGCATGTGCATGCATCTGGAAAGGTTTGCTGAAAAAACGCTTTCAAGGATTTAGACATTAGGCAAAATAATCATTGCTTTTTGAGAAATTTTTATTTTGTTGTAACAACAGATAATTTGCTTGCAGATCAACATTACATTCAGGTCCAACAATCTTACTTTCTATGCAGTTTCAAAGTAGTAGTAAGAGTTAAACACAGAGGCACTGTTATATGGTATTTTTTGTTGAGGCCAAACATGTCAAAACATGGGATATTAACTAAGTAAAGTTGACAGGGAGAAAGAAATGCTGAAATAGCTGGTTTCTTCTTGCTGTGGTAGAATGGGGGATAAAGGTTTGCTTGGTAGAATGATGAAGTTTTAGAGATTGTGTACCGGTGAAGTTTATGGAGGAGCCATGTTGTTTGTGTGGTGGTATTTGTTGTGTTGTGATGTGTGATGGAGGTTGTCATATTAATGTATCTATCAACTTAATCCATTCATGAATACCACCCAGTAATTCTATTTTATTGGTAAAATGTCTCCGTAAGTTTAGAATTCTTGTATCCGTCCAAAACTTGTTTTCTCAGAAGTTGAGATTTTTGGCATACCAGCCTGTATTTTGAGCCGTTTTGGGCTCCTGACTTCGTGAAACTCTTCAGTGTTAAAAAAGTTGGGAGAAATTTGTTCTTCTCAATGAAAATGTAGCTTTAAGGCCAATTAATTAGACTGGAGGTTACCAAAGTGTATCAGATAGATTGTAAAAAATATGCTGCAAAAACGTGGACCTAAGTAGGTAATGGTTAGATGTGGTCCCTATCATGGATTTGTGATGAAACGTTTAATGTTCGAATGGTGCGTATGCCAAACTTCTACAAGTGCAACTAAATGTGGCATAATTTGTACAAAGCCGTAAACAACATGTAGTTGTCAGTGCCTTGTGCTTTGAGTGTGGACCTTTTTGTGATGCCTGTTTGTAGTAAATCCATGTATTCTTGTGTCATTAAGGCCATTATAGTGAAACTATTTTTTTACTGGTATTGATAAGCGAAGAAGATCAATGCCCCGTTGACATAGTTTTGTAAAGCTTGTATTTGATGTGACAGTTGCTGTGAGGCACATGACATAACATTAGCATCTTTGTCAAGTGGATCAAGGTTCCTGATGAATTTTTATAGAGCAGAAGGTGACTGTAAGAATCAATGATGTATTCTTATAATACAGTATGTGGAAAGTTCTTGCATGAAAGAAAGTGATCTGAAGCCATCTAGTGGAAGCTGTCAAGCACATTTGCTTCTAAGTATACCACAAAGTGTTGCTGTGAAAGAAGAGATATTGTTATTGAGGCCATCAAAGGGAATTCCTTATTTCATGAAGTTTTGCCAAATTGGAAGGAAATTTACACCTTACCGTTCATTCTAATGAAATATGACAAAGAAATATAATTTGACTGAGGCGAAGCACGATCTACAAAAAATGTCAGATAAAAAAAATAAAGCTGTTAAAGAAATTGTTTATTGTGCATGGCCTGAACAATGAGTGAAAAACAGAATTTATGACAGGAAAGTTCATGAATGAATTGATGTCCATGCCATGGAAGAGATGATCCAGATTATACTATATTGATAAGTTTGGTATTTGTACATAAATAAGTGAAAGGAAGGTGTAACATTTTTCTTATATGCCAGACTGACAAAGCATGGAGGGGGGAGCATGTCCCTGTGTTGCAGAGAGGTTTCGTATAGGAACTACCTTTGCCGTGTTTTGATGTTAATAAAGTTGATAAACAAATACTGTTTCTGTTGTGAAAGCTTATTTTATTGCACATACTTCTAGAGTGACATTCAAGACCCAGTTTGTTGTAATTAATTCAAACAGAAATGTATTTGTAATTGCAGTCATCATTTATGAAACCATCTAAAACTGGACAACATAAAAAGGTGTCTCTTGATATAGAGCAAATATACGAATTAGTTTGCTACACCGCCTTTTAAAACAAGACACCCAATCTTCAAGCAGATGTTGGGGTGAAGGATCGATGGTAATGTTTTCATTCAGTCAAGGACGGACCAGTCGCTTACCCCACAGAAGCAGATAAAAAGTTGTTTGGGGAAGACGGGCGAAGTCCACATATATTCTTAACCTACTCAACGTAAGAAGTAATCATAATGTGTACACGGATATATGGCGCACCGGTAGCACTTCGACTGGCGGCAAAGGCGTCATATTGGCGCATTGTGCTACGCCTAAAAACCCGATCCTTTTCATACCATGGTACAAAGTCGTATTTTTAGAAGTTTTATACTTTTAAGGGCAAGTCTGAATGTAGGCGAAAACGTCTTATTGAGAACGTATTCACGTACTTTCAGCCAAATATAAGTCGAGACTACACAGCCTATTGGAGACAAAGCTGCAGTACCGCTCCCGGCCGCCAGCAGAAAAGTGTGTAAAGCAGCCGCTTTAGCAGCCCATTTACTATTTAGCAGCCGATTTTGGCCAGATAACGTACAATTATGCATTAACTGGCTTGGCCTGCCACAGAACTCTATGTCTAAACAAACCTAGCTTTCTAAGTATTCATTACCTCCGGGAAGGAGGTTCCCTCCTACAATGGTACTGTGTTTGGTTGTGTTTGTTCAATTTGATTGAACCAAGGAGGTTAAAATTGAACCTCCTCGGTTTGTATGTTCACACCTATAACTCAAGATCCTTTGATGGCTTTGTATGATTTTTTTGTGTGTGACAAAGGTACACATTGAATACCGCAAATACCTAAAGCATGTAATGTGTATGTACAAATTAACCTGGGCCTGCCTGGCTGTTTCGAAATGTTTGGAAAGGCACTTTACATTTTTGTCCTCAGTTCTCACTCTACTCAGGTGAAACTATTCTCCAAGCAGAGGTTTCGATCGGGGGGCTAGGAGTGTCCGGGATTTTTCACTTCGAGGGAGGGAAGTAGTAAAAATCACGGCCACAAACCTAGCCCCTAAATCGAATCCTCTGCTTGGAGAATAATGTGATACCTAGCTTTGGCTATGGACATCATCTAAGAAGGGGCGTATAGCCGAGAGACGCCTCGTTTGAAAAGAGACACATCTCGAGCACGCTAAGGATGCCAAACGAACAGAAAAAAACAGCAGAACCAAACCCTAACCAAACCCCCCATGACCATGGCCGTGGTGTGCTGCACTCTCCCATGTCGCTGTCTACGCCCGACGTTCCTACATGGAAGGAACATGAATACCATTAGCATGGGAAGAACGTGAATATCATTAGCATGGGAAGAACATAAATATTATTAGCATCACAGACGGGGGACAATATTCAATACCGACTTCCAAGCACCTTTGACCTTTAGTCACGTTTAAGCTGAACATTCGAGTCAGTATTAATCCAGAGAACAGGTTGAACTTTATTCACTAAAACGGGTATCTAACTGAAACATTTTTTTTTTCTTTCAATTTCAAAAAGATTAAACATAATTGGCAAAATGGTGCAAAATGCAAATCACTTTTTGATGAATTTCAATAATTTTACAGTGATTCCTAAGTTAACAAGGCAACACTGCGATTTCCGAAAAAGTTACATTTCATCTGATTCAGAGTCAAAACTTTCCGGGCCCGGCCATTAGGCGGAGTCCAGTGAGATAACCGCTTTAGTCTCAAGAATTAAAGTTAAAAACAAAAACTTTTCATCGCCACCGCTACGGTATCCCAGACGTACAGGGCTATTTTTCGTCTATTGTTTACTTATTACAGTTGTGTTTCTATGTGCATTTTTTTTGTTTCTGTGTACAAAATTGTGCACAGAAACAAAAACTGGAACAGAAAATAAGAGACGAACAAAATTAGCCCTGTACTTCCGGGCCACCGTAGCATCGTACCTTCGCCGTGAAGTTCCTGGTAGTCGTAGCCTAACTCCGTGGACGGTTTGAACATGTCGGCGTGACTGTACGGCGGGAAGAATGGAACGATGTGATCATGGCGGTTGTGGCCGGGCGGATTTACCTCCTCTAAGCTACAAGGAATTGGCGGAAACCAAATATCATCGCAATCGCTCGAACCGTTCTTGGTAATCTTGACATACGTATCGTGCCGGAACCGCACGCATGCACAGGTGCTACAAAAACGTCCCTGCAGTTCCATAGCAGGCTGGTAGGGAATAGCCCGCAGATAGCGGAAAGGCCCAGGATAGAAGAGACTCAAACCTACATCGCGCATGCACTGTGCGCTACTAGCCTGGGTACCATCCGATTACTATACTACCGTGGCTCCTACGCTCACTACCCTGAAAAAAATCAGACTCGCTGAAAAATCAGGGAAGCGAGTGTAGAAGCCCCGGAACCAAGTAGTCAGTCAAACCTGCCCAAGGCGACCACCCAGGGGACCGAGCAAAAACGGTCGCGATGGACAGGTGGTCGCCATGAAGAGGATTCCACTCACAACATGTTTCCAGGTTGAGGTGTTCAAATACAGTGTACTACGTAGATGGATGGAAAATTATGTGATTTTAGACAGTATGACCCCCACCAGGTTCAATTGTCATACACAAAAAGATCCTACAAAAATTATATTTTCCGTTATCGTTGTAATGTTTGTATATAGTTAACGTTACATCGTTTACAAATTTTCGTCATAATGTTGACAACAAAACAATGTTTGCCACGATGATCTCGCAGTGCCCTCCCGCACATTCAATCGAAGTTTTAAGGCCTTCGATAAATCCCTTGAAAACACCTGCTGACCCCAGCCTTTTTTGGGCGCCGACCGCTGGATAAAAGGGGCAAAAGGTTTTTGATCTGACAACTGAAGATGAACACGGAACGGTGTGATTTCGTCGCGCCGCGCCACACCACCAAGCTCTGTGCGACCGCATCGAAAGGTAAGTCAGTGCAGAACAGAACGCAAAGCGTCCAATAAAGTACATAAAGGTTTGTGAGATTCATGGAAATAAAAAGAAAATAAGAATATTAATTTTCATCAATAACGAAATGTTCATACACAGAAGCGTCGTGTTTTACAAAGGTCAGCGGTACGCCAATCTGGGCCGTGCCAAAACCAAGATGGCGTCGGGACCAAGAAACAACATGTTTCGCCCGATGCTTTGCCCGCCGCAAATTCATTTTTCGGCGGAATTTAGTAAGATACAGACACATCTTTGTTGAAAATACAAGAAATGGCTAGTAATTTCTGTGAGATCTGACTTTTTGACGCCATGCACTACGTACGTAATCGTTTTGAAAATTGAGTTTAAACCGAACCGAGCTTGCGGTAAACTATAAGATTACGATGGGCACACCAACATCGATATTAGAGTATTCACAAACATTTGTATTTACAATGTTTATAGTGGGAAAGTTTTATTAAATCACTCAATGGAGGAATCGATGCTAGTCCATATATTTTTGTCCGTCAAGGTCTTAAAATCATTTCCGCGAAATCCGACAGCAAAATGATCCGATGTCACCACACGCTTGGAAATGAGGCGGCCGCCATGGGCAGGGATTGTGCTCTTTGCGGTCCCAATTCGTGGCGGTCGCGGTCGCGTTGGACGGGTGGTCGCCTTGGGCAGGCAGCTTAATGCTTGTGCCTATGGGGAAAATTTTCGGGACCGAGAAAAAGCGGTCGCCATGGCCAGGTGGTCGCGTTGAAAAGGTGGTCGCCTAGGCAGGTTTGACTGTAGTTACATAGGATGGCAACCAGGCTAGTGCGCTACAAGGAAACGGAAACTTTCTCTAACCAGAGCAAGCTGCTAGGGGGCCCAAACCTACATTACATTTGTATTACATCACAAGCTATCAGTCACCCAAAAATCAAGACCATAGCACGTCCAGGTCAAAAAATACAAAAACGGAAGTTCTGATGCAGTACCAAGGTCACATATCAGGGGGCCAAAAATCGACCTGGAACTTCGGATTTACAACACCTGCCCACATACCAAATATCATCGTAATCCATCAAGAGGTTCTTGAGTTATGCTGACTACAGTAGTGCGGAAACACAAACAGACAGACAGACAGACAAACAGACACACACACAGACACACCCAATATCTCCATTTTTCATGGAGATAATAATCTCTATAAAGATGAGGACATTCACCCATGCCGGCGAATCCACGTCTCGAGCAGACGGTCGACGTTGCAGTGGTGCAGGAAGAAGGCGGGGTCGTTCGGCGCGGTGGAGACGTCCGACATGGTGCCGTTCATGTAGATGTGCACGTGGTTGTGCAGGGTGAAGGCTTCGGGGACCCGCGTGCCGTTGGCGTATGTTCTGGGTATGGATGGAAACTCAGGGCTGATCCATATATCTACATATATAAGCAGTTCATGACAGCTGAACTCTCATCTCACCTATATCCCTAGTAGTCTAACTATCAGAGTGAACGAACGTAATTTTTCACCAAAAGAGATGGCATTATCAAAGCTTTGTCTACCAGCAAATCTTGCCCCTCTAATGCTGGAGATAGCGTTTCAGAGGGTTTAGATTTCAATCCCTAGACATGTTATGTTTATACAAAATTGTTGCCTTACGGAATAAAATTTAAGGCTGGCTAGAGCCTTGTATCAGACTATTAGAAATTCCTCTCATCTATTTTGATCCTTATTTGCATGATTGTCCCCTTATTATGTCGATCGTATCATAACTTAAGTTAACTTAAGCCTTTTAAGTTTGGCACTCTCAGACCAAAAAGAACTGGGCTAGCCTGGTAACCATACCATCGGGAGCTCCCCGGTCCCTTTGCGGTGCTAGGAGCGATGCCCGCCCGCCCAGGTAGATCAGCGCAGACGGGGGTGGCTACAGATCTACGTACCGGGTTGCTCCCGAAGACAAATTCAATGTTGATAAAGAGTAGGAATAATTCTGCTCACATTTCTCCCCGGTACTTGCCGGTGGTGGTGTCGGCGTAACCCTCCAGCAGGTTCCGGAAACTGCAGTTCGAGATACTGTCGTAAGGGGGCGTGTCGTACAGGGGGAAGCGCAGGGCGAAGTCCACCTCGGTCGGCAGGGGCAGGCGAGTCAGAGACTCCCCGTACGCGGCCGTGTCCACGTGCCCGGGATTCCTCTTCAGCCGCCCGGTGGCGTTGGTGACGTCGCACGGTCTGGTGTGGTTCCTGTGGGTGGCGTTGTAGAACGGGGGCAGGTGCTCGCAGATGGTCCGCCAGCTCGCAAAGACGGACCCCGGGTCCAGGTTGCCGTCCTTATCGTTGGCGCCGACGTACTCGTTGGTGCAGATGTCGCACTGGTGCTTCTCCGCCGCGCCCCAGTCCCAGTACGGCATGGTCCAGTCGGGGTCGCCGTTGACTTCCTGCAGGGCCCGCTCAACCTCCAGAAGGTACGCGCGGTGCCAGGTGGGGAAACCCGCGCCTCGGTGCGCCAAGTCCAGGAAACAGTCATCCTCCTCACCACAGATGCCTGTTGGATTTCATATCAACATTGGATAAATAAAATTCAATCTGTAAATTTTGACGAATGTTGTTGTTCCCCGCCCATTAAATGTATTGTCTGGGCGGTTTTTTTTAAATTGTAAGTTACATGCTGTATGAAAAATGTCTTGCCACCGGTAGATCTGCTTGGGTATCGTACTAACGCTAGTTTACCTTTATTCGTCGCATTTCGCATATAGGCACCCAGCGAATAAGGGTCAACTAACGTTACCTAACGATACTGAAGGGTGGCATGGTTGTTTCGCGGCTGGCGAAGTAAAACCATTATAGGTACACAACGAATAAAGGTCAACAAGTGTTACATACCTGTACTGTAGGGCGGCATGGTTTCACGGCTGGCGTAGTAATGTACCGCCACGAAGAAGTCGTACACTGAGACGTTGACGAAGTCTTCACTTCCCCTGATGTTTTCTTTAAACTCCAGGGCGAAGACGAAGTCGCTGGTAGTGTTCTTCGCGCGGTCAAAGTAGTGCTGGAACTTGTCTTTCTCCTCGGTGCTGATATTACGGATGTTTCTTCGCACAGCCGGCCGCTGTTTGGTTTCGCAGTTCGGCCCGCGGTGCCCCCAGACGCACCTGGTGCAGTCGTACCCGCTGAAGTTGCCCTCACACTCGCAGGTCCTGTTAAAGAATACTGTCGGCCAGTGCCGCCGGTCGTCCACCTTGTACGCGTTAATGTTCTTCCAGGCGGGGTCTTCCACGGAGGGGTCGGGGGTGTCGGCGCAGTGGCCCCGCCCGGGTCCCCCGCACGGCTCGGTGAACCCCGGTGGAATCGGGCAGCACTCCTTACTGTCCAGGGCGCCATCGCTGGTGCACACCCGCGGGAACTGCGCGTCGCCACCGCCGAAACATCCCGCCAGCACGATCAGTAGGCCGAGCGCTTTCATGGTGAAGCCGGAAAAATCTCGAGCCAATTTAGCTTATTGAACAGTTGAGCTACTCTTGTATTGGCAGGGAAGACAGACGATGTAAAGTATTCACAGTTTCACTGTACCAGGGAAATTCCCCGTAGGTATTTTCCATCAAATACAATGACCAGCGTATCACGGCTCAACGTCCCGTCCTAAGCCTGCGACCCTATCCAGTAACGTAAAGGTTGGGAGAGCTGAGATTCGAACTCACGACCTCTTGGTTCATAGGGAGAGTCACAGTACGCTACGCCGGTCAGAGGTCTCCGACACTCAGTAGTATTCCGTCTACGTAAATCGCCGAGTTATTCTAACTGACCGACACGTATTTCACACTAGTACTCCTTTGTTTAAACCACTGATGTCGTTTCTTTGCATGGGTGATCATAAAGATGACTGTCCCGTTCTGTTGTGCCGAGGTTTCCTGAGAAAACAAGCACAAATGTAAAGTATATAGAAGGTAAAAAGACAAAGTTTCAAAGTTATTTTCAATCAGGACTTAGTTGGGCGGTCTCAGAACACAGAAGTCAAAGGCGACCGTTTGATGTGTTCATTTATAGTTATTCTAGCTGTACAACTTTAAGTGTTATAAGTGTGCAGATACCGGCTCACAGGCCTTGCCTACTCTCCAAGCAGAGCTAGGGTTTCGGCTAAGTAAAAATTGTATACACAGTAAGTAAAGAACGGTCTTCACATGAACATTTTACAGTCCCTCCTGCAGTATGTAATAAACTGTCCCCACCTGAACAGCCTATTCTGTAGTAAGTGAAGAACAGTCCCTAATGGAGGAAGAAATGGACTATCCCCAGCTTAACGACCCCTCCTTCAGTAAGTAATGAACTGTCCCCATCTTAACAGCCCTCTTCCTCTTACAGTTAGTAATGAACATGTTACCCTAACCATACCTTCCCCGTGGCCTGTCCTTCCCAACTGTTGCCATCTCATTTGAGAAATCATTTGAGAAGTTGCGTCGCTGGCCTTGAGAACGACAAACAAACAGCCCTGCCAACTAGACTGTGTTTAATTACACAAGCTCTCGCTGGCGGTTAATGACCCCCTCCCCAATTGGCCGGACGCCAGGAGCACGATTTAGTCAGGCTACGCTGCTCGATTTAGCCTTGTCGACTGTTGCAGGGCTTACTTTTACTTGCTGTCTTGTATATAGCCCCGCCGGTACACTGTTGTATATACAAGACAGCAAGTAAAAGTAAGCCCCACTACAGTCGACGCGGCTTACTCGATTACTGTAATTGTATTTAGGTTCGCGGTTGTTTAATGTTCGCGGTTTTCTTTATCTCTTTATATCTTATCCCTCACCCCGTTGAATATGGAACAATCCCTTTGAGCGCCCTTTCCGAGATAACCTTGACCTCGCTTACCTTGCTTTTCCGTGAAGGTAGCCTCGTCCTTACATTGTCCATGAAACTGTGTCGCACCAGTGCGTACCAACATGCCAGTGGGTGCTTGTCTTGTTTCTCTGAACACAGCGCTCTCTCCAAAAAATAAACGCATGAACAACGGCACTGAAGGCTAGCAAAGGACGATCCTAGGAGGAATGCAAAGAAGACCTCGCTCCCCCTCCCTCTCTCTCTGACTCTCTCTCTCCTTGTCCCGGAGTGACCTCTTTGAGGGTCTGCATGCACCTTTTCCGTATCATAGGCAGCCTTGATTTCCCACAATTCGCAGGGAAAGGCGTCTTTGTCACGTAATTTGTAGCGAGGCGACCAAATGTTGAGTAATTGCATTCCTTGATTTTAGCGTAATACGCAATGGGGTTCTCCTGAATTCAGCGCAAGGCGTTACGGGCCCCCCATGTAGACTCTCCTCTTGGGCTCGATGCCAAATCCAAGGATCCTGGTTCAACCAGTTGAGACCAATCACAAACAACATTCATATCAAATAACCTCGTCATTTCAAACTCAAACCTTTGTTTTGTCGACCCCTTGTCTTGCTGTTTGTAATGTTGCTTCCGTTCCTTACGTAACGTTGTATCATGGCAAGGACATTATATTGGGGACAGGGTCTTTCTCTGAAATAAATTCAACCATTCAACATGACGCATTCTCATGGGTTGTGTACTGGAATCAGACTGAAAGAAAAGTTGACTGCTCTGTCTTTTAGTCAAGTATTTCTACTGATGACTCAGTGTATTCCAACACTTGCCTTTCTCTAGATGCCTAATGATTTATTTCAAATAATTAACGGTGGCAGCCACTTTTGCGTAATCAACGAAAACGCGGCTGGGATCGCCGATATGCGATCGGCTATACTCAGTCAATGGAGAAAAGTATAAACATATATCATATGATTTCATATTTGCTAAAAACTACTTCAGGAGATATAGCATATGGAGGACAAGTCAAACTGAATCGTATATTTATGGTTACTGTAATAACAATGCATTAGTCGCTTTGTACGTGTACGTTTACTTCCGTAGTGCCAACGTTGCATAGGAGGGCACAGTGTGATGTGTACTCTCCTTTCCACTAGAAGCTGCGACCATGCTGCGACCGCTGTGCGACCAAAGATCTGCCAGACTGTTCAACGAATTGCATGGATAAAGAACTAATTTGACGCTCTGTGTGTTTTGTTGTCTTTTAAACCGTGTTTTTACATCTTGCAACATATTCTAATTATGAAATAAACCGGGTAACAGAAATTCAAATTTGGTCTCTGTACGGTCGCTCAGCGATCACCGTCTCAGGTGGAAAAGAGGCCTCACTAGGTTTAAACCGTCTACAGTCGATCCTTAAAGTTGTAATTACTAACATTAATAGGGCGAGGACAAACTTTCTTGTCTTTTTTCTATTTACACGTCGATAGTCCTCAACTGTGCGTTACATCGACTTTATTCTTCGTCAGCATCACCTCCGTCCGAAGAACATACTGAGTAGGAACCCTATGATGAGACCACCTGTCACCCCGCCTACCGCGGCCACGGCGTTGTTAGCCTACAAAGGAGAGACGAAAAAATATATGTTTTTATTTTCATACAACCAGGAAGTGTTATCCAAGTCCAAGAACTTGACATGAACGTTTACGTAGATATATTTTTTCATAGACTTAAATGTGTTTTCCAGTAGACCTGAAATGATTAATCGAAATCCTGGATGGTACGAAGTGCTAGGCTTCAGATGGTAACCTCATATAGCCAGACATAGGTGTGGGAAAGTCATCAGCTTTTTAATTGAAAGCGCCCACCTGTCCCACTTTCGACCTATTTATCGATTTTGCAATTATATTATACTTCAGCGAATGTCAGAAGCCACACACAAACACATGTTCTGAATTCTTTATCAATATTCCATGCTTCAAACCTGTATATGTATAATTTTATAATGTAAAAGTACGATGGTCCATGACATCATCACCTGATCACTGAATCCTCCCGACCGTCCATAGCGGGAGGCTGTGACGAAATGTTCGCAGTTCCTCCCGACGACGTCATAGCTCATCTCCTCCCCCACACACGACACCGCCATGGCCACGATCTCATCCGGCTCTAACGGCTCGTGCTTGTTGTCCCACTTATTGTTTACCCTGCACCGATCATTCCCCGCGACATCCCTGAGATGTTGACGGCGCACCAGCGCTGTCTCCCCGAGGACGCTGGCGGAGGAAGCCGATGAACTGACGCTGGGTTTGGAGTCGGGTTTAGTGTTGTCCTCTAACCCGGTGAGGTGGACCACGTCTCCCTGGCCGATGTAGACGCACCAGTGGTAGTACGTCTTTCGGTCGATCTCGATCAAATCTCCGCGTTCGCAGTGCTCGATGAGCTGGTACCAAAACATCCACCGCCCTCCCATGATGGTGACCTGTAATGCCACTGACCTACGTATGGGGGGCGCTGCCGTGACGTACTAGTAATAAGGCACGATCGATTTTATGTGCTCGCTTCAGAGATATTTCAAATTGAAAAAAAAATTGCGTTTCCTATATCTTCAATTTGATTCTTTCGAATCGAACTTGTTCGAATGTTACCGATTTATTGACGTGTAATTTGATCATCCGACTGACAATGACGGTTAGACATGGTTGCTTAATACTACTACCGGGTCATCATGCATATGTATGTAAGGGCATGCATATATGGAGCAAGCATTCGTTAACTCTCTCAAATACGCAAATGACGGGACCACTTTGCTACGAACTACGGGAATAAAAAATATTGTAGTCAACCAATATATATATTACTTCTACCAAGAATGGCATGTACGTACTAAGGATCTAGGAAAAAAGACAATCACCAGTTTCACCACACACACGAAGATCAAGTAATCAAAGGAGCAGAAAACCCCTGTAAATATTTATTTTACTGTTTAATGCAACAATGGAACTTAGAATATTGACATCTATGTATTTACAACAAAGGCAATTTGCAAAGGTCTCAAAGCTGAAGGCTTTTATAAGGTTGTTTGGTACACAAATAGAAACCATAGAAGAAAGTAACTGGTGTTCGGATTTTGGAATGATTATTACATATCTAGGTCCCTAAATACTTCCTTACATATTTCATTTAATCACTAACAAAAGCTGTGACTAAGGTAGCACACAAATGACATAGTTTTTGTTTTACAGAGAAAGAAGACAAGAACTGGGCGTAGTTTGTGGGTTATTAAGCTTTGAGTCGATAGTAAGACCGTGCTTATAGTCACATACACTGTTGGCCTGGTAGCAGCCCATCGTCATTTTCCCGAAATCTCTTCGGTACAGAGAGTGTTGTCCGTCCGTCGAGGTCTATTAGCGCACCCCAGGGAATTTTCGCGGGACAAGATTCAGTTCCCTAGCTCAAGATCAGGCTACGCTATAATCAAAAAGACTAGCGGTAAGAAAACACAGCCAATGCTTCAAGGGCCCTTGACATTAAATCGCCGCAAATATTTCCCTTTTCACAGTAGAACTAACGCTAACAGTCAGAAAACTGACTTGGTTCACAGAATATATACAACCATAGTATAGATACAGGGTTTGATTTTACTATACAACATGAGTCATGACATACATAGCCTTCACAATGACAGTGAAAGTAAATTATCACATATCAATTACAACTCGTAAAAGTGAAAGTTCTTTGTTCAGTTCCCGACTTGGCAGGCTCTTATCATCAACACCTGAAGGAGGATGAACACAGGCGACATGATCATGGCGAAGGTAAGATTGTTCTGATCCTCAAGTTTCTGACACAGCAGCATCTTAAAGGCGAAGAGGAGCACCAAGACGACCGCGCTCCAAGCCGTGCGGATTCCGGCGGTTCTCAGATCGCCTTCAAGATTTAGTCTCAAGAAGACGATGGAGGAGAAGTAGGCGTGGAGACCGTCGCTGGCGAAGAGGGGGATGAAGACGGTCCACCAGGTGGTCGAGAGAACGTCTTCGAGTTTCAAGGCGAGGAGGACGCTGAAGACGAGGAGGGACACGACGTGCAGCCACAGCTCGAATGCGGAGAGGCCGATCCACTGGATGATCTCCTTCAGGGAGAACAGCATGGCTCTTGGCGAGTGTCTCACGGCGACGAAACGCTGCAGCGGCTCAATGGCTCCGCTAGGGGTCCTATCCAGGAGTTTAAGACGAAGGTAATGTCTTAGGTTCTTCAAAGAAAAGCCATTTCCTTGAGTGGTGTTTCAAGCGGTAACATGAAACGGACTTCGTCGTTTGCGCACTGGTAGATGCATCATCATCAGAATGATGTTCAATGTTTCTCCGCGAAAAACGGACTCAAATTGTACCTTGGGCTAACCTAGAACCACAAGAAGCTTTCAAAGTCCTTTCATGTGTATGGATCTCGTTTTACAGTCTCCTGGCACCTTTTATCCAACGTTGTTTCAGGGAAAAATGTTCGTCACCGTTGCAAATCCCGAAGAATGGCGGAAGTGATTTGTACGAGAGAGCAAAGGTCAATGGAATATACGATTTGTCTGTAGAGGGTGAAATTATTTCTTTTTCGGATGATTGTTGTGAGTTTTTTCAAAATACATAAATGATGATGTGAAATATCACTACTTATCTTTATTTTCAAACGCAATAGAACTAATTCTTTAATTTTGATGTATATAAATGTTGTATTCAAAGTACGATTTTATTTCCTACTTTCAAATGGCATATTCCGGCATAGGTCATGACCGGTCACTGAGGCAATCCACATTTGTGAAAGTCCGGAGCAGATATAGGTATGATATTGTTTATTTCCTGTCGTTTATAAACGTCAGGTTATATTACAGAGTCGTATTAGACCCTGGTTAACTGTTGTAGTCTTATCAAATTGCTATTGTGTGTCTGGAATTTAGATTACTGAGCCATATGGTTAAAATTTACATGTTATATAACACATGTTATATTTCATTTATTTTCGCTGGGACTTGATTTCGCGGTAGAAGTAGAAGGGGAAAGGAGGTTTTTGTGTCAGAAGTTCCCAGTTGAAATAATTCTACAGTACAGTAGAAATACTTTTGATAGTTTTGACATATGTTCGTTAATTTGCAGTAAGACGTCACCACAAAGATATAAGTTATAACTACAAACATTAGAAGATTAACAGTACATTGTATCGCAGTTGGTAACGTTGGATTTAGCTTGATTATTATAGTTACCACTACTTTCCAGTATCTTTACAAAGAAGTCAAACGGTTGTTTGAAAATTTCAGATATTATCGTTCATATACTTACATGACTCATGAATTATCTTATGATATCTAATTGATTGATTGATTGTATACGTAGGAGTGTTGGTGTTGACCAGTCCTCTGTCACCATGGAATCCCGCCGACTGACGGTTCTGTACGGCAGTCAGACGGGTACGGCGCAGGACGTCGCAGAGCGGGTGGCGAGGGAAGCCAAGCGGCGCCATTTCTCCACCAAAGTTCTCTCCATGGACCAATACCCTATTGTGAGTGGAGCCTTTTGTGTTCTAATTGTCTGGGTATACCTGTATAAGTGACTATAATATGTTTTATTCCCTTATCTTGTATTTTGTCACTAAATACTGTTCCATTTTGAAAGTCAAGACATGAACTTCCTGGGTTTTTTTGATCTTTGTGAAAGTTGACATGTCTTTTTCTTGTTTTGCTTCTCATAGGCATCCCTTATCCATGAACCAATGGTCGTATTTGTGTGTTCCACCACTGGGCAAGGGGATGAGCCAGACAATATGAAGGTGAGTAATGTTACCTAGATTGGTTAAAATGTAACTATATTCCTTAATAATACACCATGTACTTGAAATTGTTACAATATTGGCAGTTTTATACTTGAAACAGAGCTTGACTTTCATGAAATTCCTTTATAGATCAAAACTAGTGCTAGATAATAGTTCTATGAGTTCAAGATATCTAAAACTTTACTATTTATTTTTTAGGTGTTTTGGAAGTTCCTGCTGAGGAAGAATCTTCCCACCAACTCCTTATGTCAGCTGAACTTTGCTGTCCTTGGTCTGGGGGACTCATCATATCAGAAGTAAGTCACATGTCACTTTATAGTTCTTTTATTTGGATCCGTAAGACTATTGTAACAGTTTCTTTTAGTGCAAAGTCAATTTCCCCTGAGGAAGTCTATCTGATGCCAATTAATGTTTGGCCACAAGAACTGCAAAATAAAGATTGCAAAGCACAGAAAGATAATGTATTCAATGGGAAGTATGATTAGCATGATTGACATGCAAATGTACAACAAGGAAAAACTACAAATTTTGTTCTCTGTACTTTTAAATCTCAAATCCTCCTTAAGACAGGTCATTCATTTCCTGTAGGTTTGAGGCAAATCAGAAATTGGAGAAAAAGCAACATTCAGATGTCAAGACAAATTGGCTGAGACTGAACACCATATCCAGTTGACTCATACTGTTGATCATAAGATATTACTTGACAATGTGTCTTGCAGGTTCAACTTTGTGGCTAAAAAGCTCCAGAAGAGACTACAGCAGCTGGGTGGAACCCCCCTTCACACCCTCGGGCTGGCTGATGACCAACATGATCTGGGGTAGGGATCCTCTGTTTTTGCTCACTCACTTTCCATATCAATCAAACAGCGTGTGCCAACTGCCATGTTGGTATTCCTATATATATTAGATATGAAATATTAAATGGATTGTAGCTCAAGCACAAATGGCATTTTTGTGTTTCATTTGCTATGTCTAGCATTGTCTTATTTGAACTTTTTTTAGACATTCAATTATGATAATTTGAGAGGGTCAGGAGATCTTTAAATGTCTAAAAATAGTTGCATCAAATAGGGACATAAACATGGTGGTAGACAAAAACGCTATATTATTAATCTGTTCCTTCCAGCCCAGATGCAGTAGTGGACCCATGGCTGAACACCCTGTGGAACAAGGTCCTGAGTCGGTACCCCCTGCCTCCTGACAAGGCCATCATCAGTGAACACATACTGTGAGTAGGACGTCCTGTTTTGGTGTGTCATGTTTGATTGTGTAACTTCATGCCTAAAACCTACTCACTGTGCTGCTGTATACCTTTAGAGGTTTTTCTGTTGGCATTATATTCTTCAAATAGATAGAAGACTGTACATATATTGTTGTTGGAGAAGTCTTGCTTTTTGTGTTGCCTCTGGAATGCAGCGGATCATGCTTTTTGAATATTGCTTCAGGATTGGCTGTAGGAGTTACGAGGATAATATGTCATGTATAGGATGAGACAGAGAGACTCTTTAGACTCAGAGGATTTAAAAGGATAGAAATCCGTAGTCTCTATTCCTTTTATTGACATGCATCAATTATTCGCTGTTTACTATGATTATTGTTAATTTGTTTGTTTGCATAACTGGATAACGAACTTAAAGTGTAGCACACCAGTTTTATTTGTTACGTTCAAGCTGCATAAGGCTAGTAGACTGATAGGGTTGATCCACTTGCACCCGAAAGGAATCTTTCTCTTATCAATAGTATGTGGTGAGTTTAAACATTTTCAAGATTTAGAAGTTACCAACCCTAACCAGAGGACCACCATGCCACCTGTTTTGTTTTCAGACCTCCTCCAAGATACAAAGTACAGTTTGTAGATGGAGATGAACCCAGCATGAATGGACTCCATGTACCGACAGACAGTAGTGTCTCTGGGCCTTCACAAAACAACCCGTTCTACGCCAGACTGGTGTCCAACGACAGAATCACAGCGGACGACCACTGGCAGGACGTGAGGCTGATCAAGTTGGATGTGTCCGGATCTGGCCTGAGGTATTCTTATAATTCTTATGATTTTAGTTCAGAAAAACTGAATGAGTGCTTTTAAAGATTGTTTGATCCAGATCTTTCCCAACATTTGAATTATCAATTTTTGTTTAATATGCCTCAGTCTTTCCACACAAATAGGATTGATATGAATTCATTGATCTATCAGCAAAACAAGAAACCATCCAGCAAATTTTGATAAAAATACAACACTTGCCTAATAGTATTGATTAGATAGATGATGGTAGGCTACAAGAGATTTGAAGCATTACATCTTGATGCAATAAAAGATTTTCATTGTATCTTTCTCCCATCACTGTCAGCCATGCAGCAGGCGATGTAGCGATGATCCAGCCTCCCAACCTGCCTGATGAGGTGCAGACGTTCATCCAGCTACTCAAACTCAACCCTGAGGACAGGATACTGCTGCAGCAGAATGACCCAGGTTAGGGGTAGTCTCAGACATAACCCATTGTTTAACCCAGGGAACTTGGTTACAATTTGTTTAACCCTTAAGATGATTAACCCATAACTTGGACCTTCCTATGACTATGCCGTCCCTTTCACATTGTGATGAACCCAAATAAAGAGATAAACAATTGTGTTTATTAATGTTTGTACAATGATGCTTGTTTATGTTTGTCCAGATGTGCCCCTGCCCCCCACCCTCCCCCAGCCCTGCACCATACAGCACCTAGTGGAGCATTACTGGGACATCCACGCTGTGCCCAGGAGGTGGTTCTTCACACTTCTCTCTTACTTCGCCGACAACGAACTAGAGAAGGAGAAGTTTCAAGAATTCAGCACTGCTGAAGGACAGGTTGGACTCACAATTCATTTTTAAACTTAGGCCACAGCAAGTAAATTTTATGGATGACATCCTCTGCAGACTCCAAAATTAATGAGATAGGGCGAAAAAAAAACAAGGTGGGCCAAAAAAACAAGATTCCTATATTTTCAAATTTTGAGATCATAATTCTTGTTAAACAAGAATTGAGGCGACGAAATATGATATCATGACCAACAGGTCTTTTAGTCTTGTATTCAACCAATGTATTAGCCCTGTATTCATTCATATATAATATAAAACCTCCTTGATTCAACAGTAAACATGTCCTTGTAGATGTGTATACATCTCAATAGACCAACTACAACAAATGCAGAAAAGAGCTTGTTGTACCATCATCTGAAGCAACTACACTGGGTATGCATATGTGATGAAACACCTTGTGTATACAGCTCAATTAACTAGAACCCCCACACCCCCACACACCCCATTATTTATATAATATCCTTGCTAGAACAACTGCAGAAAACAGCTTGTTATTATACCATCATGGGCAGGAACTACACTGGGTATTCATATGCAATGAAACACCTTAGACTGTCAACGTTTACGACATATTTGCCAATTTTTGGCATGTTGACCACCGTCGGAGGGCAATGAAATTTCTTGTTTTTCATTTCGAAATCAGGCGAAAATTAATGAGCGCGCTGATGTCATCCATAAAAATTACTTGCTGTGGCCTTAAGAGGAATTAATTAATTTTTGAGAGGAAGCAATAAAAATGGCTGTAATAAGCCTTTGCAATGCAAGATATGACAAACATTGTATGTAAGCAAGAATTCGTATTGCAGCAATGGAGTGAAGTTTTACAACTATCATTCCAACAATTTACAACATGTGTGATCTTGCTGTGATTGTACCTAGAAAACATTGCTGCAGTTCTGTGAAGGGTCACTAGGGTGTGCCAATGCACTGTAGTTAAATCCCTGTAGTTGTTTATTGATCTTCCTGTGGGTAGATTTGTGTTTCACAATCACAGGGTGCATGAACAGACAAGGTAACCTGACAGATTTCTTTGCTGCACTTCAGGAAGAGCTGTACTCGTATTGTAACCGTCCCAAACGAACTACCCTAGAGGTACTGGAGGATTTCCCTCATGTCATCAACACCATCCCTGTAGACTACCTGTTCGACCTCATCCCACCCATCCAGCCTAGGGCTTTCTCCATAGCCTCATCTCTACAGGTAGGTTGAACTGACAAGACTGCATGCTGCAGTTCTGAAGCATTATGATAGGTGGGGCTGCTGCCTGGACATTTTCTGAATCCATGATCTAGCACAACTCCACAGCATTACCTACTTACCATGCTCTGTATTCACCTTGTTGTATTATCACAGCCAGTAGGTAACCATCTGAGTAATAAGGCTATGGTAAGGTGCTCAAGGCACGTCCTTGAATAAGGGACTCCCTTTTACATCCCTTCCGAAATACAGCGTAGCTCCAACAAGGATACCCTTCCCTGATATGAACTGGGGTCTCACAGTTACCAAGTCATTGTGTACTGAAATCAGAAATCTTTTTAAGTGATAATGGTATGATGTTGGTATCTAGCTAAGATTTAGTCATACTATCACATGTACAAAGAATACTTTTAACACTGAATCATTGTCTTTATTTTAAACCAGGCCCACCCAAATGAAGTGCATGTATTGATGGCTGTAGTGCAGTACAAGACCAAGTTGTTTACACCACGTAGGGGGCTCTGCTCAACATGGCTGTCTTCTCTCAACCCTCAGAAAGGTAAAGATCCATAGCCTTTTTGAGGCCGTAGGGGCAGTGGGTTGTTATCCACTGTGTTCAGGGTACGGTATTGGAAGGCAAAGCCCATCCCTCTCCTTCTACTGCCTATTTTATTAGTAGTATTACCTCCCCAACCAAAGTCAGGTACCCATTTTACACCTGGGTGGAGTGATGAAAGTACTTTTCCATTCATACAGTGTTTGACACCAAGTGACATACCTGGACTTGAATGTTCTTCAACATTGGCAAGACATGTTCAGTTCCCCCTTCCCTGTGTTTTCCAGTATGTTCCTTATATGAGAGAGTATTTAGTGAATTTTACTTGTTCCCCAGATGACGTCAGAGTTCCTATGTGGATCAGGAGGGGAACCATCTCCTTCCCCAGGACCCCTGCCACCCCTGTCATCATGGTAGGACCCGGCACGGGGCTGGCACCCTTCAGAGGGTTCATACAAGAACGTACCACTCGTGGGATTGGAGGTGGGTGTCAAGACCTTTGCAAGATTTTTTGCACTGTGATTTTTTAAGATAAAATTTGAAAAACAGATCCGGACGTTAGGACTGATGTTACCATTCTTGTTTTAGGACAGCAAATTTTCTCAGCTTTTGGTGCATTTCACACTGAAATGAGTGTTTTCACTCGTGTGTATGACATAAATAGAATACGACAGGGTGTATTACGCATCACTGTTAATTTCAGTGATAAGGAATGCACAGTGTTGTATTCTATATGTACGTACCAACTTAAAGTAAGAATAGAGAATGGAGTCAATAAACAATTTTTGCATCCAAATGAATGGCAAAGATTATAGCTACACGTATAAGTAAATACTAATAACACAAAATGTTGCATTCTTTTTATAGGAAATGTTTTGTTCTTTGGATGTCGAAACGAGGGCAAAGACTTCTTCTGTGCATCAGAATGGCAGCCACTGGTGGAGAAAGGTCTCCTTACTGTATACACTGCATTTTCTAGGGATCAGGTAAGTCTCAGATAGAAGAGGTTTTCCTGCTATAGTAAAACATTTTCTCTGTCTTTCACCCAAGTTCCACATACCCTTTCCCCCTGGCCTCTATTGGTTTAAATTCAAACTTGAAGGAATGTACAGTAACTTTTTAAGTGGTACATTTAAAGAAGAATCTTTGATGTCAAGCTTTCTGTCTTTCCATTCACTTTGATATAATTAATGCACAATTATACCTTTGTTTAAAGGCTTAAGTAACAGATTCTTTCTTCACTCTTCCAGGAGGAGAAAATCTATGTTCAACAAAGAATAAAGGAGAATGGAGCGGTGATCTGGGACCTCATTCATAACCAAGAAGCTTGGATCTTTGTTGCAGGGTCAGTCAACTTTGATTATTCCTTTGACACACTCTTAAGAATGATCTTAAAGTATGAGGTGTAGATTTAGTGTTGACTACTTTAAACTTTGGATACATAGATGTTGAAAACTTTCATTCATGGCTAAGTGTTTTACATATTAGTTATTTCCAAGCAGATCTTTCACTTGTCAAGGCAGTATGCATAGGCAGACACACTATTCATTGGCCAATCGGTTGACAGATGGATACTATAGTGTTTCTGCCCATCGATACCCAAAGATCTGCTTGGAGATTAGTACTAATTGTGTATGTGGTTGTACCATAACTTTTGGCAAAGGTTTCCTCTAGACCATTGCTCGACACGATATTCGTCGTCTTATTACTGTAAATGCAGAAATGTTCGCAGTGGTTTTATGTTCGCGGTTTTCGCGGTGACTGTTTCACCGCAAACCTAAAGCCACCGCAAACATTTTTGTCCAATAATGGAGCAGTATGTGACTAAAGTGCTGCCACGAACTTAAAACCACCAGGAACACTCCATTTTTGCCTTAGCGCAAAATAAAAACCATAAACTTAGATACATTTACAGTATCCTTCCCTGTCACAAAAATCTGAAGTTCACAGAGTTTAAAGCTGTTCACTATACCATATAGGCCAATCAATAATTTTTGTTCCTTATTCTTTCAATGATATTCTAGGAACCTGCTTACTTTCTGTTGTATTGATTGTAGGAATGCCAAACAGATGCCTACAGATGTGCAGAGTGCCCTGCAGTCAGTGCTGATGGAGCATGGGGACATGGGGGAGACAGAGGCAGACAGATACATCCACTCACTGGAACACAGACGGCGCTACCAAGTGGAGGCATGGTCATAACACCCCCTCCCCAACAAAACTTTTGAACAGTTGTAGAAAATGTTGTAGACTAGGCCGGCACACCTAAAGCATAACATCAGATACAGTTACATGTACAGGTACAGGTACAGAGGTTTAGGTACATGTTGAACCTATGCCTGAACAATTTGAAAAAAGGAACCCGTGGTCTTCAATGATGACAGAAACATGAAAAAAGAGTTAAAGAATGTTTATTTTGGGTATCTTATGCAGAGAAGACCATGGTTTTGAGGGGATCTCAAATCAAAGATGGTGCTGATTTCAACTCTCATAAAATGTTTCGACTTTTTCCAGTACCATATCTTCATATCTGTGGTAGAAATAACATCATGATGTTGTTAGTAACAAAATAAAACAAAACGTTGTATACTTAAGTCTATTTGCTGACAGGTACAATACCTGAACATTGATGTTTTAGTATTTTAAGCCTGTACGTAAACAATTTCCGTGGTATTGTATAGGTATTGGGTACCAGTTGGGTACCTATCGTAGACTATTGTTTGTATTTTGTACAATGGAAAGAATATTACTTACTCACAATATAGTTGCTAAGCTCAACAATGGGCAGATTTTAGATGGCTATGATACACGGAAAAATGTGGCCAATATGGCTGCAGGAGTAGACACTAAATGTCCAATGTACTACATGTCTACTTGTTTTGTCTACCTGTAACTGGTCAGAATATATGATACAATAAACAATTGATTACAGTTTAGTACCTTCTACCAAGTAAAACGTGATACTTGTAGCAGACTATATATGTACTCACTAATCACAAAATCAATGTATATTTCAACATTACTGCATTTTACCTTTAAAATCACCAGATACAACAAGATTTTTAGCTTAGAATACGGTAAGTTATGTTGTTAAAGATAACAGTAGCAATAGTCTATATAGAATGTAGACAACATTGACTGAAAATATGCTTTCCTGCCATCATCAACTTTACTTCAAGATACCTCCAGATTGCATGGTAAATTTACACTGTTTAGAAGTGCCGTGGTGTCTCCGTAGATAGTTTTCTTTAGCATGTAATGACTGTTCAAGGTAGCCTATTGCTTTGTCCAGATCTCCAACTTCCGCCAAGACTTTCCCAAATAATGACATAACATGGCAATGTCACCCCAACCAATCGAATCACGTGAATCGCATTGAAACTGTGTGTGGATGGTGTTCAGCACCAAGGGCAGGTCTGTTTGTGCGAGGATGGTGTTCAGCACCAAGGGCAGGTCTGTTTGTGCGAGGCTGGTGTTCAGCACCAGGGACAAG
Organism: Branchiostoma lanceolatum; assembly: GCF_035083965.1. Classification (NCBI taxonomy): domain Eukaryota; kingdom Metazoa; phylum Chordata; class Leptocardii; order Amphioxiformes; family Branchiostomatidae; genus Branchiostoma; species Branchiostoma lanceolatum. The sequence continues at coordinate 17,047,290 of NC_089730.1, forward strand.
TCTGTGTGTATGGTGTTCAACTTCAGTACCAAAGGCAAGTCTGGCTGTGTGTGGATGGTGTTCAGCACCAAGGGCAGGTCTGTTTGTGCGAGGATGGTGTTCAGCACCAGGGACAAGTCTGTGTGTATGGTGTTCAACTTCAGTACCAAAGGCAAGTCTGGCTGTGTGTGGATGGTGTTCAGCACCAAGGGCAGATCTGTTTGTGCGAGGATGGTGTCCAGCAGCTAGGGCAGGTCTGTTTGTGCGAGGATGGTGCTCAGCACCAGGGACAAGTCAGTGTGTAACTTCAGCACCAAGGGCAGGTCTGTTTGTATGTGCATGTTGTTCTGCACTAGGGACAGACGTGCTAGTGTGTGGATTCAGCACCAGGGACAGGTCTGTTTAGGATGATATTTATTTACATACAGTGCTGAAATAAAATAAAAACTACTATAAAAATCATGGAGAACAAAATAATGATCAAGGCAATGTCATACATAACTTTTTATTAGAAGCTTTATCATGTGTAACAATGCTAAATAAATTCTTTACATGCAAACATCAAATATCTCACATTCAGAGCAATTGTATTTAATTAATTGGCAAGACATTTATAAAGGTTGAACAATACCTGGCATGGTATGATACGGGTATATCCGTAGAGATTGGAAAGTATTGCATCTGTCATTAGATACAAAGGCACTGGATTACACTTACGTTTTAATAGTGCAGTTGTATTAGGAAGCGAAGAAACTGCTGGAATGCCCTTGGCGGTAAACAGTTCAGTTTTAACTTGACAGCAGTTCTACAGTTACAGCACGTTGCAACAGACCAAAACGGCTCAAACTGTGCTCACAGAAAGAAATTCTGCCACAACTAGTATTTAGATATATAACGTTATGCCTTTTTTATGGGCAATTTACCATGTAACAGGAATACATACACTGGTGACTATGTGCAATACCTGACTAACAATATTGTTTATTACATGGTAGTACAATGTACTTAGTTTAATTGTAATAAGATAAATTCACTTGGTCAACATAAACTTTAAGATTAAAGCAGTTTTAAAATATGGTTAGATTCTTACTTCATATATTTTTGGCAGAAAATATTATACAGTTTCAACAGTGGAAGTACATCAGTTATTACAGTAAAGGTTTTCAACAAATGATCCACATTTCTTAGCTCTTAATCACATCCCAGTCTCAAGAAATACTCTCAAAAATCCTCTTTTCTTAAACCAAATTCCATAGTTTCCATATGAACTACTATATATACAAAGCTACTTTCACCCTTCAAAGGTGTTCTGATGTCATTGCCTTGTATGCCTTTTCAGCGCTCTGATAGATAAACTTTTTTCTCAAAAATATAAACTTACACTAACTAAATCACATAAGTACAGCTACCATTGAATATCTGTAGGATGAATTCTCCATTCATGGATTTAAAAGCGGTGTACTTTGGACTACATGAGTAGTATGAGCTATAAGTATAACGTATTTCCACATACAAAACCAGTGAAGACATCATGCAATGTCCAAGTCACAATGGTTTAACAATGTATAAGTGATACATTGTTTGAAGAAAACAACATTATCTAAAGATCGATATATCAAAACTACTAAGTAGAGAGTTCTGGGGTTTAGGTGGAATTCTTGGGACAACTTTTTTTCATTGCAAGGAGTGTACTGGAAAGCTGCTCTTCTTTGTGTTACGTTACTTGTCAATAAAAAGAAAAATAAGCTGCTCTTTCTCAAAGCTTATTGAATATAGACCTTTTCATGGATCCCATTGCATGCTGGGAGAAGTAGGGCATTATGGGTAGGTCAGGGGCCAAACAACAGCATTACCATGACATGCAGTGCATGCAAACTGTGCTTACTCTGTTGTCATGGTAATGATTTCATTTGCTAGATAGTGCCCTGCATCTGCCAGCAGGCCAAAGTTCACCATTACAGTCATGCGCAGAGGGTCCATTTTAATGCCAGACAGAAACCGCATGCATATGCTATTTAAAAGTAGCTGTAGGAGGCCTCTTTGTTGGAAATGTTGGTGTTTTTGAGCTGGAATTGACAGGTAAGGGTTGTGGCTATTTTATTTAGTTAGAAAAAACAGGGTTTTAGCCGTGTTTGAAGTGTCCGGTACACTTTGAAATAGGTGTAGTTTGGATGTGATCAGGTGTTGTGAAGGGGGGTCAAAGGTCATCTCGCCATGTTTTGATACAATTTCACCACTTTGCGCCGGTGGAAAATCGGCGAAACTCAGTAGATTGACACTTTAGAGGTCAGACTACGCTGCCAATGTGACTTTTCTATGACCTAAACTTCAGGTAGGTGACTTTTAACAGCCTTTTTCTTATATGTTCATCATTGAAGTCTATGGGCGAGTGAAATGCTGTTCTTTACCCAGCATGCAATGGGTTCTGTGAAAAGGTCTATTGGGGGAAAGCAGCTGCTTTGGAGCTCAAGCCAACTACTGTTGGTTCTACCAATCCATCACACTATAGAGACACCCTGTGGCTTTTAACTGTATCTTATAACTTATGTTTACCATTGGCACCATTTTCACAGGATAGTTTCCCAAGCCTAACAAAATTCTTTTAATATACATCTATGCACTTTGGAAAGAACGGCTACTAGGTAAGACAAACATTACATTCAATAACTGTCAGTAGGTCTACCGTAACAGAAAAATAACATTTCCGCTTCTGGTCCTCCATCTCTGATAGGCGATGGCCTAAAATGTCTTGCGGAAGACATTTTAGACGCACCAAGAACGTAATACGTATACGCCAGACTCCAAGTCTGGCCGGTAACTTGGTTTCATCAATCAATGGTTGGTGGTAAAATCAACTCAGAATGTATAATGCATCTCTTTCTTTCCAGACACGATCAACTATAAACCAATATACGAGATATCATCCTTATATCTGTGAACACGTCCATATATGCGTACGTTCATGGTGACATACTTCTGAAGTGACGAAATTAAGGTGACGTTCAAAAGCAAAGGGAACAGATACCACAGCTTTAACAATGTCAAGCCTATGTACACCACCAGTACATCGAGATTCCATGCAGAGCTAAATTTCCTGCAGTGTTTGCTAAAATGGCACATTTACATTTTGTAGTTTGTACCATTCTGTTATTTCCTGTGTAACAAATGGTAGAGCCAACCCTGGACCTCAGTCAACAATCTTACACACAGATCAATGCACAACAAAAATATATCATACAAAATGATCCATTCCTGAAGAAGACTTTCTTTCCTTAAAAGCTGCTGTGTAGTAAAACTCTTTGACAGTCTTACAAAGTGATCAATGCATGAAAAAAAGATATCATACAAAATGATCCACTCCTGAAGAAACCTTTCCTTTCCTTGTAAGCTGTTGTGTAGTGAAACTCTTTGACAGTCTGACAAAGTGATCAATGCATGAAAAAAAATCATACAAAACGATCCACTCCTATAGAAACCTGTCCTTCCCTCGTCAGTGGTTGTGTAGTGAAACTCTTTGACAGTCTGATAAAGTGATCAATGTATGAAAAGAAATATATCATACAAAATGATCCACTCCTGTAGAAACCTGTCCTTCCCTTGTCAGCTGTTGTGTAGTGAAATGTTTTGAGGACTGGTCCTGCTCAGTGCAGGGTGATCTCCATGCCCTCAGAGTCAGAGCGGTTGCGCCCGTTGTGTCTCTTCCAGCCCCCGTTCATCAGGTCCTGGATGTGCTGCACGATCAGGTTGATGGCAACTGAGGGAAGAAGAAAGAAGAAGAGTTTTGAAAAGTCTTCCAATGTAGTAATTATGTACTGTAAATTCATATATCGTTGTGGTAATTTTATTTCCTGGTAGGAGGGGAAAGGGGGTTTTGGCAGTGTTTTTTAAGTTTTAGGTTGAAACAAATGTGTTCTAGAGTACTCAGCAGTAATAATGTGGAAAGGAATATTTGGGGTGTAGAGAGGTCTCTGTGAAAATAAAACAACTAAAAACCATTTCAGGATTTACAGTAATACAGGTACATTACATACAGGAGAAAAACAACTTATTCATTACACCTTTGGATACCTGGATTTGTTTCTATTGCATACAGACTCGTGGAGTAAATGGAATTTTGCTTGGCCCAATCACATGGCATTTTCATTGGGATTAATGAAGGGATTTTCCTCAGACAAATTAAACATTGGTTTTACTGGTCATGTCAAATCATGTCAAATGTCAAATTCCACAGACAGTGTTGATATACCACTACTAGAAGATTTGACAATACAATAATTGGAAAAAGTGCAAGTATGTTGCAAAAATCACAATCTCAATATCAACGTTGTTTACCTTTGTTTTCTACTCCTCTTGGAATGATGACATCTGCATACTTTTTTGTCTGTGGGAATGGAAGAAGGATCTAATATATCATCTTGCTTTAAAGACACATGCCTTAGATACATGTACAAGTCCACTCTAAGTCATTTTGATAAAACTGGATGTCAGGGAGACAGTTTTTTATTTCTTGCCATAACTTGTGAACCAGTTTTGTATGTTCAGTACAAACTGTATAAGACAAGACTTATAGGTTTGATCCATTCACACCGGAACCGTGGTGGGTTCTTTAACATGCTCGAGGTGTGGTTCTTTAAAATGTGACCTCCAGCTTTACATCCCATCTGACAGAACAAAAACATACCTAACTAAAGCAAGGTACCCGTTTCGACCTGAGTCAAGTGTCAAGTGCCTTTCCTGAGGGTACAACATTGGCAACTATTAGGGATTCAAACCTTTAGATGTTCACCATTACACAAGTACGAAGGCCTTTGTTTTACTTACTGGCAGACAGAATTCCTCGAATGCTGGTTTGACGAATGTTGTGTACTGGACCAACACATTCTCCAGGTCTCTCCCTCTCTCATTGATGTCTCTCAATACTAGAAAGATAGACACAAGTAGTAAATTTAATTGTTGTTTTATTTACTCCCTGTAACTCTGTAAGTCTGACCTTTGCAGTGATAACATCTTTTTACTTACTTCCTACTACTCTACTGAAAGTGTATTCAAATAACTACAGAAACACAAGAACACAAACATCAAGTCACGCCGGAAACAAAAACATGAGGCAACAAATCAAGTATCCCACCTCTTCTGGACAGTCTTGTGTCTGCGTCTGTGTCCACAAACAGCTTCATGTTGAAGAGGTCGCGGATGTTTCTGTAGTAGAAGACCAGGATCCCTTCAAACAGCACAACGTCAGCTGGGTAGATAGTTATGAACTCTCCCTCTCTCCTATAGTCGAGACAAGAAGTTAGGTTAGGTTAAGGTTTGCAGCTTTCTTGAGGCTATAAGGGCAGTGTGTTGTAATTTACTGTCTTGGGCACGGTATTGGAAGCAGAGCCCATCCCTCTCCTTCCACCACCTTTTACATCCCCAACCAAAGTCAGGTAACCATTTTTACACCAGGGTGGAGCGAGGAAAGTTATGGACCACAATTTCTTGAAAACCCTGTCTACTATACGCTGTACCTGCAAGTATGTAACCCTGTAAAAATATCTAGGTGCCTACAGTCCAAAAATAGGTGCACAGCTTCAATTTTGGTGCACAAAAGTGCATGTGCACCTGATATTTCAGGCCCTGATTATCATCTGACACCAACCTGGCATGTGTGACGAAGTCATAGACTGGGATGTGAACTGTCTGTCCTGAGATGATGTTTCTCAGCGTCTCCTCAATCAGGGCATTGTCAAAGGCATCTAGATACAAAACAACAACAGTTGAATGAAGACATCAACCAACAGGTTTTTCATGATTAAAGAAAGGCTCAAACAAATTATTCTGTTGATGTTGGAGGCAGAATCACCAGCCAATCACATTGCTGCGTACAGTCAAGACACACTGTGATTGGCTGGTAGCTTTCCCTCCAACAGCAGGATGGGGAGTATCTGATTACCGGTAGCTGATGGCTGGCCAGCAGTAACACTGTGAGGAAGGACAGATTGCAGGCTTGTATGCCAGGGCGCTTGACACATACAAGCGGGGGGTCTAGCATGAGAGGATGTTCAGTGGATTCGTGTATCAAAACTTTCATCCTCCTCATTTCAAAGATTGTCAGATTTTGAGCAACCTCTAAATTCAAGTGGCTCTTGAGTAAGGGATCTCACTAAAGACTAAGTTGTCACAAATATGCAGTGTCAATTCCTACTGTAAACTCAGAGCCATCCTATTGATTTTCAAACAGTATTTCTTCCCATTTTTCACCAGTAACTTTGCTTGTCATTAGCTATTTTTGGCCAAGCTGCATAGATCTTCCTGCTATTAATATATTAAGAAAAAGGTGGCCAGAAAATAAAAGAGGTACGCTTCTTCATTCTACGATGTCTATTGAATTTAATAACCTAAGAATTACCTGGATGGTCAAAGTTGAACTGCCCCTTAAAGGCCTTAGCCTTCTCCTCCGGTGTTAAGACTTTGTAGAAGGAGTCTTGGCTGAGGATGGCAACCTGGCGCTGCTTACAGTCCACCTCGTGTTGGCCCAGGAGCTCCATGATCCGCGCACAAACTGATGACTGGAGGGGCAGAACATGGGAGTGTACAAATAAGAAGTTAAGATTGACATTGTCTTTTTCAATGACATACGTAGCAGGTCTATGAATAAAATAAACAGGCTTCTCACCAGAATTCTTTTACAGCATCACATACAGAGGGTCAACTTTGCCTGGCGCAAGTCTACTCTCCAAGCAGAGGAGTGGGTCCAGCAGGTTTTTGACGTGTTTTTAGGTGTTTTTGTCGGGCTTTCTACTTTGTCATGTTTTTTTTGTCTAGCCAACCCACCATTGGTTATGGGTTGGCTAGACAAAAAAAAACCATGACAAAGTACAAAGCCCCACAAAAACGCCTAAAAACACGTCAAAAACCTGCCGGACTCACTCCTCTGCTTGGAGAGTAGCGCAAGTCATGCATATGGTGCCAAAGATATGATGACATTCTCCACCATAAATTTTACAACACCAACACAATATTTCCTGTATTTTGACAGACAAATTTTGTTTTCAATGTATTACAGCCTTATTCTTAAGTTAACTGTTAATTTTTGAAAGACTGAGTTGAAGCATGGTGCTTTTTCTAATAGCTAGTAGTGCAATGAGGCTTCACTACACCTCACGTTTTCAGAAAGGTACACAGAGTCACTCCCCCCGGTCATCTTTACTCTTCTTGATAAGTGCGTAGAGTAGGTTTGCAACCTTAGGCTTCAACTTACTTTGACCCCTAGATAACCCCATCAGGGGTAAAGTAGGGGCTAGGGCATAGGCCCAAAACATCTCTACTGTGGGAGACAACACAACTTGGCCAGGAAAATCTATATGTATCACTATCAGTACGGGCATAGATGGTCTAGTATTTGAGTGGGTGGCTTCCCTAAGTGTGCTCCTGGGTTGGCTTGAGTAATTTTGGTTTGCATTAAAGCTCTCCCATGCATGGGGCTGCAGGTTTCAACGTTCAAGTCCCTATTCAAAAGGTTGCGGGCACACAAAATTAGTATATCTGAACATTACAGATTGAGGTTAACTGTAGAGATACAGGGAAAGAAAATTATATCTCATACTGATTGATTGAAATAACGTTATCAACCTTCAGCACACGGAAGTAGCTGTTTGGCTACCTTGGTTGCAAGGATACTAGTATGCATCAGGGGAAAGGTTAAACATTAACCCATTGAGTTCAGCACCTGCAAAACTGCATCGCTTTCGATGAATTCTTTAATTTTCAAATCCAGAATTTGATGATTTGCAAGGACATTATATAATGGCCTTGATTTAGAGATAGCATTTTACAGCGTGGGTCTTGTATTGTTGGATGTGTTGACTAAAGGTGGGGGGATATAAACAAGCTTTATGCTTTTATCTGTTCCTCTACCAAAGATTAACTTCGCAAAGCCTAATAAAAAATCAAGACAGTTTGAAAACTCATCTTACGAGTTTGGTACTCCTCTGTTAGGGTGAGGTGCAGCTAACTAAACAAATTTTAGGTACACAGGGCTCGAAATACATTTTTGGGTGAACTTGCACTGGTGCAGAGGGAAAAAATCACAGTTGCACCAAAAAGAAATTACTTGCACACCTAACTTTTTGCGTATTCAGGAATTTATGTGAGTAAACTAAAACTTTAGTAGTAAAAGGGAATTAATTTCTACTGGTGGTAGCTTGCAGGTCCTCTTGAAATTACGTGCACCGCTCCAATTTACGTGCACATACTTGCATGTCATACTTGCACATGCAAGTGGTATTTCTAGCTCTGGTACAGGTACACGGGTTTAGGTAGAGGTCCGAACCTGTACCTGAACTAACTACTTTACTGACTGTGAAGAAACCTATACCTGGTACCTGAACTAACTACTCATTTGAACAATAATGGTACAAATAATGGCGCCTAAAGCTAAACTAAAGCAAATATTCTGAATCTAAAAATCTCCACTCAGATTGACATTTGTAACTTATATTTAACATGTTCCAATAATTTTTTCACATTTCCAGCTTTGGCAAACATCACAAAAGCAAACCATGTGAAGTCCCCTTGTTCAGTAGCCAAGCGAAACTCCCAGAATGGCTTACAACTCAATCTGTGAATGGGTGATAGGAAGTTTCATTCATTAATCAGTCCAATAGCTATAGTATTATCACTGCATATTGAAATGCAGTGTAATATGGTAGGTTCAACTTATTTCCTTTCATTTATTTATCCATACAGGGAAAAGTACACTTAGGCAACAAGCCTGTTTTTCAACTTATTATGCACAAAATGGTAAAAATACTAACCTTTTAAAATGTTTTGATCAGTCAGATTCCACAATAATACGTATCTTTAAAATGTTGTAAATTAACAACTTTTGGTACAAAACCATTTTTGAAGGGATGAGGATATATTTTGAGAAGAAACATGCAAATTAACAACCAGGCAAAAAACACATCATTTTACAATAATCTTGATGATTTTGCAATATTCTGCAAGCCACACTTCTTACAGTGTCATCACACAATATTGCATGGCATGCATGTTTCCTAACATATCATATCAAGACCAATGATGTAATCAGTATGGAGATACTGTAACAGTGCCAAGGACCAACCTTGCAACTCTAACCAGCTGCGCGCACTTTAAAGATATCACGTTACAGCATTTCATAAACGTGTCTAAAAACATGCTGCATTGCGTAAAAATGTATCCAAGTGGTTGGGACAATCGTCAAATGCATTTAATTTCCTCTAGATGGTTGCTAAAGAAGTCGTGACTGCTTTGGTATGCATGTTCCAAAAACAAACGCATTGTTTTACCCGCCAAAACAAAGCCATTTGTCGCCGTGCGCGCCACATGGCCAGTCCTAAGTAAACAACACGTTTACCCAACGCCAAGTCCACCTGTCCCCGTGAATCCTTCAAGAACTTCTTAACATATCTCTACCTTTCCCGAGGCAGTGCCGCCAGCCACTCCGATGATGAACGGCTTGCGATGGAGGCCGTTTTTCACTCCGTTCCTGGTGCCCACACCATTGCAGCCCGCCATCTTGTCCAATATGAGCGATAGTTCCCGCAAGCCCAGTTAGGCCTTATCTGATTGGTCAAATTCTTGAAATCTGATGAGCTGATCGGTACTACTGAAGTAGACCTCATCTGATTGGTCAAATTATATAATCAATACTGTGTTGGGATTGGTCTAGACAGCGCAACTCTCAGGACTCCTTGGTAGCTGTCGCATGATTCGAACAGGGAGTGCCAATTTTTCTTGCAGCTATAAAACTTTATAGAAACACTTTCACCCGTATAGATAAAGTAATGATATGTCAGTAAAGCTTTTCAATACCGTTTTACGCAAAGAAAAATAGATTAGATTTATTTATGAGTATATTTTTCGACAAAAAAATTGCATTTAGCTGGCATTTTTTTAAATCTACACAAGGCATCGCAATTTCTACATATAAGATCGAATGTGAGTTTCTTGCAGCCGGCATTTCTGAGCGAAGCTGGCACGAAACGTCAAAGAAAATGCTTGCCGATACGCTTCTTATAGTTTTCATATCCATATGCACAGCCTTGTTGGCTGAAGGTAAGATGGTAGTAACTTTTTTGTGAATTCAGCGTTTCCAAAAGCCGATAATTTACATGTATATGGCCATAATATGGGTATGAATACCACATGTGTAGTGGGAGGGGGGTATGGTTCCTCACAATCAAAAATTGTTAGTTAAAACACATAATTATTTGTGGAATATGATATGCAGAACACTATGGAACTCACGTATTCTATAGCTTAATATAGTGCACTGGTATACATTGAAAGATGAACAAATAATGCAAATATTTGTATGACTATGAGCTTTTTTTCAGGTGGTCATTATTTTTATGTGTTCATTAATATGTTTGTTGCCTATAATCCCCATTCATATCCAGGCATCACATGGCTTCTGGTGTACAGAACAGAGAAGTACCAAAAACTCAAGTCAGAAGTGGAAAAACAGAGCAAGAAATGTAAGTTGTACGACAAAGATTCATAACTGTTTCAAGGTTTTGTGTGCTTTTTAATTCAAGTCGAAGTTCAGTATATAATTGAAGAAAAATATTACTGTCATAATTGAATACAGATTGTATGATTATTCTGACCTTCCCTTATGTTTTCCCAGTGGAAAAGAGAAAGGAAGCCATAGGTGAAGCAATCGACAAAACACAGAAAAGGAAGCTAGGTAAAGACTAATGTGGTTAATAAGCTAGTTTGGAGTTGCTACTACGCATGTGCAGTGTCAAAGGTGAAGGCCCTCGGCTTGCCAACAGTGCCCGTCTCGACATTACCTAGATTTGCATAACAACGCCCCGACGGGTTTTGTTTACGTTTCGGGGGCCTTCGCCTTTGATACTACACATGCGTAGTACTTAGCAACTCCGAACTAGCTTATTAGATAAAGTCTCATTATTGTATTATCTTTCTTGCTACATCTTTATTAGAATATAGGTGGTCTTAGTGTAATGCATTTGAAAAGTTTTCAATATATACTAAATCATGTTAGTAATGTAATATACTTTTTATTTATTTCAGAAAAACAGGAGGAAAAGTTGAAGAACAACAACAGAGACTTGTCCCTGGTATGTCAGACTTCATAATGTTTGAAATATAGAGAAGACACACAATGTAGTAGTTTTTCTGTTGCTAAATGTAGTTCAAAGCTTCCTATTGATAGGTGTTGTAAAGTGTGAAAACACCATAGGCTATTGAAAATTGTTTGAATGAGTTTCCAATCTTTACAAATGTTTTTAACATGAGAATTTATTTTTATTGTCCCAGGTGAAGATGAAGTCCATGTTCGCCATTGGGTTTTGCTTCACTGCCCTTATGAGCATGTTCAACTCCATGTGAGTAATCTCTGACTTCTTCAGCATCATTGTTCTTGTCCCTTGTTGACTACTCTGTCTGTTAATTGCTCTGTACAAATATGAAATGTTAGAATAAAGAAATAACACTGGTACAATTGTTTTTAGAAAATTAAATGTATGAAATGTTAATGTTGCATTGCATGAAAAGATGGCACTTTGGCAGTGCTTCTAAAGATAGGATGATATGTACTTGTACATGTAGTACCAAAAAGGAACACACTCTGGTTAATTTGAAAGCTTACCTGTATCATCATTTGGTTTGATTTAATTTATTTACTAGTACATGTACCTGTATCATTGTAAATGACCTTGGTTTGGTAAGGTTAGCAGACATGGGCTCCACCTCCCAATACTGTGCCAGAGACATGCTGGATGACAAAACACTGCCTCTTCAGCCTCATTAACAAGGCTACAGGACCTTTACCTTACCTTTTTAAGAAACTTTGTTGTGCTTTCTTCCAGATTTGATGGGCGTGTGGTTGCCAAGCTGCCCTTCCTGCCCTTCTCCCTGCTGCAGGGACTGTCCCACCGTAACCTGATGGGGGAGGACTACACGGACTGCTCCTTCATCTTCCTGTACATCCTGTGCACCATGTCTATCAGACAGGTCTGCTTACAGGTTTATTACTCTCGTGTTTGGAGGTTTTGTTTTCAGTGTGTCTGTTTGCTTGTGTGTCCGATGTAATCTAAACCAAGTCTTAGCTTTGCAAATAAGAGAAAAATGAAAGCACCAGATCTGATTTTAGATTATTGAAGACTTGTTTGATATCAATCATGTTTTTAGGTAAACTTTGGTCATTGTTCAAAGGAGAAAGCTCCTAGCATGTGAATAGTTCTTGTCTGGACCATGCTTTATACATGGCGTCCGGACATGTTTTGTTTACGTCTCTGGGGCCTTCAACTTTGACATGTTACCCACAATGCATCACACTATGTATCCGCACTTAGAAGAGGGTCTGCATGGGGGGTTCCCGACAACGCTTTATGCTGAATTAAGAACCCCCTACGTATTATGGTAAAATCAAGGAAGGCGATTACGCAAAATTTGGTTGCCTCGCTACGAATTACGGGACTAAGATGGCTTTAACCTAGGAATTACGGGAAATGAAAATAGGCTGCCTACGCCTTACGGAAAAGAGCATGCAGACCCTCTTGGAACCATGAACAAACTTATTCACATGATCTTTTTTCTCGTCCTCGTCGTACAGAACATCCAGAAGATGCTTGGATTCGCTCCATCACGAGCAGCCAACAAGCAAGCAGGAGGGTTCCTGGGCCCCCCTCCCCAACCTCCCAAGTAGAGATCATCATCATCATTGGCCCGTGGGATGACCAGCTGCTTGCCTGGATCACATTTTAATTATGTAGCTGCATGCTTTCAATGACTCAGCTGCCAAAGTTTTTTTTTTGTGGATTCTAATTTTTTATTTTACACAAATGTAACTGTATTTCAAGTACAAATCTAAAATAGAGTACTATCTATGCATACGACATGTGACAATTTCTTTGTCATTATTAAAATTGTCCTATGTCAATATATTGTTTGTTTGTTGTTTTAACAGTGAAGTTAAAAAAGGTTTTAAAGAAAACAAAGTGCAGGATGAGAGAAGCCTAAAATGGCGTATGCTGAGGCCTCCCCCTTTAATCTTATCAATGCTTATCACAGTACTAATGAGAATATTCTCAGATGAATTAAAAGAATGTAGATATAATAAAAATCTAATACAGTTCAATGGACCTCAAAATTTGAAATTGAATTTCAAATTAGAATTCTTTCAAGTCTGATAACAAAATATAAGTACATGTAATACATGTAAGTTACTCCACTCATTTACCTTAAAAGAAAATAGGGTATGCAAATTGAAAGAATCTGCAAGGACAAGTAACCTGAGGAGGTAAAATATTAAGAAAATTCATACCACACATGATTATATAATGTATTCATATATATATATATAAATAAGACCATTTTGGAAACCCCACTTCCTGCTGGCAGATGTCTGGGACAATGGGCAAATCAAGCAAGGAGAAAGCAACATCATTACCATCACAATGCATACTTGTATGCATCACTGTGTCCAGGCAATGTTGCCATAGCAATGATGTTGCTACCCATAGTGCCTGCAGCTCTCAGCATGCAATAGGATCTGTGAAAAATTTCATGGAGAAGACTTTGATAAAAATCCAACTTGATGTGATTTTCTGCAGAAAGATGCAGACACTCAATTGGTGCCATGTTGACAAAAAAAATGAATTATTTTGAATGTACTTCTTGTCTCACTTGAATCTTTGCCAAGTTTGTTTTTTCAAGAAGTTTGAAATGAAGTTGTACATCTGTATAGATTCATGAGTTCTGCATACTTTGAATGAATATAGCTATTTATTACATAACATTTCTGTCCATTGTACAATTTGTGCACATTTCTATGTGCAATCAAGGAGATTAAATTAACCTCCTTGGTGCAATGAAATGAAATTTGAAAAGCATCTTGAACTCATGAAGTTCGTCCTTATTATTCTTTTAGGACATAGATCTATGTTCATAATCAAAGATGAACTTGCCCAAAGTCACAACATAACGTCCATTTGTGTCACTGTTCGCAGCCTTGTTTTACCAAGGAGGTTTAGAATAACATCGTTTATTCAGACTCTATCGTCTGTTTAAAGTTTTACAACGTTATTGGCCTTCATGAATTAAGTGTCTGCCAGTCCTTCTAGATTCGCCGTTAAGCGTTGCCAGGTCCCCCACTCCCATGATCTCCTACATGTATGCCTCTACTATTATATAAAGAAAAAGAAAACAAAATTAGGATTTCAGATCTTTGACAACATTTTTATTTAGTAAATCTAACTTTGCTTCCTTCAAGAAGACTCTTTTGTGCAGTTCACATTTGATCTCGTAGGGTTATGAAATTTAAACACCCTTGTCATGAAGCTTTATTAAAAGAGTAACACAAACACGACAAAGGATTTACTTTGGCCTAGACCTCCACGTTCTTGTCCAATCAGAGCACACTATCTCCGTGACGTCACAGGGCGAAGGTTACAGAACAGGATGGCGGACGGAGGGGAAGGTGTAGAAATTGTCGTCCTGTCGTCTGACACTGAGGAAAAACGTCTGAAATCCGAACCGCACGCCAATGGCACCTCGCCCGACAGTGCAGCCGTTAAATCTGAACCTACTGGCGGTGACTGTGGCGTGAAATCTGCTTCCAAACTCTCTCTGAAGAGAAAGCGCGAGATTTCGGGCACATCAGACAATGGCGAGAACAGCTCTGAACCTGGGTCCGTTTGCGCGCCAAACTCGGACGTTCTCCCAACATCGTCTGGTCCAGTCGAGATGGTAGGCTTCTCATACCTCACACTTGTCTGTTAATACATTCCATCAGCAAATATCAGTGTCATTTTCCTCTATTATTCGTAAGATTAGTATCGCCAACATAAATACATTTTCGCCCCTCCCCAACCCTTTACACCGGAAAATGATACTTTGGCTTAGGCCAGGACAAAGGAGCTTTAAAAATGGAGCTGTTGTGCCCGTTTTAAAGCTGCTTGCTCAGGCTCATAAAAAGCTTTAACGTGATGTATAGAAAATAACGCCTTTATCGTTTTGTGATAGCCTACTACTACTGGACTGGCGAACCTATGATAGAAATAGTCTTGTGTAAATAAGGCCCTGATTTGCATGATATAATGTTATGTCTAACCTTTGACTTCCTAATTGAAACTATGAGTATGAAATTCTCGTCATTTAGTAGTAAGGAATCATTGTATTTTCTCATCGATTATGCAAATTTTGTCTTAATTTAGATAATTTCTAACTGTCGATGTTCCTTACTTTCTCAATTGCTATAGATACTGTAATTCACTTTATCTTCACGGTGTAAGGAAAATGGACATTTTCACTGAACTACACGAAACAGATGTGTGAAGGAATCATAAAAAATTACAATAAGTTTTTCACTGATGATAAGTTCATGATACAGAGGTGACAGTGAAAACAGTGAACATAATGTTAGAGTGAAAGAAACAAGAATTACAGTATCTTAATGTACATATGGCCTCCCTCGGTCAATCACATGTTTGAATAGTAGGTTTTAAAATTTCCTCATTAATCATGCAAATTAGATGCCTATTTGCATAATTGTCATCTAATTAAGTCAATCACTAATTTATCTATATTAAATACCTAAACCAAAAAGTGCTCTTTCTGCTATCAAACAAGGGGCCTAGGTTCGATCCCGGGTTGCCACTGGAGACATGTCTGGACATGCACCCCAACGTTGTGCCCTTGGGAAAGGCACAAATTTCCTCACTTCACTCAGGTGTAAATGAGTACCTAGCTTCGGTTAGGGAAGTCCCTCGGATAGGATGTTAAATGTTAAATGGAGGTCCCGCGCTTGAGGAGAGTCACACTTTCAGCATGTAATTGTAAAAGAACCCTCCACATCTTTCAAAAAAGGGGCATGCCCAATGTGAGTGGATCAAAACATTCTGGCCTAAAAGAGAGATCATTAAAAAAAATGAAACAAGGGAACTGTTTTTCAACAGCCCTCTGACAGATGTTTGTTGGCCCAGATTCCAAGACAACACCCCACTGATCATGACTAGCATTGATAGCACCAGCTGCTATTTTGATTACAACGGCATGCAATTCAGCTGCATTATAATATAAGTTTTCCTCAATAATTATGTAAATTAGGTTCTGATTTGCATAATTTGCATCTCATTATGTCAGCTATCACCTAAGATACCTACATGTCAAACGATGAAAATCCATCCACCCCTGCTTGAGTTATCCTCTTCCAAAGTTGCCAACAAAAAGGCCCACTGCAATTCCAAGACATGCTGCTAGGGAGCCAAAGCCTGCACCACCTATTCTCTCCCCCAAAGCTATCAACCACTCCAAAATCAGGACCAAAGCATGTCAAGAATACGAGATCAAAACCTGAAGTTCTTCTGCAATACTGTAGAAAGCCACCGGGAGGCTCATTATTGATCCTGACCTTCAATTTCCTGACATGACATTTATTAAATATCATGAAGATCCAGCCACAAATTCTCAATTTATGCTGTCTACAGAGACACAAACAAACAGCACAGAAGTTGTATCCATCTTGACAAAGGTAAAATGCAGTAAAACTAAGCAGCACTTCCTTTCAAAAGTATGATGATTTGCAAACCGCTGTGTGAGTTTACGTCTTTACAAACTGGCTGCTGTGTTCACTGTGATGTCGGACAATCAACGTTTTTAGACAATCAACCTTTAGTTTAATAACTTCGCAGTAGGAATCCTGAGCCAGAAATACAATGTTTTGTTTGATTTTTTGATGTTCAAATTTTGGTGCATTTGTGTATACAACTTTTCTTACTATAGCTACCTCCGTGGGTACATTGTTCAATTCTAGTCATAAATTTAGATTGGTGGGGAAGGGGGTTTTTGAAAATTTTAGATTGAAATGGGGCCTTCCACTGGGGAATGGTATGGAGAAATATAAGAACAAAAAATGCATGTGTATATATATGTCTGTTCTAGCATTTATAGTTTGGAATTTGAGGTGGTGGCTCCTCCGGATGCGCCCCTGGGCCGGTTTAAGTAAACTGCTGGACATAGCATTGAATACTTGTCTAGCAGCTTATTTATGTATTACTTTGAAGTGCATTTTGTATATTGGTGTATAAAAAATATCTGATTGATCATATTTTTGTCCAGGTTAACTTACCATCATCATCATCAGAGGCTCAGGTGCAGACAAAATCTGATGCAGTCATCAACAGCGCACGTGCTGAATCCGCCAAGAAGTCATTTAGCGAGGTAAGCTATTTTCTAGTTTGTAAACCTTAGTATATTACAATAAGGAAGTTCTCTCTGTGTAACAAAGGTTGAACAAGATTGGCAATGAAAAAAAGACATTGCCATGGCGACTGAAAAATTTCTTTGTGCTATGTATTGAATAAACTGAAGTTCTCTCTCAGTTTAACAAAGGTTGAACAAGATTGGCAATGAAAAAAAATGTTGCCATAGCGACTGAAAAATTTCTGTGTGCTATGTATTAAATAAACTGAAGTTCTCTCTCAGTCTAACAGTGACAAAGGTTGAACAAGATTGGCATTGAAAAAAAGACATTGCCATGGCGACTGAAAAATTTCTTTGTGCTATGTATTGAATAATTCAATAGTAATTAGCCATTGTAACTGTTAAAGAATAATTCTTAGGTGAGTTTAAAGAAACAATAATGAATAAATGTCATTTTGGTACTACCTTAAGTTATATCCTTGCTTGTCGTCATCTTATACTGTATCTAATTTTTATGTGCTGTTTATTTCCAGTTTGTTCAGCTGTGCTCAACCCTGACGAAAGACAAAGATGTCCTGAAGTTCCTGCAGAAAAGGTTCCAAGCCGCTGACTCCGTTTACCTTTCTTCCCAGGCCTTCCTCGACTTCCTAACCAAACGGAGCGAGAAACTGAAAGAAAGCGGGAAAAAAGAAGTCTTTGTACACATGAAGGCTGTGATTGATAACCTGAAGGCAAACAAGAAGTGTGAATCAGGCTCAGAAAAAGGCAAAGGGAAGAGGAGAAGGAAAGGGGATCAGTCTGGCCAAGACTCCAGCACCGAGTTCTCTGACACAAGCGACAGCAGCTCTGCAAAAAGGTTTAAGCTTGACCAATTAGGTCTTGACGAAACAACAAGTAAAGGCGACAAGACCAAGCAAAATGGTGTTGGTGGCGAAAGGAATGGTCAAGGCAAGAGTGAAGACGATACAGGTATAGACACTGAAGGAAGCGCTGTCCCTTCAAAAGAGCCCCTTGTGTCTGACCAAGGAAAAACATCCTCTGCAGAAGACAACCCCAACAATAGCTCAGGTGACACGGAGACGGGACAAGGTGCACAAGCCTCCTCAAGCAACGGAGATGCGGCAGAATCTGACAGAAAGGCCAAGAAAAGGCAGAAGCAGATTCGTAGACTTGAAAAGCTGCTAGCCATCGTTTCCAAGGAGATCAAACGTCTTGAAGCAAAAGAAGTATCCCTCGATGACTTAGACGACGAAGACTCAACGTACATCCAGGAAGACAGGCTGAAGAAGAGGTTCAACACCATCTGGAACAAACTTTGTGAACTCAAAGGAGAAGAAATGGTCACGGGAAGGGAAGTAGAAAGGACGATAAAGTTCAAAGGCACCAGGTTTCCAGAGGTGAACCGACGGATCATGAAATTCCTCAGGCGCATTGACGCATTCCCCGATTTCCATGACATTCTGGCAATAATCCAAAAGACCAACAGGAAAGAGAATCTCCGTTTACCACCTAGGCATGTACACGACCTTGCAAAGGAAGCCTTCACAGAAATCGGGGACAAGTTCCAAAGAAGAAGGCAGCGAGACCTTGTACAAAACTTTGGTTCTTACCTGACTGATAGCTTTGATCCGACAAGCGATCCCGCTAAAGAGGACGCAGAGCTCCAGCAAAAGCTACGAGACAACAGGATGCACGGGAAGCGAAGGTTAGACGAGGTGTTAGAAAAATACACGAGGAAGCAGTATGAGATGCACCTCGATGGGGAGACTGCACAAGGTAGCGACACCGAAGACCCTCCAGTCCGCGGGGAGGCCGACGTTGAAACGGAAGAAGATTTAGACGAGGATGAAATGGAGGATGAAGAGCAGCTTGAAAACAGTCAGGTAATTGAGAAAGTTTTAGAGAAAGCCGATTCTGAGGAGGAAGAATCTATGAGAGAGATCACGGTTGTGAAACCTCGTAAAGCTCGGAAACGCTTCTTCCCCGCATTTCCTGACAGTGACGAAGGGGTTGGAGAAGATGGAACGAGGGCCGGGATAGAGGGAGGGTCTCCTGTCACTTTCCACCAGGGAAGCCGCTGCGGGGACTTGCTGGGAGAAACCAGTGGTATAGGTAGGGTAGTTTGCAGGACTGTAGATGATTGACTTTCTATCCTGTAGGTGGTCAGTATACCTTGAAGAAGGGTTGCACGGGCAAGCAATCCTGTTCACCATCTTCTGGAGCATCCACCTGGTTTGAGATCGAGAGAATCCCTCCTGATTCTATATGCTTGATGCCTACAATGTACAATGACTTATTTGTATTTTTTGTCTGGTAAAAGGAACTAATCTATTGTATGTAGGTATATTAATGTTTGCGGGACCTTTCAGAGTTAAGTATGCTATTCCAGCCTGTTTGGGGGTGGTATAGCTTTTCTTGCTTTGAATTACAGTAAAATGCAAATTTCGGGTGCAGTTTTTTTTTTACTTCTCAAACTGGAACTTATGGGAATGTTAAAATTTTTGGCATGAAATTTTTTTCCACGTTTGATCTTTTTGGATTGAATTGGAATGTACATTGTACGTTGATAGTTTGAGGCATCTTTTCTCTTGACATTTATGCACAGAACACTCTATGCACATTTGTACGCCATTATGTTCATCCACTTGCGGCCTTTATTGCACAATGCAAGTTATACAACCCCACAGATTTTCCAATTTAGTAGTATGATTCTTATTCCTTTGTTTTTCCAGGGAGAGTAGGTAAAGAAGAAGAGAAGGCCACATCAACAACAACAACAAATGAACGACTACAGATGGGAGTAACAGAAGAAACAACGATAATGGAACCAATGGAAAACAACGAAAAAGAAGAATTATCAATTGATCTAGCAGCAGAAACAAGAGAAAGCGTCGACATCACAGAAAACGATCCAGCAGAAATAGAAGACATTGCAACAAATGATCTTACAGAAGTAAAAGGAAACAGCGACATCACCACAACAACTGACACGATAGAAATACTCAGTTCAGGCGAATCTGACGTCACGGATGATTCTGCCAACTGGAACAACGACGAGAATGAAGCAACAAGCAAGATTTGGCACACCCCAGAGAGGCACCCCCTGTCCAGGTTTTCCATCGACGCTGGCATGGAAAATGGAGACAGTCAAGACTGCATTGCTATAGAAACAGTTGATCTGGAACACGGACTCTGTTCTTCCCAAAATGTCGAAAGTCCAGAAAATGAAAGGAACTTGGGCAACCTCACATCACACGGACTCTGTTCTTCCCAAAATGTTGACAGTCCAGAACATGAAAGGAACTCAGGCAATCTCACATCACACAGCAAAGTTCAAGCACAACGTATCGTAGTAGATCCTCTAAGGTTGCAAGACCTTAGATTTAAAGTATCCTCCATACTAGCTGGTGGCAAAAGTCGTTCAGGTAGCATCAAATCGGAACCGGCAGAATCCTCTTCCAGTCAGCGTGGTGCTGATTCTCCTTCCCAGGTCCCAGATTCCAGGCCGGCAGCTCTTTCCCAGGACACCGTGAGCAGTACTAGCGGACCAATGACAGAACACATAGAAAGATCGAACTCTCCGGACATTATTGTCCTCTCAGACTCAGAGTGAACACATTTGTGACTTACTGTCTCATGCTAGTTAATGGTATACAACCAACTTTTGAATCTAATACATAAGCACACTTTTTACTCTTCTCAGACCCCGTTGCTCTTAAAATAATGTAGAATCTGTCAGAAAAAAAGAGCTAATCTTTGGAAATTTTTCGTCCCATTTCATGCATCTCAGATATGTCCATAATGTACCTATAATCAATAGCTATTATTATGCCACAGGGTCGTTGCATAAGTTCTGAGACTAATGGATGCATATTTGCAATTGTTTCTAGAGCAAGTTTGTGTTCTTGGGATGATTAAATGAAGTTGGTAGGACAAAATTCTTCTAGTCAACATCATCTTTTGAAAAACTATTTTGTGATGTGATTTGAAATATTTTCTATGTTAAGCAGTCCAAATTTAGCAGAGAACAACAACCATAAAGATTGTGTTGTTTTAGACTTCCATTACTGGGAAAAATAACTACTTTTCAAGATTGATATTCTATGTAGAATTCTATGTCCAATTAACACTAGAAAGATGTATCATTTTGTATCAATGTAAATGTACGTTCTATAATGTTGATATTCGCTTAGGTTTTTTTTATACAATGGAACTTCATAACTGGAATGAAACAACTAAACCTGTGTGTGTAGGAATTTACTAGGAAAGATGTTCTGGAAGCAAATGAATTCTCAATGGGGATACGGTTAACTTTCATTGACATAACACAGCCTTAGGAATGTAAATTACAATATGGTATAGGGGGGTATATATGTGAAATTTGTGTACATGTATATTATGGTTGATACAATTATTCATCACAATGTAAATACTGTATGGCTTTGGTATGTTACTCCCTACATGTATTGTGATGTTTTCTCTTGGGCAATGCAATTGTGCTGGGTCTTCTAGCAAAGGGCTCTTAACCCTGTAACTACACATTTTAGTGCCAAAAGCCTGCAGGGAAGAGGTTAAATCGTTTGACATTGTTAACCATACACATTTCATGGTAGCATTATTTCTGTCCAAATTTGATACAATAGTATCTTCACCACCCATACAATTATTTGCCATGTCTGCTTCGTACCCTTAGTTTCAGTATGTCCTGCTGCAAGCGTATGTATATTTTTTTAGCATTGTAATAATCAATATCTACATTGTGTATATTATTTTCTGCTGCAAACTGTAGAATGGTGGTTTTATTTTTGCAGTGCCTCTCCACCACTATATTTCGACACCGTGATTATGTGTTTTTGTTCTGTAGTATCGGTTTAACCGGGAAATTAAACCAAGAAAAATAGATGAGTTAACAGTATCATGTTCTGCTGCAAATGAGTTGGACTAAATCACCCTCCTAGCGGCCGGCCCCACTGTTATTGCCCCTCAGGGAGGGGTCATTAGCCTCTGCCAACGAAAGATTGTGCAAACACAGGCTAGCTGCAAACTACATGTAGTAGTAAAAGTTTCCCAAAACGTCTGTGATATGCTGTTATTCAGTAATAATGCTTGTGTGTAGATTTATCATAGTCTGCCACAAAATCCTGCCAAACTTTAACCCTTGGTATTTTCCACACTGCAACTTTCTGTCCCCGACACGTCTCTATCACAACAAGCCGGTTCAAGTTTTAAACCCTCCATGTGTTAGGTCAAATGTGAAAGCCACTAACTTGTAAACATGTGTTTTGTTCATGTCTCAGGGGCCTTTGACATATTGCGTCACACATTACCTGCGCAGTTAAAACTGAGCTGGCTATAGATGTTGTGTAATCTACTTACATGAAATGGATCCCTTGGCACTCTTGTCCAGATATCTTACTGTGTAACTATGGGAAAGAGTGCCACAGGTTTTAGTAAGCTTAAGGTGTAGGGCGTATTCAGGGAAAAGTGTTACTAAATTCCTGTCAAGACTTTGTGTGTCAGCTAAGTTTATTTGAAGCACACATTTTGTCCAGCCATTTAAACTAGTAAGATAAAATTGTGTATATAATGTACATGTCCATTTGCAAATGCTTTGTAGCGCAAGTCGTTTGAATGCATGCAAATATTGGTGCAGAAAAACAGCTGTTCTTATTAAGATTATGCACATGTTCCAAACAAACATTTTTATCATATGATTTGCATTGCAAACACCGCTCTCTCCCTACTTCTCATGTGAGTTATCCCTCTCTCCACTCATAGTTTTTCCATCTTAACTTGGCCAGTAGAACGAAAGGCTGTAGGTTGAAAGTTGTTGACCCAGTACAGTCAGTACATCTTTGAAATGGCTTCCTATAATGTGATAGGAAATTTGTGCATCAAATGTGACCTTTCTATCGCCATAGCTTGAATTTGTAATATTTATTGTTAATAAAACCATTTTTAAAGATTGTCAATAACCAGAATGTGACAATTTTTTTAGTATTTCCATGATTATAATGATTATGATCAAGTTAAAGGTAGTATAGCTTCTTTGATTCATTTTAATTCGTCTTGGTTCACTCTTTATATTTACAGGTATCATAAAAAAGGGCTGGAAATAAATGCTACTTTGAATTTGATTTTTTTTCAATCTTTATCTGAAAGAGAACGTTACACAGCAGACAAGTTTCTTAGATACCTTGAAATATGAAATTCATGAAATGGTTTAATGATTAGATAATTTGAGATAATAGGGACACCAGGTTTAGATGATACTTAACCACACTTTACACAAGTCATCAGACTTCTTACTTTCATTTGATGTGATAGACCTTCTGTCACAAAGGTAGTATGCAGGTATGACCAGTAAAACAAAGTACTGATAGATTCTTCCACGCAGAAATGTATACATTGACTTTATCTTGACTCTTGATGGCTTCTTGGTTATTATTAATGAGAACGGAGGATGAAATTTTATGCTGCTCCCCTCGGCATTGTCCAACTCCCTTGCTTCTGGCGGGATCTCACCGAGTGACTTCATTCTAGTGCAAGAGTGGTTGCTTATCTGACTGAAAGGGAGAAGAAAAAGAAAACGGTATGATTTTATTTTTCTGTAAAACCAAAGCTGCTTACCACTTATGTAAAGATACCACTTACTAAATGCTACAGTCACATTTCCAAACAGATGCCTCGCCCTTGTAGTTTACAGGCTGTTTTTCCGTTGTTGTGATTTTGAGCGGGACCCCGTAGAACGCCCAGCGGTTACTACCCGGCAGGGCATCGGTTTGAAAATGTGACTAGCAAAAAAGAGGAGGAGCACACTCTAGCCAAGAAAAGTCAATGGGAATGACCCCTGTAACAATATGTAACTGTGAATATTTGTAAAATTGTAAGTGTGTTCTTGTGGTATGTACTACTAAGGTATGTTTGAATAAAGATGAAAAAAATGTTGAACCGCGTTGAGATATATATATATATAGCTCCTGAGACTCCTGAGACACATTGTTACATACAAGAAAGTATACTACGACTACGAGGCTCAGGGACAACATAACTATATGGCGGGCTTACAACCAATGAGGTGTTTTATGATATGATAATCCTCATATTTTTGATGATTCCTAACCCGAAAATCCTTCTGTAAAACAGCTTGTAGCGTGTCTTACCTGGTTTTGGTACAGAGGTGGTGTAGTGGCGTTGTACTGATGAGGTTGTGTACCGTAGGTTGCCCCATAGACCGTTGGTGGTGGCGCGGTGGTCCTTTGGATGATAACAGTACCGGTATGGGTCGCTAGGCAGCGCCTCCGCACAACATAACTACAAGCCATGATGAAGATGATCAGAAACACCCAAATCAGCCAGAACCCTGGAATAAAAGATTACTTGTTTTATTTGTCTCATTATCTTATCATATTTGATAGTACATGTCTTGAATAGATTTCAGCTATGTATATAATATTATTTCACCACCAAGAGAATAAAATATGTTTTAGTGCATGTCTGTCTGTCTTTCTGTCTGTGTGTAACTTGTGAGAGTGTAGAGCTGGAAAGTCAACCATCAAGAAACCTTTTCGAAACGTAAGATACAAAATGACCCAGATATTGGTAAAGCTATTGGTTCAGAACGTAAATGTCGCCTCACATGTGAGCAGGTGCAGTATACTATAAATCTTGAAACTTTCGAGGGGATTTTTTTTCGCGATGACCGGTCCGCCTCGAATTCACAACATCGCGAATGTTCCAATGTTTCTACCGTAATACCACGAAAACCGCCTTTTCCCTGCTATCGCAAAATATAACCACTGAGAAAATAAACGAATTTACAGTACTTACACCAAGCGCTGTACACATAGTAGCCGTCGTCGCAACATTCAAACTCGTGTAGTCCGCAGCAGTATGCAAAATCACCTAAAACGATGACAAGTAAATTTCCTCAGGTTTCAATAACTATCATAAAAGTGCATCCTTCAGAAGTGGACAGTTTGAAACAACTTGAACGTTTTTTATGATTACATAATGGTAAAATCTGATATCTTTGAGGTATTGCGGGGGCCACATATTCAAATCGAGGCCTGACCGGTCTGTTTAAGGAAACGAAAAATAAATTCTCTATCAAGAAATATACCCAAAACATGCTAATATCATGACTATTGTTTTTTTGGGACGTTTATGTTTGTTGTCTTTTACATAATAATTTTCGTTCCAGGAAATTGCCCGGCCCGGTGCCGGTTTGGACATGAGACTGTAGCATATAGTGGATCCGTGAGGCACAGTAAGATTCACATGTATTGTACTATCATTAACTGAAAATAATAATAAGAAAATGACTTGTGATGTAACTTCATATTCATACCGTAGCAGGTTTTATAGTTGCCGTCCCATTCGCAGAGGTCGTCAGCCTAGGAGAATATGCATGTACATCACAAGAGAATCAATACAACATAGCTAGAAGTTTTCGGCACAAAACGGAGACTCCTAGAGACTCCTAGCGGCCGACACAGATCTGCAACACAACAAAGCCCACCGATTTCTTTTCTTCTTTTTCCCGTCCCAATGACTGACGACAAAGCATGATGCTTTTTCGGTAGCAAGTAGTGTAATGCGGCTTCGCAATGGCTCGCGCATTTAGCCTTAGATAACTAGTCTTATCTCATGAATACGTATACAACACAGTCATTTACTTTTCGATCATGGCATTTCACCGACTGGGCCTCGCGGCCCCCATTCCACCAGACGGCGATCTCGCTGCGACATAAATTGACTTGATAATTGGAATGCCATGTGAACTGTAAAAGTATGACAGACTAAATCTATAGAATACTATAGAGTGATCTGTCAAATTTTAGGTTGCAGCGTGGTTGCAGCGAGGCCGTCAGTCACTCTAGTTCAAAGGGGGTGTGACAGACGTATAGGGGTATAAAGTCCATAGTGACGGTGTAACGCCATCCGCGCCTTGATGTTGTTGCTTCCACTTGTCCACCTTTGAGTCACGTACATTCATACAGCGAATGATCGAGTATCAAAAACTCGTTTTATGCCGGTATTCAATGGTGATATGAAACCTGGTAAATGCTGTGTGTGAGTCGTCATAAAACTACAAAGCTATATACATGCAGGTACAACTCTAGTAGCCACATTATAACGTTAACGTTTACTAACTTACTGCGGCGTTGTTCGAAACTGTTGATATCTGAATCCTACGTAACGTTATGCACATTTATGCTGTCTAAGGTCACAGTTCATCTCGCAGCAACATCATTGACTGCTAATTTTTCAAAGGATATGTATCTATGATTCATTGAAATAAATATGGTGTATCTCCTGAACATTCATCGGTGGTTTGGTATACATTTGTGAACCTTACAGGGCGGCCGAAACTTCTGGGAACATTTGACCGGCTTTTCCCTGGTTTGAATTCCTGTTCATAAAGCGGTGATCGACTCACCAGTACCCGGGAAGCCTCGGTAAACAGCAAAGCGACGAGAAGCCCGTAGGCCGCCATGTTTCACCACCTGTTGTTTTCATCAGTGTGTTTACTGACGAGTGACGTCATGATTTGCATGTGATAAGAGTGCAAGGCGCGCTAGGTGTTGAAGGTCATTCTTGGTGTGCAGGAATGGAGGACCCCCTTATCAGCTACATCTCATCCCTCTGCGTCACCACGTCATAATTCCAACCGAATCAAGCACGCAAAATCTAGTCAAATTTGGTCAACTTTTCGTGACTTTGCTTCAGGTTGTTATTTTTTACACACATCAACTTAAGGGCCCCGTCACATTTTTTTAGTTTAAGTAAATCTTGCGTGGAGGAAGTTGTTTTCTACTTTGACCCACCGTTGAGCAGTCTGGTTATCAAACCAAAGATATATACTTCTTCGGCTGCAAACTTAACCTAAACCCAAAATATGTTAATACGCAGATCATGCGGGCTTGTATATACGCAGAAATGTGACAGGGCCCTTAGTTTCAAGAAAGAGAGAGAGAGAGAAATATATAGAGAGGGTCACTTCCCTGGTAAAAGGTATCCGTACGACATTTATAAAAGGCTACAGTCAAGTAAAGATCAATAGTGTTGCTGTTGTTCAAAGCCATGTTTTTGTACAGATTTTTATCTTAGAAAATCATGCGCAAAATTGGCCTTTTCCCCTAGGATAAAACTCATAGATTTTTTTTTGGCAGAAACAACTGATGTTGTCAGAAGGAGAAAAAGCTATAGCGTACAATTGTCTTAATGAGGATACAAGCACAACTCCAAATGTAACCATTCCGGTTTGTATGTATTAATGTTATTATGGCTACTAAAATGGGATCATGCTATATTATCATGCACAATACACTTAATACACTTTTTGTAAGCTACGTACTCAGTAATATTTGTCTCCTATTGAATATACAGGGAGCATATGAATTTTAGAGAATCATACTTCTTTTCTCATTTTCAATCGATATATGTCTACGTGCAAGAATGCTTGATGCACGATAGACGTCAAAAATACAAAACGTTTTCTACACGACACCCCACATTTCCATAAGTTACGTTCTGCACATCATATCATGTTTGAACATTTCTATTGGACATCCAATTGCCACAAACCATATGCTTTTTGATGCAAAAAAATGCCAAAGCACTGAGAATTTAACACAATGTTCTTTTTACTAACTCTACTGTCATTTCAAATTACTGACATGTCACTTGTTGTGTCAGAATTTTGTTACAGTACGATGACATTTCTAAAATGATAATAAGGGTTTATTGGTCAGAAATTACCCGTGCAATGGCAGCCAGTGCTGAATTGCTGCAGGGTTTTCAATCACATAATACACAACAGATACATATTTGCTCCACACTTGCACTTGGTGGAACTGTCGCAAGGGTCTGGGCTGCTGCCATTCGGCGCCAGCAGGTAACCTCAATACGACCTTTCCCAACCGGTGGAGTGAGGAAAGTCGTGTAAAGTCCCTTTCCCAAGGGCACAACATCGGGGCATACCTGAGTGGTTTCGAACCCGGGACCTCTCGGTTCTGGGCGAAACACCCTGCCGATTGAGCCACACTATGCCACATTTTAGGCCGGTTAGAAGCTTCCAGGCTTTGGTGTATGTTTTGAAGCTGTTCTAGATGTATTAGTTTTGCCAATTACCTGTCGCAACCCATAAGACACGTTTGCAAGATTGTCGGTCTTTTGCTGAAGCTCGCTGACTGACAGCTTCAGGTCCGACAGATGACGAGTTGTCTTCTGGTTATGCATGCTGACTGACTGCAGATGACCTGACACCGTTACAGCTGTATAAGGAAAAAATTACATTGTCATGAAGGAAAAGATAAGTGGCAATTTTTTGTTGAACCTATATTATATCCCACCAGCCATTTTTTTGAAAAAAAAAATATATATAAGTACACTCACCCAGAAAGATAACAACGCCCATCAGACAGCAGAACAGAGCGATGGTCACCGCAGCAATGGTCTTCTTCATGACGCTTGTCCAGACTTGGGACAGACCAGGGCTTCTCATACCGACCCTAGGGATGTAACTAATGGTCTCGACGGACACTGATCCAGGTTTGGCTGCTTTACTTTTGTCGTCAGACGGAGACCCGGGCAAACCTAGAAAATATAATCCGTATCGTACGCTTCTGCCACCTAGAGAAATACCAATGGGACCAAAGAAAATAAAATGTCAAAACGAAAATAAATCGTTGCAAACATTCGGTATTTCCTCCGGAACATCCTGAAACTGCAAAGTACCTCACCTGATACGCCTGGGGTTCCCGCAGAGGGGTTCAGGTCAGCGGCCCTCCTCGCGAACGAAACCCTCGACGGGGAGACCGTACATGCCTCCTCGTAGTCATTTCTTTCGTACAGGTGTCGTAGACGTTACAAGCCTCCTTGTAGACGTTTTCGTCCATTACAAACAGCCGTCTTCTCGCCACCAATTTGTTTACCACAAATGTGATATTTTCGACGTCCACAACTTCTTGTTTTTATGTCTGTCACGTTTTACGCCCTCAGTGATTGTCTGGTTGCTTCGCTGACAAAAGCATACATGGCAGAGAGCAGGGCTTGGCTAAAAAAAGTATACAGAAAACATTGATGAACATTCATATCCCTCTGTATGATTCCTGGAATTTTGTTTTAGTAGCACAGAAACACAGATGGCATTTGCAAATATGGCAGTGGTTTGGAGAGTGTTACTGGACATGCATTTAAGTTCGCGTGGTTTTTATTTCGCGGTGGGGAGAAAATGGATTGTTCGCGATGGTTATGAATTCTCGTTTGAAACAATAGAAGAGCTAGTCTACTAGGTTTCAAATTCGCGCTGAAAGTTCACCGTGAAAACCGCGAATATAAATCCACCGCGAACATTTCTGCATTTATAGTATAATGACTACTGAGGCTGACGTACTTATAATCACTGAGATGGAATTTATCTTCAGAAAGTTAAGCACCATTGGCCTTCAACTTAGTCACGTATGCTACAATCACATGTCACGTACAGCTTTCTTCAAATGTAGACCAATCAAGTTCATATAGTATTGAAAGGTTGTTTCTTCAAGCACGTCGCCGGAACGTAGAACGACCTTGCGTGTAAGGTCGTGTTCACGTAATTAAGGTTGATATCTCGTATATAGGTTCATTTAGATGTGTCCAAAGACATATCTTATGCAACGGCTGTAATACTCCGATGCAACGATGACCAAAGAGGCAAAAGAGATTCGGCAGTTATAATAGGTTTAAATAGCAGGCTAATTGCCGTATTCGCAGTATACGTTCTGGCGACGTGCTGTTTCTTGCTTGTGTAAGATGCGTGGTAGTAACCCACCCACCATGATGCTTTGCCGCTATTTTACTCAGTTTATTATTCATCTCCGCGAAAACAGAGGTCGGTTTGTGTGTTTTTTTGATTGCCTTGGTGTGCGTTCGCAGTTATGAGAATGGTGCAAAGTGGCAAGATGAAATGCTGAAGTGGTGTAATAGGATACTCAGTGACTTGGAGAATGAATAAGCTTGGTGATTGAGTTGAGAGCCAAGGAGTGCTTACGCGTCTTTTTGTGTGGAATGTACATTTTGGTATCATAATGACGAAGTTATTAACGAAGTCAATAACGTAACACTTTGAGCGATAGCAGTACTGAGGTCTGTTTTTTTAAATCAGTACTGATCATGAATCTGTATTTTTTAAACTCCGTGTGCATTGTCAATGTTTTCGGTATGCCTGTTAATGTTGCTGTGTTACCTTATTTTCATGTACTATTAGTACAGTTAGTTGAAGTTAGTTGAGGAGTTATAGTAATTATTCAAACGTAGGCCAGGATTTTTCCGTTGTGTATTGAAAACTTTATTTTCCTAAAGTGCCCATGGTTTTTGTGTCTTTAATCTATATCTAAAGCCATATTAAAAGAAAAACTTTATGGTGCTTAACGTCTGCTGACATGACTACTATTCGTGCACTTTTACGGACGCGTTGCGTATATATAAGTCAATTCAAAATTTTTGACGTAATAATAGACACTGGCGGCGTCGCTGCGGCCGATCGAATAAACAAAGCACCCAACGAATTTCATCGACAAAAACGACTGTTTTCAGTCTTTGTGTGTTTTGTTGTCTTTTTGGTCATACTTTAAGGTTCGAATGATATTCCCATTATAAAGTCAAGGGTAACACAAATCCAGTTTAGGACGCAGCGTGCCGCGGGTCCAGTGAGAGGGGGGCTTTGTGGACCTATCGAAACGCCCCCTTGCGGTAAGGAGTTGCATAGCTTCCTACAGCCTAAAGAAGGCGCAGCTACAAGCAGCCATGCAGTGCAAAACATTCTGTGTGGAAATTGACAGATTTGGAAAAAAGTATGAAAGTACATTTTCACGGGGTATAACGTACGTCACGGGATGGCCAGACACATTCGGTGGTCGCAGAGATCTATCAGCCGCAACGCGCAGACACATTCGACGCGCCGCGGAAAAATCAGCCGTCCGCGCGGACCTATCAGCCGCAACGCGCAGACAAATTCGACGCCGCGCGGACCTATCAGCCGCTCGCGCGGAAAATTCAGCTGTGGGACAGCGCCACCAGGTGTCTCACTACTGCCTTCAGAGAGCGCTGGAAAAGCCGCGCCAAGGTAGGTCCTCCACAATTTCCTTCTCTAGTGTAATATAGAGACATCGACTGGTAATCTAACTAGGCCTATCAGGTGGCAGACTATCTTAGGGTCATCCGGAGCCAGAAATAATCGGCAGGTCTTCAAATTAAGTCGAGATATAGGGAGAACAGTTCTAAATCGGTGACACACCACATCGAAGCTATCAAGGTAAACAGTGGCCAATGCCGTATTTTGGGCCATTAGAAGCAAGGACATCGGCGGTATTGACGTCTTTTAGTGTGATTGAGTGTCCAGAACAACATAACTTACTCTGGAATTGGAGCTGGGAATTGATATAATATGCCCACAGAGCGAAAATATGTGATAGAAGTGATACCGCTATATAACGCCCCCCCTCCCACATTTTCTAGTAAAGTTACGGCCCGTATCTTATACATGTAGTAGTAAAGTAAGCATTAACAGGCAATAGTGTCTTTGTCGCCTCGATTGAATTTGGCGATATGCGGGGAATACCTTCTGTCATTTTAAGGGATTATACTCATCTAAATGATTCAACGAACATCTCATACGTTTCTCGCAAGCTTGTTTATTATATTGCTAGTATTACTATTACCCAGGTATAATGTGTCACTGCAAATAACCCTGACATTTTTCAGAAATGCCTCGTCGACTCAGGTTGACACTATATCCGCGGAAAAGGTGTAGAAACAAAGCAACGGGCACCTGGAAAGCAAACACAGATTGCGAAGTTGAAGATGTATGGGTAACAGAAGATAACATTGGCATTGATGACAGCACTGCAGCAAGTCCCAGGCAGAAAGAAACACAACTCTCCTGGTCAACTCCTACTCGAGCTAGCATCAAGGCCACTTTTTCTGGACTGTAGGCTTCTCTCCCTTTATACGAAAGGCACTAAGCAACGGAAATCATTCAATGTACAACTGGAATATTCAAATAACTCCATATTTGCAGTAGAAATCTATATTCATAGAGATATGTATTGAGTAGATTATTAATCAATTTTGGTACTATGCAGTATGTTTGAAATATCACATGATATTAGATGAAGACTATACTTTGTCATGTTGTTATATTTACAGATTTAAGTAATGGACCATCTCAGCGTTGCATCACTGTATTGACCATCTGTATTTCCTGAAATGTTAATCCAAAAATGACACACAAGATATAGGTATATATAAGTAAATTTATTCTGGTTGTTTACAAAATATATATTTGCTGAATTGCAATACCATGTTCTTGATCTTGTTATATATCACTTGGCAAATGACTATGTTGTAATCATATTGCATTGTAGCTTAATTTATTGCTATAGATTACAAATTAAAGTATTCTGATCGTTTATAAATATTGACTCTTGAAAAAAGAAGAACAAAGTCAAAACCAGTCAAATACCGAGTCTCGGCGCCGCCATTTTCCCAACACTACAGATGAAAATATGGCACTGTACAGGTGCATTATACATGAGGTTTACCTTCTTGTGAAACAACAAATGTAATTAGATGAACCAGAATTACTGCATGATTACACACACGTTCTTCCTTTTTATGAAACCTGTGTTCACACTTGTAACACTGACAAACGTCTTTACTCTGGGATTGTCATGGGTTCTGTGATGATGCTTCAAGACTTCTTATCTTATGACTTAAAGGACTTTCCACATTTGTCACAAAAATCCCAATCTGAGTGCACTATCATGTGCTTCTTCACTTGAACCCTTTCTGACAAACTGGGCACTCCTTGGATGATTCAACGAAGTGGTCCTGAAAGTCTCTAGCATAAATAAAGTCTTCATTGCACAACCCACACTAAATTGCTGGTCCTTTATCAGCCCCATGGTAGCGACGCTTGTGTTCATCTAGTGAACCACTGTTCGCTTAGCACTTGCCATGTGTACACAGACTGCACTGTAGTCCTGCGTGTGGGGGAGAAGACATCCTTTTCTACATCTTCAGCTGGCACAACCACACCAGGTAGGTCATCGAACTCGTTGGACTCTTCCAAAGGCACTGAACCCTCACTGGATCCACTAGTGCTGGTGTTTGAACGGGATCCACTGGTGCTGTTACTTGAAGACCAGGTACCCTGTCCCTCCCCAAGGCATGGCTTGTCAGGTGGTTCTACATCTCCCTCCTGAAGGCTAGACTTGTAGGGTGGAACAGGTGAATTTAGATTTGTGGTCACATGCACAAACCTGTTCTTCTCATCAAACTCCATGGCTGAAATGCAAATTCCAAAAATGAATGCCTTTGCAATTGTCTGGATAAACATTGATGACTATGTATCTTCATTTAAATGACCACAAGAATATCGCTTCTTATGGCTTTAATACTGCTATAAGATATGTTAACATCGTTCTACACGTGGTGGTTCATACTGAAGGATTGGGGAAGGGGGTCATATAGCGGTATCACTTTTACCACATATTTTCGCTCTGTGGGCATATTATATCAATTCCAGAGTAAGTTATGTTGTTCTGGACACCCAACCACACTAAAAGACGTCAATACCGCCGATGTCCTTGCTTCTAATGGCCCAAAATACGGCATTGGCCACTGTTTACCTTGATAGCTTCGATGTGGTGTGTCACCGATTTAGAACTGTTCTCCCTATATCTCGACTTAATTTGAAGACCTGCCGATTATTTCTGGCTCCGGATGACCCTAAGATAGTCTGCCACCTGATAGGCCTAGTTAGATTACCAGTCGATGTCTCTATATTACACTAGAGAAGGAAATTGTGGAGGACCTACCTTGGCGCGGCTTTTCCAGCGCTCTCTGAAGGCAGTAGTGAGACACCTGGTGGCGCTGTCCCACGGCTGAATTTTCCGCGCGAGCGGCTGATAGGTCCGCGCGGCGTCGAATTTGTCTGCGCGTTGCGGCTGATAGGTCCGCGCGGACGGCTGATTTTTCCGCGGCGCGTCGAATGTGTCTGCGCGTTGCGGCTGATAGATCTCTGCGACCACCGAATGTGTCTGGCCATCCCGTGACGTACGTTATACCCCGTGATTTTTATGTCTATTCTTCAGTTTCTATGGGAACAAATTTTTCAGATGAATATGTAAGGAACAAAACTGTAGATACATGTAGAACGGAAAGACGATTGTTTGAAATGTCTTTTTTTCATATTCTAAACACCTTCTTACACGAAATAATGATGAAATCACGGTATTGCCTCTACCTTATGAGTATTCAGAAATATATCGTGCGACAAAAGCTAATTGATGCAGTATGCTTTCATGGGATTTGAATAGCACTGTATGTACAGACATGTGTTTGTCACTTATTTTGCATGCTAATCATGTGTTATCAAAATGGCATGCGGGTGTATGATTATATTATATTTATATAACTGTACATATATACATAAAGTAACTCATCATAGTTAGATACTTCATGCAACGTTACATGCTGTATTGTTGAGTTACAATGAGTCAATTTATAAAGACCTACTGTAGACCAATTTCTTTGATAATTTCTGTGACATTAATTTCTAATATCAAGAGTAATATATTGTAGATCATTGTTGTACAGGTGTTGCCTGGAATGCACAGTACATGTGCTGACTGCCTGGGTAAAGATATAGTCGACTGAGTCTACTAAACGTATGTATAGACCTTTCTTTACACCAAATATACAATTCATGTTATGTCCTGTAAACAGTATTTGTCTTTTCATCTTTTGCAATGTTTATCATAATGTAGTCGCACGATAATGAGTCCCCGGCATGGGGCGTTGCTCGGTGACCTGGGGACTCCAGCTACTAGTCTACAGATCATGTTTGTACAGATAACAACCGCGAGCTATTCATATCAACAATTTGGCGACAATGAAATGCCTAACCCTCGACAATGGACGAGTCCAGGTACTTTCCAGACGCACTCGGGGGAAAACCCGCGCGGAAGAAAGCTAATAAACATCAGGGTAGAATCTACCATACATTTGTAGGGTGGCATCATAATTATTAACACCTTACAAAACCGTTTCCGATCGATATTGATAAACCTAATACAACAAGACTCTATTTTTTTACAATATTATTTCACAAATTACAGTCAAAATGGTGATAATGACTCTACATTATGTTAAACGTCTGAACATAATAATATCTATACCTAAAGTTTAGTGTAATCGTCTGGTCAAAGGTCAAGAGAGTTTGGCGTTGGGCCGCGTTTCCTTGTGTTT
Source organism: Branchiostoma lanceolatum (assembly GCF_035083965.1). Classification (NCBI taxonomy): domain Eukaryota; kingdom Metazoa; phylum Chordata; class Leptocardii; order Amphioxiformes; family Branchiostomatidae; genus Branchiostoma; species Branchiostoma lanceolatum. The sequence continues at coordinate 17,082,765 of NC_089730.1, forward strand.
ACTAGTATATAGATCGCTGAATCGCACCGTTACTTTAGATTAGTTGTCTTGTCGTGAGATTTGTACTTCTAATCCCTTTAGCTTGAGGTACAAGGAAAGCCTGGACTTTTACCCTAGAAGAACAGGGGTCCACGAGGCCAAATATAGAGCCCAGCGTGGGTTGTCCTAAAACTCTCCGCCCAGGACAAGCCTGCAAGATCGGGTCGACAACCAGACCTGTTTTGACTAAAATTTGAGGTAAGAAAGTTCTTTATGGCACTACCTTATCCAAAACTACTTCACGTTGTCGTCCATGCAACTTAAGATTTGTGTAACATTTTCTAATCTGTCATCTAGCTGAAGCAAACGTTTTTACTTTCACTTTCGATGGAACCAACTAGAAACATTTCTTGGAAGACTTCTTACTGTCTCCGTGTGTGTTGAATCCAGGCTATCACGTTACATAGACCTTCCTAAGACATGAAGCCGCGCAAGAAAGAAGGCGCAACGTTGCTAACTGTACTAGTAGTTACTTCCCCTATAGCGCCATATTTAGAAAGTGAGAGAAAGTAAAAGATTAGTAGTTGCGTCACCCAGAAGTCTGACTCACCCTATTGTTTTGATAGCACCAGAACATTCTGACTCTGACTGGAGGCTTGAGTTTCAGTGCTGGCTAGCATGGCATATGAACGTAACTAAATTGTATATATTGATGGTACAATATTACCTCGAACTTGGCCGAGTTTATTGACACTAAATGACTGGACGTTTCTGTCAAAAATACATTTTTTGCACTATTGACAGAATTTGTTTGCAGTATTGATCATGACATGATGTAAGAATTTTGCACTATTGACAGGACATTCCTATTGATAAGAAATATTGCACTATAGACAGGATGTTCCTGTCAATAAGACATTTTTGCACTACTGACAGGATGTTCAGCTTGATAAAAAAATTTTGTTGACAGGATGTTCCTGTCAATAAGACTTTTTTGCACTATTGACAGGATGTTCATGTCCATAAGAAATTGTTTTGACTTTTTTCACTATTTTTGCACTATTGACAGGACATTCCTGTTTATGAGAAATATTACACTATTGACAGGATGTTAATAAGACTTTTTTGCACTATTGACAGGATGATCCTATGAATTAGAGCTTTTTGCACTATTGACAGGCTGTTCAATAGCCCCTTCAAGTCTGCTTTATGATTATAAATGCCAGTAATTGATTTCAATTTAAGTCTATTTACTAACATTTGCACTGGTGTTATAGTCTATTTACCTGGGAAAACGTTCGCTGAGCTATTACAGATGTATATGTAGAGTTCATGGTAATCTGGAAACCAGCAGGTTTTTAATCTTACTCAGTGTCACTGACGAAAGGTGATCAATGGATGCTACCTTAAATGTCTGACCGTTTCCAAAACCATTTCCAGGTGCTCGAGTAACTAATATTTGGTGTATTTGTAGATGTTAATCCAAGGGGTTGGATGGCTATTAATAAATAATGTTGATCAGCAATATACATGATTGCCTCTCTCTGTTTCATGAATATTTGCAGCTCTGTGCCGTTATAGCAAACAGTGAACTGCAAACTGTTTCTGCATGGCGGAAGAAGTGCCACCAGACCTTCTACTGGATATCTACCAAAAAGCAGAGGTAATGTTGGTGATTCTTAGCATTTCTTAATGTGTTTAAACAGTTTATGGCATTACTTACATTTGCAATAGTTTCTTTCATTTGTTGGCCTGGACTTAAATTCACGATAAGAGGGCAAATGACATTTTCACAGGGTTTTAAATTCCCAGTGGTAACAATTCTGTAGTACAGTTGCAATGCAATGAGAACGCTTATTTGCCGTGACAGTCAAGAGGTTACTGCAAAAAGCGCAAACATAAAGCCACCACGACAATTTCAAGGTTTACAGTATTGTATTCCATAACAGGACCTGATTCCCAGGAAGGTAAAACGTGCTTGCGACATTCGGTATGAGGTCCTGATCAAGCTGGGGAACATATTGGACCGTCCCGACCCGGAGGGAAATGACTGGAGGGTCATGGCGTCCAAACTAGACTTACCAAACACCCTGATCGACGGCATAGCCTACAAGGAGACAGACAAAACCGTGGCCGTGCTGAGAAAGTCTACCCATGTGTCCACAAGACAACTGGTGAAGGCACTATATGAGATGGGACAGAGAGATGCTTTGCAGCTGTTGGTTAACTTTTATTCATCAACAAATTGTAAGTTTCAGACAGTTACATACTTCATATGTTAACGCCAACTCTTATAAATCCGCCAGGTACCCTAAGACCATTGACAAAAAGCAGCGTTCTGAAGAATGTCTTGAACACCTGGATATCTGAAGTGTTGGTTTGCCTACTAGTAATTACCAATGATGCTGTAGTGCAAATCTTGTATATCTCTTCAAATTTACAATTTTTTTTAAATGTGGCAGCTTCAGAGTACCTTACAGCATTTTAAGAAAGTTACTGTTACTAACAGCATATACCTAAGAAGGGGCTGTCACTTATTTTGCTGAAAGCCTTACTGTTGATATAAACATCGAATTGTTGTGATGAGACATTGAATACAATGTATATTGTGTTCAATATACTTGTAAAGGGGCACATGGGCTCTGCACAAATAAGTTGTATAACAATGTTGTGATTAAGATTTATTTATAATCTAATTCAATTGCTGTTGAAATGCACAGTGTACAATGCACAGGAAATAAAAAAAAATGATATAGCTACCTTCAAAAAATTTCTCTTGCCATACTGATAGGTGAAGATCCTGTAGAGGCAAGGGCCATTCCAGTGGTGAGTCATAAATGATTTTATCAATGAAGCTTGAAATATTGTTGCAAGTACTATTAAGACAATGATACTATCATATTATTATATGTTTCACAATCATGTGAGAGATCCACATGGTGAGAAGGAGTAGAATAGAATGAAGGTTTGTTTTATCTTGGATGTCCTTTTTCAGTCCGTAACTTAGATATTTTAAGGTATTATCAGGTTTAGTTCCATGTACTTAGTAAGGCCTCCGTCGCTCAATATTGACAATCAGAAGCCCAATTTGTTTGACATCAAGTTTTCTTTCACCCTCCCAGAGAACACACTCCATGGATGAACCGATGGAGTCTGATGAGCGCTACCCTGTACAAGTCCGTCCAAACAGGGCCGTGTCAGAGCCCGTGGATAGTGGGTACGGGGGAGACAGCTGTCGTTTGCCGAAACAAGAGTCTGATCAGGGAAGAAAGGGAGTCACCGGTGGACCTACACTGAACACCTCATTTTCTTCCACGTCTTCGTTTCCGCAGTTCAGCCAAAGTGTGTTCATTTCTCTTTCTATTATGATTACAGATATAGAAATGATGTTAAATGCATCAACACCTTGAATTATGATTTTCCTCTGTTGTTTTGTATCATATTATGTTTTTTTTTGGGGGGGGGGGCAGAAAGCTTTAAAATTGGTGGTTTTACAGTTCTGAAGTAAAACAACAATGTTCTTTTCACCTGGAAGGTTCCACAGAGGACCACATAGAGGAGGAATTTTTCTGCGAGGAATCCAAGCAGTTTTGGTACGCTGTCAAGGGCAGCTCAGCAGAGTTCAAGGTCGGTGTTAAAGTAACTAGTGTTTAAGATTACTTATAGATGAGTCTAGGTCAGGTTAAGTTGGACCCTTTGCATGATTTTGATATTGATATCTTTTAGACTTAAAAAAAAAATTGGAAATAAAATGATTAGTATGACCAAACTGGTTGTGTACTGACCAGGTTACTATGTTGGCAAACTAGATGTGTGTGGATTTGATATTCTACATGTATATGAGAGATCAACTTTTGTTGCGGACCATTATGCAATGTTTCGAGCGGTTAACATTACAATTATGGTATAGCAAAAGTGTAGGTCTGACAATACAAAGGTGTGGTAAAGGGTGGTAAGCTACATTTTTTCCGACCTCCTGTGTTGTCCAGATTTATTTCCACTTTGTGACAGCTATGAAGAACGCCTTCCCAAACGATCCACTGGCTACGCAGCTCAAGAACAACAAAGTCCTGAAACTCATCAAATATGTCTTTGGGATAAAAGGTAAAGCAGTACTATAGGTTACATATTGTGTGCTTGTAAAGCTGTTGTTTCTGAAAAAGATTTAGTCTGTTTCTTTTTAATTGTAATAAAAAATCTGAAATCTGAAATTTATAGATAGACAAAACTTAAGTTGGCAAACAATAGCTTTTGTGCGTAAAGTTTTTGGCTTGTCAGTGTATTTACATCCACACATTGTACAATAGAATATGTTTTGAATGAGTGTTTTTAAATATTACTTTTTATTTCCTTATCAAGGTGACAAACGTGATGAGGTACAGGTGGGCAAGTTTGTGCTCCTCCTTGGCTGGTTTGGACCGTTCAAGGCAGATGCACAAGGACACTGCATATGTCTGGCACAGGTAAACATGCCTTTTCTTACTATAATAAAGCGATGATTAAAAGAAAACAAACTCAGGTAACATTACATCCAGAATATGTCCATCGTGTCATTGGTTGGTAGTTGCTAGAAAACACACTTGTCTAGGATTGAATCAAGGTAGTCCCTCTGTTTTCAACTTTTTCTTTTTATGTATTTGCCACAGATCCAGTCACTGATAGATGGGTCAACTACAAGAGTGGGCAACAGGCTGGACAGGTAAGCTGTGAATTAAGAAGAATACTTTAATTCTTTTGAGTTTTGAAATTTGAGGTAACAATCTGATTATCCACAAGGAAATTTACTCTAAGACCACTACTAGTACATTTGTCAAAAAGGTGAATCTAAAGAGACCTACAAACAAACTAATGCAGAAGTAATCCCTGAGGTATGCGCACTTTAGATATCCAGGTGTTTGAGACATTTATGAGGCCTTAACAACACTGTTTTTTTAGATGTGGCTGTATTGGGGTGCCCAGCGGAATAATGTTAAATGACAATGTATCATTTTTGTTCCAATGAAAGCAGAATTTTGATTAATCTCTCTGCATTCCTTTTCAAACAGCTGGTTTGCAGGTTTCCTCAGCCAAGATGAAGCGAACCGTCGGCTGAAAGGACAGAAGAGAAGCACGTTCTTGGTGAGGTTCAGCGAGAGTCTGAGAGACGAGGGCGGCTTCTCTGTAGGTCTGAGTGTTGGAGAGGACCAAGAACCTGTACACTTCAACATCAAGGTGAGCTATGCAGCATCCAAACATTCAGAAGTGATCTTAACACTACCAGTACATCAGTTATATTGCTAAATGCTGTTTTGCTCCATTACATGAGAAAATGATCTTTCCTAATCTTTGTGTGCTGACATCATCATCTAATCAAGTTTTAGTCAATCACATCATTTTTGCGTGCATTAGGTTGGGGGTGACCTTTATCAACATATTGTGTTTAAAGTTTATCAAACATTGTTTCAAACACCAGGGGAACCCGACGGCAGCTGCAGCCACGGGACCCTTTGACGCATGTTTGGAGTTCGTGCCAGACAACGAACCCGCCAAGACGTACCCAGACCTGGCGACGCTGGTGAACAAGCGACTTATGAGCGGGAACCCTGTGTACGGAGACGTGTTCTGCGTTCGGCCATGCCAGGACTTGCCCTTGAACGTGACCTTCACAGGTTACGAGGAAAATGGCGGTAGACCATAGACACTAACCTAAGCAGTTTGCAGCTGTCAGAACTCAATGTTCTGTTGGAGTAACATCGAGCTAGTCACCATTGAAACATACAATACAATGTACATGAAATGTTAGAATTGGTTTAATGTTTGCATGAACTGGAAGCTTTGCATTCAGAAGGTTGAGGGTTCAAACCCTGGCTGGGTCATACCAAAGACTTAAAAAATGGTACATATTGCTTTCTCTTCTATAATCACTCAGCATGCATGAGAATGAGTATGAAAGTTGAGTAAACTCCACTACTGCTACTGTAGACTTCTCTGTGACCCAAGGCCTATAGAAACAGAGATGGACACTGTCCAGTATGTACCAGAAGGCTTTTCTTACCCTTTAAGGCTTTTAATGTTTGTACTTTAAACACTGTGAAAATGAGCCATGTGTTGCACTACATCACTAAAGATCTAATAGATTGCCACAAAACTCTGCGAACTTAAATGAATTTACAGTATTATGCTATATTGAGGAGCTGAGCAATCCAATGCAACAACAAAATGTGTGTCATAGTCTATTATTAGGCTAATTCATACTTTTTCTGTAATGATCCTCTAAATGATCACTTGTAACTTCAAAAATACATGTAGTTAAGGAGTTTTTGCCTAGGTAACAGTGGCCACTATGTAATTTTGTAGTCCTCTGGGACAAGTTGAACTACTGTACACAGTTAGTGACAGATTTTGTGTTGCATATGTTAGTTATGACTATGTTTTATGTATGATATAAAGACACAGTTCTATGTTGTTGCTGCATATTTGAGATGTATTAGAGGAATGTGATGTCACTGTTGCCATGCTGGTTGGTTGTTTTACCTATAGATTTGCATACAGTCAAACCTGCTCAAGAAGACCATTCAGGGGACCAGTAAAATCTGGTCTACCTGGACTATAGACAGAATTCTTAATGCTTGCGTCAATGGCCAAAAATTATCTAAAGGATTATTATTGGTCAAGAGGTCACATTGGATGGGTGGTCCTTATTTCGAGGTGGTCACTTGAACAGGTATGACTGTATTTTTCATGTTGTCATTATAGTGACTTCCAACATATTTGGCAACTTCCAGTTTCAACTCTCAAATATGTTACTAGTGTTAAGCACACTATAAATACAATGAATGTGTGTATATTATGTTGATTTACACAGTATTTATATTATGTAGATTTTAGTGTTTTACAAATTGAATGTTGTGTGTTTGAACCATTACTTAAATAGCAAACTTTTTGTTGTGGAATAGTTGGCCACCTTTTTATGATATAATTTTTCCTTCCACCGCCTTTTATCTTTTATCTATGTATTTTTGTGTCATGTTGTCTGCGAATAGGAGTAAGACAAAGTTATTGAAAAAAATCTGTGTGATTTGATGAGAAGATTTAGATTAATGTGTTTACTTGATGTGTTATACTAGTTGATTACTCATACATTGTTCTTCTCAGAAACTTTATGATTTTGTCAACTGTATAAAAGTTAGGAGCTTGCATTTATTGAATAAAGTACTTTCAAGATTGTATTCACAGCAACTGACTGTTACTTTACTTTGTAATTTGCAAGCAGCAGAATCAGAATAATTGTCAGATTGCACAGCTTCAAAAAGTCATTGAATTCAAAAAGCAATTAAAACAACAAACTTACCTTTGATGATAAACTTTGAATGGTCCCATAACCATTTTACATAAGGAGAAAGATATTATATGATTTTTATTATTTACATGTAAGAAATGTATTGTCCATCTTTTGAAAGTTACAATATATGATTGGGCACCCCTATAGCAAAAGTGGTATAGTCCCCGAAGAGCACGCTGGTCCTACTTCCGGGTTTCGATACACCAACGACTCCCGCGGCTGTCACGTATGTTTTGCTCTCCTACTTTCATACGGTAAGTTTACTTCACTGCATTTCTCATCCCTTTCATGTATAATGATGATGGTTAGAGTATCCGGGGACGATACACACGAACGCGAACAAACAGTGACACACACCAAAAAAGTTGAACGCCGCAGCTGCACTGAAAAAGTGTTATCGTAGTTCCTCATCAGTCTCCGGTAATTAGTTTCCTCGTTAGATTTATCTGCGATGCGATATTCACATAATGTTATATGCCGCTCTCTATCGAAGCCCTAAAATTATCACAAACACTCCTACGTTACTCAAGGCCAATCTGAAGTAATTTTATGGATGACTTTCCACGCGCATCGATTTTTGTCAGTTTCTAAAATAGAGAAAATTAACAAAAATCGTAACCATAGCATGTCCAGAACGTAAGATATCAAAACTGGAAGTACTGCTGCAGTACCAGGGAAATTCACCAAGGGGCCCATGATTAAACCTACCCTTTGTTTCGCTGATGTCTACCCTCATACGAAGTATCCGAGAGATCCACTCCAACGTCTAGAGTTATTATGTGCTCATGTACAACTTGACAAACAAACCCTGGACATACAAACCCTCCTACAAACGGCGCTGTAAACATAACCTTCATGGCAAAGGTAATTATGCCCACTTAGAACTACAGCAATAAGGTTAGCGTCAATTGTATAAATGTAGAAACAAGGGAGGAACAAGTGTTATTGTTTCACTATCTTTCGAAACATTAGAAAACACACTCATATTGAGAGAACAAGAATAAAAGTTTTGTGTGTTAGATTGATTTCATAACCTTCACATCATAAGAACAAGCCTCGCAATTCACAAATGTAGATGCTACTTCATGATGTCTTCCGTCACACTGTTACAAGGTACTTCCCCGTCGAGCCTTGCAGATACGTTAAGCAATGCCACCTGTCGGAACTGAGAAGGACTGCAAGTTCGAGGGGCAAGGATTCGAGTCCACACTGAGCTCTGTTCTAGAGGACATTGAGTCTGCCCTGAGGCTCCTTGCTGACGACCACCCCGCCAGACAGCACTGTGTGTTGGCCAGACGGAAGTTGGAATGGTTACTAACGACTGAGCAGAACACAGTAAACCAACAGGACCTCACACAACCATGGGAACTGCTGGGACAAGGCGCTTTTGCAAAAGTAATCTGCATTTCCTCATTTTATAGGAAACAAAACACACACACTGTTGACAAAAATGTTACTACACGTGGCTTCATTGAATAACGATTGCATAAGATACATTGTACGGGAACTTCTATTCCTAAACAACAACAATTCTGGGCAACCTTACACTACACTTCAACTAGACGTAGATTAGGGGTAAGGCTAAAATCACTACATGCGCTCGTATACTTGTAAGTTGTACAGTGTTTGGCGGAATTTCATACACTTGGGACGTTTCCTATGCGCTGTCCTAGATTTACTATGCAGGGATAATCACATGTAATTTTACCAATGGATTTGAACCATTTGATTTTTTTATCCATTGAGATAACTTGTAGATGACAGACATGAAGGTAATATATTACACATTTAATTAGAAAATGATATTCATCAGGACACACAATTTAGCAACAGATCGTATAGCTCACATTACATATCGCTTATACCCATTGAAAGTAAAATTTGTTTAGCCTGATTGACAATGAGCAATATCAAATACAACCTTTTCTTCATTGTCCATCTGTAAGGTCTTCAAGGCGCGGTTGAAAGGCTCGACGGTTGCTATAAAGGTGCAGATAAAGAATGACACGACAATAGTGGAACAGCGGGTCTTGAGGTAAGAAAGTCTTGTTTGTAAAGGTTCCAAAACAAGGGTGCACTCGTAACACGCCATCTCATATCGGGCCCACCACTTGTGTATCCCGAACAACGACCCTGGCGTACTGGCCTGAGATTCGTCCTTCTCCGCGGCTGCGTTAGTGCTGGCCAGTCGCCGGCCAATCAGATACTCCTCCACCTGTTGTAGGAGGGAAAGTTAACAGCCAATCACGTTGCTCCATGACCGTAAGCTGTGATATGATTGGATGACAATAAGAGATAGAGTATCCTATCAATACTCCTTTTTTTCATCCCTAGGCATCTGAGTCATGAGAACATCGTGGCGTTCCGTGGCACAGGTCACCTATCGGAAGACGTCCCCCAGTTCCTCTTGAATAAGGGCAACCAATTTATCGGTACGTTCAAATTAAAGCTCACGTTGACATGTCTCTAATACTTTCTGTTTTGCTGTGTTGGAAATAACATGTCTCATGATGTCTATCCAAAGGAAGACATCCAAAAACTGGTATATTTTTGTATTATACTTTTAATGCTATCCAATACATACAGAAGGAATGACTTTAAATTTTCGACTGTAACATTTTCGGTTTTGATCAAAATCTGAGTCAATGACGCGCACTTATCTTCGTGATGTGTGACGTCAGGAGTGTCCTCAAAGGGCCCGGAAGTCTATACCTTTCGCCGTCCCGGATCCCGTAGGTTGACGGGCCCGTACGTTTATATCGTGACTTGTAATGTTAGTTAGCATCGTGAATCGAAGTTGCTTCTTGTTGTATTCTACAGTGATGGAGTATCTCCCTGACAGCTTGCTGGATTACGTAGAACGGCGGAAGACTCCAGAACGACAAGGCTTGACCGCAAACATCGTGTGGAAACTGGGCAGCCAGATCGCGCATGCGCTCCACTACCTGCATTCGCTGCCAGACCCTATAGCACACAGGGACCTGAAACCCGATAATGTGCTGGTCAGTTGAGACGGTTATGATTTTATCTGTGTTATACATTTTGTCTACATTAACATAAAAGCATAATCGTACACAATGAAACAATGATTTCAAAATACTTTGCATATGACAAGTGATTTCAGCACACTAAAGCTATTATTATGGATTTTATATTCCTCTATTATCAGCGTGGAAGTCTATATTAAGATCTTATTTGTACTGTTTGTAGCTGGATCCAGGGTCATTAAGTATGCGCGTGAAGCTTGCTGACTTCGGACTGGCCTGTCATAGCTACGAGCTACGGAACAGGAGGGACGAGGTGGGCCATAGTTTTGTTATTCACATTCTCCCAGTACGCAAAGCTTTGCCCGTAGCCTACACAATACACATTGGGGAAGGTTCTGCTAAACCAGGCTGAGGTTTCCACTTTAGTGGGCATAGCCTCTAACCAACTGTTAGCCAATCAGATAATGTTTTCTTTACTTTAGCTGATATTAATTGGACACATTATCATATATAGACGAGCATCATTTTCATACGACATATTATACAATCATATTTAGGTTGAAAATAGAGCTTTGGTCTGTCATTTTTATCTTATTTTGAAAGAATAAGAATGCTTGCACTTGGTAAAATGTTTTGGTCACTGCTCGCGTTCATTCCCAGCTTGCCCAGATCCGATGGAGAGCACCCGAGCTGCAACATTACAGCAAAGGTGCCGCCACTGGTACACAGGCGTCAGATGATGGTGACGAGGGTGACTGGTCGGACACAGATGACCTGGACTTGGAAGAAGATCCACCTGTAACTAAAGGTAAATACATGTTACGACGATTTCAGACCCAGTGAAAGAGCCGTTTCTGTTTGTAAATGAGTAGCACAAAATTCTGCTGAGTTGTCTCTTCGCAATTTGCAGGCCTCTTTCAACATGCTGCAAGTTTAGTAACGGAGTCGTCAAAGAATAGATGGATATCTTATGGCCTGCGACACAATTTAGTTAGCTAGTTTGAAGTACAGATGTAGCTAGATTGATGTTTTCGTTCTTTGATTCCCTGGAATAGACGTCCAGAAGGTCAAGGAAGAAGAGGTGTCACCTTCCATAGAGATGTTCATGCGCGCCGACATGTTCTCATACGGCCTGCTGCTGGGGTACCTCATCACCGGGGAAAAGCCGTACGAAAAGCACGGAACCTTCACGCTGCAGAATCCAGCTAAAACAACCCAAGTACCGCAGAAAGTCGTTCTTCATTCTTCCCTGTCTGGGCCTCTGCCAGAGATCATCAAGAGCTGCTACGACGACGAGCCGACTGCACGACCAACTTCGGAGGACATAGTTGCTCAATATTTCAGTGGTGAGATTGTCATTTAGATTATTCACTCTCGTCTTTCGTGAATAGGTTTCATCAGGTTGGTAAGCCAGTGGTTAACAAGCACTGCACGAAATGGCCTCGTATCCCGGCGTATACGTACAGGGATTCCTCCGGAAATATTCCATATCCCGGTGCGGATTTAGCGTATCCGATATAATTAACGGATACGCTAAATCCGCACCGGGATATGGAATATTTCCGGAGGAATCCCTGTACGTACACGCCGGGATACGAGGCCATTTCGTGCAGTGAAGGATCTTAGTGCGCAACTAATGTTTTTCACATTTTAGTGGACCGTTTGCTAACTTCCTCAGGGCAACGAGGGGGATACAAGCCCAGTCACGTTTGGGACCGCATCCTTTACACTGCAGCGACACCTAGCAGCAGTGCAAAGTAGTACCAGTCAGTATTGCCCTTGAATGAAGTTGGCAGACGGTCAAAGTGTACAAAGAACTTTGTTAACCACCCAATTGTTCTGTTGTCAGATAGAAGAGCCATCATACTAGGATGTCATATTCATTTAGAAGGACGTGATACTGTTGAGCGGTTTACTGGTGATTTTCAAAGAATGTTGACAAAACTGTGAAACAGCGGGTATTGCTGATTGGTGTATGTGTATGTTGATCATTGCAGTTGACGATAACCCGTACGAATCAGAGGCCCTGAAAGCAGAGTTCTTCTCCTGTGGATTTCTACAGGACACCAAGATCTTCGTGGCAGATTCTCTGGTTGGTGAGGTAAAGGAAAAATATCCCATAAACTATTTTTCTATAGATAAGAACCAGCGTTTTACGCAACGTGATCGCGCTTCCCGCTGCCATGCTGGTGTCCTTATTTGCATTCGGACTTTAAAAGAGGAGAATATTATTAGTAGAATACTTCAGGCATGTGTCATTGGCAAACGCATAATGATAAGTATCGGTACGTGAAGTAGTGTAAGATATTGTAGTTTGAAGATGGTATTAGAGGAGTAGCGTATGAGGAAAATGTACAGTGCAGAGCAATTTCATCACAGATCATGCTTGTCGAATCAACACAACTGCAACAAATACAGTATGTATATAACCACTTAATTATCCTTGCTTTTTTTCCTGCGGATTATCATAGTCTACCGAAGGTTTCCGATATGACGGCATCCGGCCACAGGGGTACCCACAGGAATGTCTGGAATGTTACGTAGAGGTGAAGGACAAACCCTATCACAATATACCAGAGGACTGGGAACTACAGTATGAATACAATGGTAAGATCCGCATGTACAGTTGGGCATGTTGAATAGGATTTGACTTGCAATTATTTGCTGACGTGACATTCTCGTATACTGTGAAACAATAAGGATTTTTAATGGTGAAATCCAAGCAGATACATATCAAGGATTTCGATTGGTGAAACCATTGCAGATACATAACGCTGGTTTTGATTGGTGGAATCCTTGTAAATAAACAGCCATGATCTTGATTGGGGGTTACCCTTTTCAGAACATTACGTGACGTTTAAGCATCAGGCAGACCAGAAGATCATTGACGACAACCCGATGTTAGCTCTTAAAGTACTAGTCACAGACAGGGCAGGGGAGGAGGAAGAGCAGAAACTTGAACTGAAGTGAGTTCGAGAACTTTCCTGTTTTTTTTGGTCGTTATTTTTCGATGATGATGATGATGATTTTTCGCCAGAAGTTTTACATTTCTCACTGAGCTTTGTCCATCCTGGTATGCAGATACAGATGACATAACATGTACGGACCTTTTGGAAACTCACCCTTTCTCCTGTCCATAATACACATGTGAGTTGGTTTAATTGAATTCCCTGGACATTGCAGGTTTGTGGAAAGTACGTACTGTCATCATCGCGCTATGAGAGAGATCTGGCGCAGTTTGCAGGAGCCCGAACAGCGGGAGCTGGTGCCATGCAAGAGCATCGTCCATCCTTACTACAGCACGTCATTTGGTCTGCATGTGGCAATACTGACCAACGAGGGTCCGGGCAACCCCCAGAAGTTTATCTTTGCGAGGAGAGCTAAGCGAGAAGGTGGTTTACGACATTGTAACAAATTATGGTGGTAACGTCATCAATATGTCCGATATATAGCGTCCTAAAACATTAAGTCACTGAAAAGGAGCGTAGCCCTCATCGGAACGTTGTAAACACATTTAGACAAGTGGGAAGGGTTCTTGAACTTTGACCCAGACCACAATGCATCACGACTGCAAATGCGAACTTGGAACCGTTAAATGGCTTATTGTATTTACTCGCTTATGTCTCTATTCTCTAGGCATGGCTAGTCCAGGAACCTTCACGTGTGGTGCGGTGGAGAGCTGCTCAGTAAAGGACTACATCGTGAAGGAGAATGGCGACACAAACGTGTCTCTTCTAAAGACAGCCGCTAGGGGGCTAGACGAGGAACTCCGTGTTGAGCTAAAGGTGACAAAATTGACGCCTAACTACATAAGGAGATTTAAGATCCTTATATTGGAAAATATATTAAAAAATTCGTGTCTTATATTTTTATGCGATGCGATAGATCGACAAAAGCGTGATGCAGTTGAACTAATATATACTTAATGACACTTTAAAATCATCATAATCGTCATTATCAACCACTTTTCTTCCACGACGGAAAAGAGTTGGTCACTGCATGTCCAGTCAACTGATTTGTCCGCAAAGTTATTAAGAAAAAAGAAAATTTGGTTGCACGTTGCTATACCTCCAACGTCGTTCCGTGTATGGGGGCAGTATCCATATCCTTGATCTACAAATATCCGAAGGGCCACTACAAAATATCGCTACAGTAGGGGACTAGTCCACTGGTAGTGGTGTGTGTTCAAGTAACATACTCATTCTCTTGTTTTCATACGTCCTGTGTGTTTAGGAGGATGCATCATTGGTATGGGGATTAATCAATATATAAACCAGAGATCCTCCAGACTGCAAGGCAAACACTCTACCCACTATTCACTACTGTTTAATGTTCTATAGGACCGTGACCTTGAGGCCCTTGTTCTCAACACAGTGTACCTGAAGTTCGACAACCACGAGTGGGGACTGTGCGGATATGTCGATCTAACCGACCCTCGCGTCGCTCCAGAGGCCCGCTTAAGCTTCGACCAACTCCGCGGTCGCTTCACAACCGGCCCGAAGGACAAGTTCGAACACGAGGAAGTTGTGGCAGTGGACTTTGAGCTCGGGCCCATGGTGGAATTCGTTAGGCATAACTATGGAGATTTCGCCAGTTCGGCGAAACTTGTTGTTGTGAAGGTTATGCAAGCGTTCTTTGGTGTGGCGGCGGTGGAACATGCATTCAAAGCTCACGCATTGCCGCCAAGCTAGATGACGTGGACATAGAGAAACCGTATGTCGTTCATTTACAGACGTTCCAGGTCATGGGGTCAATGGGACAATGTCGTAATTCAAGGGAATCTATTGTTTTTGGTCTGTATCTTTGTCAGTGTTTTCGCAGACTTATATTTTCCCCATGCAAGCCACGTTCACCGTAGAGTAGTGACAGAAAGTGATATATGGACACACGTACCTTATTTGCATGATTAAAGAAATCAATCTAATCAATCTAACAGGACTTTCTACAAAGTCAAGATATTTCACGGAGGCGTATTATTTTCAAACAAACTCTCGTTGAAAAAGTCATCTATCCGAGGCAGAGCCAACTATTTGATCCGTAGGATGTACTAGCTTTGTAAAAAAAAAAGAGCGAATGGCCTATTAATTTTCTCCGTCTATTTGACGCACAAGGTTATACAAAGATATACAAAATTGTGTTATATCTTTATAATAACCTTTCTAGGGCCACTTACAAAAGTTTTCCACACAAAGCACTCAGAGCGACAGAAAGTAGTCCGACCGGTTTTAGCCCCTAATTATGACACCTAATTTTGTTCGCAAGTACCATAATCACAAGACACGCAGGGGACAGACTACGAAATTTTTTGTTATTAACCTAAAAAATACTGCCAAAATTCAGGATACAGAGATCGTTTTGTATCTATTTGAAACAGTATAAAACTTAGTTTATCGCAAAAAATGGTTCCGTAGGCTCCTTTGGAATACCTTTATGATAAAGTCTAGCAGGTCATTAGTAGCTTACCCTGCCCGGTCGGCAGAATAGGGCAACCTGGACCAACTGGGACTTCCGGACATTTTAACTCTCGTTCTGTGTCTTGTATCTGTGTTATCTTTCTTCAAACTTTGTTTACGGTCATTTGATGTGCATTGGAGCATCTTTGAAGCCCTAGAACCCTCCTAGATGTTGTCACCGCCCGAGGAGAACACTCGTAGACGAAGCGCCTTAATCGGGAACAAGGTGAGCACGGAGAAGACAGGTCGTGCTTCTTCCAGTATTTTGTTTACCCTCCGTCAAATTGTTGCCTTGGTGACCAAGCAATTTTGACTTTGACTATCAATCCGGTGACGTTAGAGAAACAATATTCAGAGCACGAGATAGTAAAGATTCAATATTTCCATGTTTACAAATCGTAGCGTAGTCATTTCATCGTTTTTGTTTATATGCGGAGGAAAGACGCTTTTTTCAGACAGTTCCGACCTTGATCTACGCGCAGACAATCCATGTATCTGTATCTGTACAGTAGATCAGGGCCAAACTTCCCGTACCGTAATCATACTCCTTTCACGATGCCCCCATTTGCGACACGGCACGGCAAGGTGTTCTCAACACGGTGTGATTTTAACAACAACACTTGGAAAAAGTCGAGAATGTGTAACGAAGGACGGCCCTTGGCGGATGTCAATGTGCAAATCTTGGCACAAGTCAGGGTACAACATTGGGGCATGGTGAATATCGAACTCGGTTCAACGCTTGAGAATGTGTAACGAAGGACTGTCCATGTAAAACTGTGTACTACTGCAGTTCAGGGTACTTTGGAAAAGATTTCGTGCGGTTTCGAATTCACAGAACCCAAAATGGCAGTGTTAGTACGCCGCGTAGTCGTACGTATGTCTAGATCTAAACGCACCTTGACGAGAATTCTGCAAAGGGTGCGCACGACAAGTCGTATTGCAAACATTCTTAACCGTCTCTCGACCAAATGGTAATGTTCACACCCTGTTTAATACTGGTGCCATGAGATTTCTGACATCTTCCGCTGTGCATGACGTAATGTTTTTCGCTGCGTTAATGTTGTCTGTTTGTAAACAGAGTCCTGCCCAAACCGTCTTAAAAAGGCGTTGGGGCTACCTTCACCATGTCAAGCTTACTGTTCCTTTTCATGTATGTGGCACTGTGAAAACAAGTTATAAAAACTTCAGTGCAGTGACACATTGTTTTTGTCTGTCCAAAAGCAAAATAAAACCTGGTAGTTATTGGAAAATGTCTAAAATGATGGTTTTCTAAACACCTATCCAGCATATGGTTGTCAAACAAATAAAGGCGCCCCCAGGCGATTCTAAGAAAATCACATGTCACTTCGTAATTGTTTGGGTGGTTGGGGATGGGCAAAAAACTAAACCGTCGACTGTTAACGTCAGCTCTTACATGCATAACTCCGTTGAGTACCGTAAAAATAAGACCGTCACGTTAAAAACGTACAGTAACTTTAAAGAGACCTACTGAATGCATCATCGCTCATGACAAAATATATCTAGAAACATCTGGATAAAGGTATTGCAGTATCTTTTTGATACAATACGTTTTTGTTGCAGTTTACTTACAGCCGATTGTCTAAGTCCAATCTAGCTGACGTCAGGCCCCATTACAATGTGGTGGTGATCGGATCAGGGTACGGCGGCTCTATCGCTGCAAGTCGGGCTGCAAGGTAAGGATATTACTGTGGTGGACAGTGCGATTGTGGTTCAGATATCGAACGTTTTCACCGGCCGTTATAGGGACACCAACATAGAGACGGATGCAGCTATTAGCATTCCAGTGAATCGTATCTCAAGCGTTTTCCGGTATATTGAGAACTTCTGAATTTGTCTAATGAAATATTCTGATAAAATCTATTAAGTGCTTATTGCTTAGAGAATACTAACAATAAAATTGAAAAAAAGAAAATGATGTGTACGCTTGAGCTTCGATTCATGGAGATGCAATCAAGGACACCAACATGGCTGCCAGCACCTGCCCGCTTCATTCGTATGGACAGTGATGAAAACGCTTTACACAGGAGTTGCAGCAAACCGTCCAGTTCGTCCAAAAATTATTTACGCTACGGTCTTCATATAACTAATATTGTAAGCAAGCCTTAGCCATACTTTAAAGACGTGCGGTAGACTTCCAAGTGCACTACACAGGCACGTGCTCCCCAAAATGTCCCTTAATTTTGAAATAAATCTTCACACAGGGCGGGCAGGTCTGTCTGCGTTCTTGAGCGCGGTAAGGAGCTCCAGCCCGGAGAGTACCCGGACACGCTATCGGAGGCTTCCAAGGAGACTCAGATTGAGATCAACACAGGCAACTCAGCTCTGGACGGCAAGCACGGGGATCCAACTCACCTCGTGGACGTATGTTATATCCCCATTCCGCCAGGGAGGCCACCTCGCCGCGCTCTCTCGGTGACCTATAATTGACCAGAGCGCTCAACGAATTTCGTGGATAAAGAACGATTTTTTTAACGCTTTGTTTGTTTTCGGTCATAATTTTACATTTTGCATGATGTCCCAATAATGAAATCAAGCGTTACACAAATCCAGCTTAGGTCGCAGCGAGGTTGCAGTGAGAGCGCCGTCTAGTGGAATGGGGGCCTAATCAGAGGAAAGGATAAGCTTCTGAATAACAGTTGTTTGAAGATAAGTCTGTTCATGGATTAAAATTCAAACTGCGCATGCGTAGCGAGATGTATTGCACGTTATATGTTTAAATAGATGTTCCGATGAACCTTTTTGTTGATTTTTGTTTTGATTTTGTAGGTTATCATCAACAAGGAGCTGTCGGTTGTCCAAGGCTGCGGGCTGGGCGGCGGTTCTCTCATCAACGCCAATGTCGGCCTGGATTGTGACCCCAGGGTTTTTGAGGACAAGGTTCGTTCTTGTTGAACTTCCTAGATCTGGTACATTCACAGTCTAAGAATTGAAACAGCACCTGTTTAAACTTTTATCAATAAAATAAGAGAAAATTAAACAGTTTTAAAGATATCTCCAAGTATGACATTGTATTCAAATGAAGACGAACAGAAAGCAAAGCACTTACCAACAAGCTTTTGATCAATCCTCTGATCCTTTTCAAGTTGAAATGACCCGGGGCCTTAATCACGTCACTTGAGCGGAAATGTGATGTCAGCAACAGGTAAAAGATTCAGGATAAAGTCTTTATAATGACATTGTTTGTTTGACATGTAGGTCTGGCCGAAGGCATTTCGCAACGACCTGGAGGCTGTCAATGGAGTTGACAGGGAACATGCTTGGCAGATGCTCAAGCCTACTCCTTATCCCCATAACTACCCTCCGCTTCCCAAAATGGGTCAACTGGAGAAGGCAGCGAAGGCAATAGCGAAGGAAGTTCATGACATCGAGGACTTGGATAAGGTGTTTTACAGACCGCCATTGTATGTCAACTTCGAAGGTCAGTATGATTTACTTCTCAAAGAATCACGAATTTCAAAGCTTGAAATACCATGATATGCTCACTCAGTGGTATACAATGTACAATTGTATTTGACCTTTATTGACAAATCAGCTTGGTAGTGTCTCAGAGATTGAGTTGCGCAGATTCACTGTCGTCTTTACAAAACTCCATCATTGTTAAAATAACGATACCAAATTACACAAGACAGTTGAAATGAACATGACAACATGGCAAACATATAGTCTCAACAGGTGGTTATTTGCTGGTTATGGGAATCGGCTAGGCCTAGATCACCATGCACATTATGAAAAGGCGGGACATTAATCCCTTGATATTTTGTTTGATGACCTAGAAACGGACTCTAACCACGTGGGGGTTCCCCAGGCGGCGTGTAACGGCTGCGGAAACTGCTGCTCCGGCTGTAACTACGGCGCCAAGAACACTCTCATCATGAACTACCTGCCTGATGCGAAGAACCACGGAGCAGAGATCTTCACTCATGTGAGTTCCGTTTCTGTTTTCATCAATGCGCCATTTCACAGTTCCGAGTTATCTGCAGTAGTAATCCCTATGGTCCATGTTACCGCATCGCTTGTTTGACCCAATGTTTTATAAAAATGTTGTATAAAATTATGCATTTGGTTGATACTGCTGCCAGCATAGTATCTAGGAATCGGAATTTTGCGTTTGAAGCTCAAGCAAAACATTTCTGAATCTTCAAAATGAAAGGAAAGCGTATCTACACGGATAAGACATTATCTTTGACAGTATGAGTGATTGTCTACATGTTGTGCAGGTGGAAGTGAAGGCCGTGGAGAAATGTAAGGAGGGATGGCGAGTGGTGTACGTCTCTCACATACAGACCGAATTCCATGAAGAAGAGCGGTTCATTCACGCCGACATCGTCATTCTCGGCGCAGGCGCACTGGGCTCCACGAAGATTTTGCACAATTCAAGGAAAAGGTAAAGGGGGGATTAGGACATTCCAATTTGGGCCAATAATACATGCATCCCTATGGGGAAGTTGACAGAAATTAGGTGTCATTATCTCAGGAACCAAAGATCCTGACCAAGAAAACTTACCCTCAATTTTTTACCACTTCTGTAGACTGTCATCTATCAGAATTACGAGAACTTCTATACGGCTAGTCTCCGGGGAAACACCCCCGAGCGAGAGCACTTGAGTCAGTCCATTTCCCTTATAAGGGCCGATCGCGACCATCACACTATCTCCCGGGGGTCCAGAAGACAAAAAGATGAAGAAAGGTCGTTTTTGTCAACATATTCTAAAATTATGAAGTCTGAACTGTCATACCCACCCCAGACTTGCCAAGAGTTCACCAAAAAGCCCACCAAGAAAGGCTTTCAATGTTTTAATGCCCTGTTTATTCTTGAGCTCTCTCACCGTAGGGTCTAGGCGCCTGCGCCAATACCATCATCCCCCCTAAATGTGTAATAGAGTCAAAAGATGACCCGCAGCAATCTTTACGATTTGTTGACTTAATTTGTCAAAATGAAACAACAACAACTACAAGACACTACTTTGTACCTTTAACAATTTTGTTCGAAAATATTGAAGTCGCGTTTTTGCGCGTCACTCTACCCATCCCACCGACTTTCCTCTTCCCCCATACTCCGGGAAAGATTGGCGAAAGCTCACAAACGCAGGAATATGTCACAATAAGCCATTTCACGTTCAAGCCCCGCAAGGCACTATGGGTAAGGGTAGAGGTCAAGGCCATTATAATAATAACTAATTATAATAACTTTATTGCAAGTTCATGCCCGAAGGCTAATTGCAGACAAACAAGTACATGGATATTCATGGGAATCGACATAGTTATCTTGTCTACTGTGAAAGTTCTATATTAACTAAGGTTGACTATGGTTGACTATAAAATATATTAGTATACCAAGTTCATCAGGAAAAGGTGCAAACAAGTCTAGACAGTGCGTTTGCTATAGTGAGCGATCTTGAACTTTGACTCAAACCATAATACATCACCCCGATACATACGCACTCGGAACTGTGAGATGGTTTATGATGTGTTTTTTTATGTAATCCTTCCGTCCCAGGGGCCTGGATCTGTCGGACCATGCATAAGGTCAGAGGTCAAGACCTTTATACGTAAACAAAGTTGCATCAGGAAAAGCTGCAAACAGGTCTGGACAAAGCGTTTGCTAGTTTGGCATCCTTTTGCAACGAGGTTGCTTATAATGTGCTTTTTTACATAATCATCCCGTCTTCAGGGGTCTGGACCTGTCGGACCAGTTGGGGGAACGCTTCAGCACGAACGGCGACACCATCAGCTTCAGCTATAACGGACGGGAGGAGGCTCGTGCTGTCGGACTTCCGCCGGACTTCGATAGACTCAAGCCTACTGGTAAGTGTCTTCATTCTTTGTAATAACATGCACACCATACAGGAATGTTTTCCTGACATCCGTTAAACATCCTTTCAATAGCCGACGTCATTTCACCTTTTGAAAGTCGCTGTACTTCTACTGAGTCAATGAAGTCTTCAATTTTCAAAATTCACCGACTAGCAAGAATGTGCGTGAGCTTGTATTAAAACGAGGTTCGCCCTGATTCGTGTTTTCTTCAGACAGTATCAAAAAAGCTTTGACTTGACATGACTTGACTTAACGATCGCTTCACGTATAGAGAGCGACAGTCAGTCATTGTACAATGTGAGTGTCACAGTTTAAAAATTGTATTCTGCAGGCAAAATAGAATAAGACTAGAACAAAAATACAATACCAAGTTTCTGATTGATTTGCCATGTCTAGGGCCAAGTATCACTGGTATCATAGACCTACGACTGCCAGGAAGAGACCTAAGCCAGGGTTACGTCATCGAAGACGGCTCTCCTCCTCACGTGACCAGGCTGGCTTACTCTATCCTGATGTCCGTGGAGAGTAGCCTCAGCGGGGTCGACAACTTCCCAGAGAAAAATCTCTGGGAAGGCATCGCCAAGGACCTACAGCCTCACAAAATGTCACGAACGCTCTGCATGTTAACCATGAGTCAGGATAAAGCCAAAGGGCGGCTGGTCTTGGACAAAAAAGGTTCCATTGTCATGGAGTATCCCGACGTAGGGGAGGAAAAAAACTTCGATCTGGTCAACGAGGGACATCAAGTGGTGGCTAAAAGTCTTGAAAGTACGTTCGTGCCGAATCCTGTGTGGGGAGGGGTCATGGCAAGGTCCAGAGATGTCAAGTCTCTCATCACTGTGCATCCCCTGGGAGGCTGCGCGATGGGAGAGTCAGGCAGGACAGGGGTGGTCAACCACAAGGGACAGGTGAGGTTCAACTTTTAAAAGACACTTGATTTTTGCAAAAGAATAGAACTGTGGCTTCCATTGTATATTGTTCTTGACTGAGATATGATTTCTCTTTTCAATCGAGCAAAAATTCTTGTCTCTCAGTCGCATTGTTCGAGCTCTACGTCAATACGAATTTGACTATGACTATTGATTGCGAATGTAACAGATCTATGAATATACTTCCGACTTCGAATGCGCTGTGTGTTGAATTGTGTTCAATATGTAACGTTAAAGGTCCCTAAGACATAAACAAATCACGTCTGGACATGGAAAAAAAAACTGTTTACAAGTTGGGAGCCTTTCACATTTGAACGCGTGCGCATTTGGAACCATGAACTCGCGCATTCATCTCAAACATGACACTAGTAGGAGATGTGTTTGATTGCTAAAATAAGTAACGTAGAAACTGTTATCTGTAGGTGTTCAAGGGCAACATGTACACAGACGTTGTACACGATGGGCTGTACGTCATGGACGGCGCCATCATACCGCGGTCCCTCGGTGTCAACCCCACCCTCACCATCTGTGCCGTGGCAGAACGCTGCATGAGGCTCATGGCTAAGGACCATGGCTGGACCATCGACTACAGCTTCGACAAAAAACGTGAGCTAAGATTATCATACAATCATTTAAGTAGGCAGTAAAGATACAGATTCAAATTAAGGATCATCTGTGACGGTATTTTACATGACTGTAAATATTGTATACAGTATTATTACGTTATTTCCGTACTTCTAAAGCAAAGTACTCTTTTGATAAGTACGATGATCCTTAAGTTGAAATGAACCGAAGCCAATGTCACGCGACCTGAATGGGACTGTGACGTTATTTTAGCAACGAGTCAAAGAAGAAAAGAAATAAATTTAAACTGCAAAAACAAATTTTGTGGAGGCGAAAACATTTGATAGATCATTTTTTTAGAATGAATCCCACATTACGAATCATCTTTCAATAGAAGATTGACGTACTATATATAATAACGGTTTGTGCTAAGTTTCTGGACTTGTACTCTCTTCAGATGACACGGAAATCACGGAGTTGAAACCTGGATTCCGCTTTACCGAGAGGATGGTCGGAAGTGTCGACTATAGCAACAATGGTGCCAATGCCGTCGCACCGTGCGAGTTCATCCTCACTATCCAGTCGGACGATCTTGAGGGGATGCTGAGGGAAGAGGCTCATTCCGCTGAGATCTTCGGCACTGTCACCTGCACCGCTCTGCACAAGGACCCGCTAACCGTGTCGGATGGTATCTTCCAGCTGTTCAGTAAAGACCAGGTGACTGAACCTCTGTTTTATTTTCAAATATCATTGCTCTTATCTTATTTAGAGCCACAGGTCAAGAAGAATTTTCGACCGTACGACACCAGTCAATGAATGAATGAATTCGTCAAGGAATGAATATTGCGCTTATTTGACGTCATTTTATACTGATTGTATGTACATGTAGAGACGTAACTCGGGTAGTTAAGTAGTTCGGGGCATCTAGATCTAGAGGAGTGGTGAATTATTTCTTTGGTGAAGACTGGTGTCGTACATTCTTACATGTGTGTAATCCCGGAACAAATCCTTGTACAGGAAATTCTAAGTTTTAAAAGATTCGCATTGAATTCTACAAATACAGATGGACTCCCATGCTAAGAGTCACACACTTTTGTCCTGATATCCCCTGTCTGGAAACAGTCAGTGAATGGGCAGCACCATGTTTGCATTCGATATGTTCACTATCACTATACGTTATTATGTAACAGCATCTTCTCTTGCTTGTCAATTGTAGAACATGGTTGACACAAAGGAGATGCTCTACAAGATGGTGTTGAATGCGAAGGACGGTCAGCAGTTCTACTTTCATGGTCGCAAAGAAGTCCACAGGGACCATGCCGGGGAGATCGGGCTGGGGGACACCACTACGCTGTTCATCAAGATCTACCGTGCGACAAGCGGGGAAGGAGAGACATTTGCAGAGGGCGTTCTTAGTAAGTTGATCAAACTAGGCTTAAAGTACTAGTCAACTATACGCGGGACATTAGCTATGGTGGATTCGTAAAATGGCTTATTGGAGCTTACTTTGTGCTATGTGTAAATGGCAATGAATACTGTAAATGTAGAGATATTTGCGGTCGCTTTATGTTCGCGGTTTTCGCGGCGACCGTTTCACCGCGAACTTAAAATCACCGCGAACATTTTTATCTAACACTGTAGCAGTATGTGACTATAGCACTGTCGCGAACTTAAAACCACCGCGAACAATCCATTTCACCTTAGCGCGAAATAAAAACCACGCGAACTTAGATGCATTATTTTACAGTATAGGCAACATGTATCTATAAGTAAAAAGGGGCATTGTGATACATTTTCAATGCATAATAGATGACGTTTACGTCGAACGTTGTCACGTCTTCTTTTATTTCCAGAAATCCAGGTCCGAGACTTCATGGACCAGCTCTGTACTCTAGAAGTCCTCAACGTCGATGGAAAACTGGCGCGACTCAAATGGATGTCCAAGTTTTTCGGATTCTTCGCTAAGAGTCTATGGAAAATCTATGGACCGACAATGGGAGATAATAGTCATGAGCAGGTGTTCAGAGACCCTCAAGGAAAACGACCCCTGCGTCTAGGAGGAGCCAAACGAGAGATATACCCCTTCCTTACGGAAGACAACGTAAGTCAGTAGACCGTTATGATATTAATTAATTGTCTTTCGAGATGAAGGCAACAGCGTAATAATCTGTATGATTCTTAAAACAAGCCCCTACAAAACGTCCAAAAACTTAACTCTGGTTTATCATATCTCCATTGCTTCATGATCAATTGTATTTCATTGACATTTATTTTCCTACCAATTAAAGATTTTAACACTTTGCTTTTGCAACCCGCCTAGTTATATCATATGGTGTATCACTATAATGCCTAATCAATTATTGGCCTTTGTAGTTAAAATATATTTGCTTAAATACAATTCATAAAGTTATATTTTATATATAATCGATCAAATTAGAATTAATTTCCAAACGTCTAATGGACGTTCCAAAATGGGTTTCGCTGAAAGATTTATTTTCAATCGAAAAGCATCTTTAACGTATGGTACTATCCTATTATAGTGTATTTTTCAAAGATTGTCCCCATGTTTGTTTACAAATGATATTTTATACAAAGAATACAAAATAAGCATACATACATCTGAACGTTTCAGCTGGAGTTGCGACTCACCCGTTACAGAGCAGGTTCCAAGGGTCCCGTGATGCTGTCTCACGGAATGGGGGTGTCCAGCGGTAAGACAAATGTTGACAACTAAAACTCTATATTTCTATCTGCTTGATTGTTCCAAAGTTCCCTTCCTTGGATAACGCTCCTACATGTAGATACTAAATCGCCTTACAATTTCTTAAACCCATTTCCACCAAGGCGATGACAACCGAGCGACCAAAAACCTTTTAACTATCATAGTTCTTCAAATAATTTCATTGGTAGAGACGTGTGCCTTATCGTCTTTGAAATCGTACTTTAACATCATAAATCATATTCAATTCTTAAAGTTGTAGGCCGTACAAATGAAATGTGTTGGAGTTAAGTTAAAACCAATTTCTCATTACCTGGTTAGGCATCTACACACTTGATACGGTGGACACCAACCTCCTGGAGTACCTGGCTGCCCGGGAGTACGACGTGTGGCTGCTGGACTGGCGAGCTTCCTGTGACCTTCCGGCGACGTGCTTCACACAGTTCACCATGGACGATGCCGCCAGGTGAAACTAGTCTCTACCAGACTAACTACGTTGGTTACCATAGGGTTTCATTTGCAGGCGTCTCCATGAGGGAAATATCAATCTTACAGTGAGCTGACTCTACTGGCCAATTATTCCTTTTTTTGCCGAATTCTACGATCCACAGCCCCGCAGGAATGTCTGGTGGAGACTAAGGTGAAGCCCCGGTTACACATAGTCGAACATGGCTCCCGACCACCAGCCAACCAAGCTAAAAGGTTGGCGGTAAGTCAAGAAGCCCTCCAACAGTCGCCGCGGCTACAGTCGGACCAGCTTTAGATTTAAATTTGACGCCCAAATACACCCTCGGACCACTAATGACCTACTCCCAACCACCAGCCTTGATTGGAGACCTCCCGTGCACAGCCGGTTGTTTAGAAAATTCTTTGTTGAAATATATTGTGGACATTGACAGATAAAATGTCATGAGTAATAAGATCTTCTTTTCTAAGATATGATCTTTTTAGAAGTTTTTCTTTCCCAGACACTCAATGACTTTTTACATGTATTCAAACAGGTATGACATCCCTGCTGCCGTGGACAAAATCATTGAGGTATTTTAGTCTTTTTTTTCGTAAATGTAGTTTTGACAGATCTTGTGATCTGGTTCGTCCTTCTAAACGTCCTGGAAGAGTTCAGCAAAATTAGTCATTGGGTAAAAGAAATAGAACATGATGATTGTTTATTTCCACGGTATCAGATTCAAGGTAAATAACGCTGCATGTAGACAACTGTATGATTCTTTTTGCGACTTATGTTTTTGAATATTTCAACTAGTTATTTTTAACACCATGAATCTTATGTCTAAAGGGCTTTATTTTACATATACTATTTTGATCAAATGGACTAAAATTACATAGATCATTATCATTAGAATGAAAACTAGCCCAAGCCGTTTTGAATTTGCGTATAACAAGCTACTGTACATTTTCATATAAAGGTGACGGGAAGCCGTGACGTACAGGCGGTTGTCCACTGTGTCGGCTCCGTCACTTTCTTCGCTTCATTGCTGATGGGGAAGCTTCAAGGCAAGATTCGCAATGTCGTGGTGTCACAGGTTTGTTAATCGAATTCAAAAAAAAAAATGCGTTGGCGTCCCCATACATAGTCTGTCTGAATCACGCTTTAGCAGCCCTTCCTCTGGTCAGGCTCTAAGAAGCGCTATGACCAATACTTCTAAGTCATCAGGATTGGAAACATCTTTTCTTTCGATTAATGCATATGTATGGGCTAAACTTTAGCACGACTAAATCGCGCTCCTAGCGGTACTGGGCCCGACTGTTACCTTGGTCAGCGAGAGGTTGTGTAAATATAGGTTAGGCTCACCTTGTTGCTACCAATTGTTGTAAGGCTGAGAACTGTCTGCTACCATGCTGTTGGAGTCTGCGGTGACTGGTTTCCATAGCGACAAAGAGAACGCCGAGCTCTCATTGGACTGAATTCTAACTGAGCTCATATTGGTACTCATTTTTAGAATAAGTCTCCTGGTTTATAGTTGAACGACCACAAGGTCTGCAGGGAGGGGCTCCTAGACCCTAGGTAGAGAGGGTTAGTGTTACGCAGAG
Organism: Branchiostoma lanceolatum; assembly: GCF_035083965.1. Classification (NCBI taxonomy): domain Eukaryota; kingdom Metazoa; phylum Chordata; class Leptocardii; order Amphioxiformes; family Branchiostomatidae; genus Branchiostoma; species Branchiostoma lanceolatum. The sequence goes on from NC_089730.1 coordinate 17,110,601, forward strand.
ATTGTTTTCTTCTTAGCAATTAGGGGCCTTACCCTATGGCCTTGCCCACAGCCAACAAACTGCCAAGTAGCTTATGTTTTTTTTACGTTTATGAAGGTGAGACATCCAGGTAATAAGATACGCCCAAAATAGTTACTCAAACAAGTGGATAATTTTTTTTTTCAAGATTTATTTCAAAATTTTATCAAGTTGCTTGAGTAACTATTTTTGTTTTTATTTTTGTTTAGAAAATAACGTAACCAAAATGATATTTTATCGACAATTTTCAGGTCGCTGCTCACCCCATCGTGACCAAACGCGTACGGAAGTTTGCAGCCATGGCAAAACTCCCCAGAATGTTGAAGGCGTTCGGTATGGAGGGTCTGAATGCACGACTGGATCCTAACGGTGGATGTAAAGACGCCATGAGAACGTTTGGATGTAAGGCCTTCAACCTGATGGAGCTGAAGTCAGCGCAGAGATGTAAAAGTGAAGTCTGCAGAAGGTAAGTGAAGAGCGAAATACGGAAAATATCTAATGTTGTTGATTTTAACCGTATAGTGTATAGTTTGGATAGCTTAGTTCTTTTGCCCTCTCTAGTTAATCTTTTCCTTCTATGTATATGTATCAAAAATGTTGCTGCATATTCCAGGTTTTAGCAGTGAGATGACGTTTAATCAGGTGGGGAAGAGCTGGGGAAATGTGGCAAACCAACTTTTCAGTCCTTCTTGCCCTTCACCCTTTCAGGATCTCTTTCATGTACGGACTGCTGTATCAGCACGAGAATCTGAACGTTGCCACACACGATACTCTGCACGAGTTCTTCGGCTACGGAAATATCACCGCTTTTATACACCTGACCAAGATTCTGAGGTATGTCAAATCGAGTTTTTTTGTTTAGTTCTTCGTAATTTATGATGTGAAAGTTCCCTCTGGCATCTAACAAATACTTAGTCTGACAAATACTTAGTCTCTACATTGTCCCATGCTTGATCTGTTGTTTTAGACCTAACAGGTTTCTACACGTTCAGTTACTTGTCTCTTGCCATAAGTCATTTCACAATTCCGGTCTAGGCCAAAGTTCAAGATTCCATTAATGTCCATTCTTTTAAAAAGAGATTTGTCAAGAATTCTGCATAAGAGTGAATCTTTTTTTAAAGGGAAGGGATCTGAATCTGAATATCACCCCCCTCACCCACAATCGGGTTTTACTGGAATTTCACCGAACTTTTTTTTTCTTTTCACAGCGAGGAATGTCTGCTGGATTCTACCGGAGGAGACACGTACCTACCGGACCACAAAAATGCGCATCCAGAGACGTCCGATGCCTATATGGAGAAGATGAAGCTACTGGACATCCCCATCTGCTTCATCGTGGGCCAGAAGAACATGACCTTCCAACCGAAGGCGACGCAGACAACCTTCGACCGATGCTGCAGCGCTAACCCTAATCAAGAGTATGTAGCCACTTAGGGCCCTGTCACACTTGTGCGTGTATGCAAGTCCGCATGAGTTGCGTATTAGCAAGTTTTTGATTTAGGTTAAGTTTGCCACCGAAGAAGTAATTTCTTTGGTTCGATAACTAGGCTGCTCAACGGTGGGTCAAAGTAGAAAACAACTTCTTCCCTGCAAACTTTACATAAACCCAAAAAATGTTCATGCGCAACTCATACGCACTTGAATATACGCACAAGTGTGACAGGGCCTTTAAATGGACATTCAAACTGACCAAATGCTTATATCTTAAAATACTATACTTGGCACCCTTGTGCCGTTGATTAGGTACGATTGCTTCATGTTCTTGGTAGAACATAAGACGATAGTGTTTGTTTGTTTGTTTGTTTGTTTGAACCTTTGTGTAATTGATGTGATCTGGACCTAAGGTATGTTTCAATCTGCTGTCATTAAACGTTTAACAAAGGAAGAAGGCCTTAAAGTTGGATGCAAAGTTACCAGATCCTCTTTTCTTAGATGAAAACATTTTAAAGAAATCTAAGAAAGAAAAATGTAGCATTGGACAACACTATTGAATAAAAATCACTGAGTGAATCATTGGTTATCTTGTTGCAATTTGTTTATTAATCTGTGATACACCGTAGAAAGAGTTGCAGACAGAGAAATATTCATATCCTGAAATAACCTAACAGTGATTAGAAACAACGCGTTACTTAACTGTTCTTCAGGTATGCTTACGTCATCATCCCAGACTACGGACACATCGACTGCATCATCGGCTGTAACGCCGCCCGTGATGTCTACCCACACTTCCTGGAAGCCCTGGAAGAACACGCCATCCCAGCACCGTGTGCCAACTAACGCCGTGTCGTGTTGGCCTAAAAAACCCCAAGGTACCCTCCTTGTGGTAATTGAATGATCAGATCATTGACTATTGACCTCTTCTGCGCTGCTGTTGTTTCCACCTTCGGTGCGTTTCGCTGCGGTATGACGCGTTCATGTCACTGAAAAATACGTTTAGGGCCAAACAGCGATTCATATGAGTTCAAATCAGGTACTTATTAAATTAGTTGAATAAGAAGAAACAGATGGAGTGATATGTAGACGTGTTAATGTCTGAAGAAAACCTGTTCGACGCACAAAGAAATTGTTTTTCTTTATCAAGATGTATCTTTCTTTCTTATTAATTCTTTCTTTAATCTTTTTACCCAAATATGGAAAACTGCAGTTAGGGGTAGACCTGATAGGAGTCGTCAGGATAGCATTTGACAGCAGTGCTCCCGAATTCACTAGTGCTAGCATTGCTCTTGATCAGGCATATTTCTCAGTCACTTGAGGAAAGCATATGTCGTGTTCTTACCGGTATACCAATCCCTGTGAACTGATGTATATTACAATAGCCAAGGCAACGTGGTCAAAAATGCCATTGGAATCCATGGGTTTTATTTCGGTAAACATATTTACTGGTTTTGTTGAGTTCATCGTAAGAAAAATAAGTAACGAATATAAAATTTAGCCTGATATTCAAACCTATTATAGCTCCCCGATTCGCCTCTCCGAAACTCGGGAGCTATAACAGGTTTAGATACCAGGCTATATAGAATATCAACGTTGAGCATAACTCTTAAAATTGCCCAATATTGCAATTGTAAATCCTCATAAACAAGTTTGGATAACCTTGTATAGCTGTGAATGCTACGCTGTATTTCACAGCTGAAGAGCATATCATAAAATGACAATTTTTGCCTAGCTGCCTTCGCCTATAAGTTTATCATTGCCATTAGAATCCCCCCCCCCCAAAAAAAAAAATCTATCTGTAGCCTCAGTTTTTGTTTTGATGATCAAGTGAAAAGAGGAAAGTGGATTAAGAGGACAGTTATATAATTGCTCTGTACGATCGATTAAGGAACACTTACAGCTTTTCAGAATCAATCACCTCTTGCAGTTACCCTACTTTGCGATATAAAAAATAATGATATGACGGTTATATTACAGTTTTTGTAATCAATATGTTGTATTTATAGCGGCCCTCTATAAAAACCAATTCTACGGACCACACACATTAGTCTGCGAGGAAACGTAATCATCTGTTCCGTGGAAAGCCTTGGGGAGTTGGATCTGGGTTTAGACTGATCAAAGTCGCATGTGTATTACTCCTGGCTAGCTACAAATATCTATCTGGGACGATGTTTAACAACACACGTGCTCTGCATGTCAAGTTAGCTCGCTGTGAAATGAGAATACAGGATGCAGAAAATGTTAAGAAATTTAAATTGTTACTTTGTTACTTGCTGTTACTTTATCAGTTGTATTGTGTAAAGTACCAACAAAAGTTTATCAATTATTCTTTACAATAATTCCAAGTTTTGAATAAAATTTGAAAGGTCAAACACCAGAGCTGACTGTGCAAGTAAGTCACAAAGCAAAAAGCCCTACGCCAATCAGTGCTTGTCGCTCATTGGTGTATCATAACAAAAATTTCAAAGGAAAATATATAAGCTTCCCAATGATGTAACACTTTTGCTTATCATTAAAAACAACGGACTTATTATCAATGGGAATTTTAGTCCTTTTTTCGCGACCTGATTACATTAGTAGCCCTGATGCTTAACACATGAATATGGTACAGTAGAATCCGCACAAACACTAGCACAAAGAAAACAGACGAAATTATTCAGTTATTAACTTTATTTATTGGCCCTTTGCTGAAAATAAAGAAATGACTACGAACCTGTTTTGATTTTGAATTCTTTCATTTTCCATGCGATCTACCGCATTACAACACACGTAATGTTACAGGGGAGGCATTCTGAAACATCGTCATGCCACCCATGGGATAACAGTTTCTGTGTTACGTTACGTAGAGTGCAGTTGTCGATTTACGTAAATCATGTACCGCCATGAAACTAGGAATTGAAACTAAAACTTGGTTACTGATTACGGGTGACCCGCCCAGGACCTCCCATACGATTCCAATCGACGTAACTGTCAATTGAGACCGCCTTCTTTTGTTACTCAAAACAGTTTTAAACATATTGGCGGTATTGTGCCTATACATCGGCAGGTATCGGCTCATTTGTACCGCGTTTGCCGATTTTTCAGTTAACTTGTCGAGGATTTTTTAAGAAAAAAAATTGGTGCAGATATCCGGCATTGGTGACCATGCGCGGTGCAGATATGCGGAGTCACTAACAATGCAGTGAATGGGAACAGGTTTTGGATATTGGGATTCGGTGCAATTATATGGAAGGTGCGTTTATCCGAGGTGCAATTAAGTGGCTTCGTCTGTATTATAACAAACAAAATATCACTGTAACGGACAGTAAACAATAAAGTATTAAAGGACAAACGACCAAGATCAAGTTTGAGAGCTCTTTTTGTTGATTTCATTTCTAATTTGTCGCAGTTCAACCATTTTAGAGACCCGTTAGAAAAGGCTAGCTCTGGGTAGATATGTAGTACCTAAAATGGCAAAACCTTTGACTCTTTAAAGGCCTGCTTGAGCCTTACCACGTAATGACTGGTCATGGCTGAAGGACTAAAAGACAACAAGCATATGAAAAACAGCCGAGCGGCAACTATCAGATGAACTATGCGCCAATTACTGATAGAATCGACTACAGAGGAGTGAAAAGGTCGCGATGTGACATAAACTCGACAGTTCGATAGTGAACACAGAGTAACAAACGGCAGGGGACAACAGTAAAGCTGTAAGGTCTGACGGCCACGGAAACATAACTCAAGAGACGTCTGGTTTAATACCTCAAAGAAGGAGGTCTCCTTATAAGCCTCCTTGATTACATATGAGCATTCCCATAGTCCAATATTTAGAACTTGGAACAGGTATTCTCCAAGTGTATTGTCTTACTTTGAGTTTAAATGGTGTATATTTTCAGTGCAGTTGGGTCCGTGATTACATCGAATAGTAGTCCATAGCCTTATCATATAGCTAGCGATGACTATGTCGAGCAGTTAAGTGGAGTGGCCATGGAGACTGGCGTTGTTTTAAAACTTTGCTGTCAGAAACTTGCCTTTGTAAATTCTAGTGCCAGGAGACCAATCAACCCCACAAGTGTTATATGCTGATTGTTGCGCCCATTTTTCTTTGGTTCCTACTCTGTCAGGGTTAAAGCCAAGGGACTTCTTCTTGTACATCACTTGATGCAATGTTTTAACATTGCATCAAGTGATGTACAAGAAGTATTCCCTTGGTTTTAACCATGACAGTGTAGGAAGCTCCGTTAAAGCGTTATGTCAGCAGCGTGGAACTGCATATTTTTGGGTGGCCATAAAGGGAATTACTGCCTATATACTATTGACCTATTGTTACCCCAGAACTTCATAATAATAATAATAACTTTATTGCACAAAAGTTGTACAAGGTACCAAGTATGGCATTCACTGGTACATAGGTAACATTCTATTAGGCTAATCAGGCTATCTTATACAATATGGTGTAGTAGTATGGGATGACAATGGGATTTTACAATCATTGGAGGAGTTTCTAACGTCTAGATATGCTTTGATATACTTCCCAATGTATACCATGCATGGTTGTCACATTTCATTATGTACTTAAATTTGCTATTCAATTCCATTGAGATAAATTCTGGTAGATCCGACGATAGCATTGAGTATATAGTGAATCACGTACATCAAAATATTTGGGACATACAATCAAAAAATGATATTCGTCTTCAGCTACCTCTGGACAAAATGGACAAACCCTCTAGTCGATAGGAAGTTTTTAAAATCTCCCCGTTTTTTTACTTAATTCATGACAGCCAATTCTGAGTTTTGCGATTGCCCTACGTGCGTCAAGGCTGTTTGAAATGTAATTTTCTTGCTTATAATTCTTGTTTAAGGTAGAAAGAAAGGAAAGTTTTGAATTGTTTCGAATAGCGCAATGCCAATTTTGTACATAGATATCTTGTAAACGTTGTCGAAACTGAGTGTTGATTATATGTGTCCAAAACCGTGGTAGCTGAGGATATTTTTCACGTGGACAATCCAATCATGTTCTCCTAAAAGAACAGTATTGTATGCTTCCCGAAGTAAGTATCTTCGGGTAAATGAACTATATATAAGCGATGCCAGTATTTTACACGTTGCATTTCTGCGTCCATCATCAATGGAAAAGTTCCCAATTCTCCTCTGACACCATCGTTTGAGGCTTTGGCATGTATGCCTAATAGGAATTTCTGGAAACATATATCAATGATGTCAAATTCTGGAATATGTTGATTTGCGTGTAGGTTTATGATTTGGAAGCCGTTCTCTCGTAGAGTTTGGCTATTGGCATGATGCATTAGTATTTCTTTATCTGTATTTCTTTCGAAAAAAACACCAATGTAAGTGCTATTAGATTCAGAAGAGGTGGTTTTTCGAATGGTGGCAGGAAAGTTATTTTGAGTATCAAGTATTTTTAGTAAAGTTGAAAGAACCTTTTGAGAAGATTCACGGATGTTGCCGGTATGCGATGCAATAATTTTCATAGTTTTGGAAGAACGGTCAAAACACAAAGCCTTGTGTGTGAATATTGTACAACGGCACAATTTTCTTTACCAAGAAGGTTATGCTTTGAAAGCGTTTCTAACAGTCTAGCGGCGTTTGTTTGTCTGGAGTTAAGCATCACAGCTCCAGAATGTATTGGTTGCTTGTTCGAAGAACCTGTTAGTGGTTAAGTTTTGACCTATCAAAGAAATAATCAGATTTCTGCTCATCTCGACGACTAACCCTGGTACTACGTAGCAGAACTTCCGGTTTTCGCATCTCGTTTGCATCTTGTAGCAAATCGTTTGTTGAATCGGCGGAAGTTGCGCATGAGGCGAGGTGTGACGGAGGACCATGTAGACGCGAGATGGCAAGAAAAATGGGATCCACCCGACCGAGGCGCCCGCTGACCCACGTTCACAGACAACGTCACCAGAGGATTGGAAAGGAGACTTTCTGTCGGGACGATTTCATTCTGCTGAAGACAGGATGTACCGCAGGAGTTTACATGTAAAATGCGCACACAATAGGTCGAGGAATCAATTTGCAATTTCCGTTGTTTATTGAAATATGATGCTCAGTACGCTGGCAAGATACAAAAAGGACGTTCTGATGCAGTACAAAGGAAATTCACAAGGGGGCCATATTCTAATTGTTTTTCGATATGTCAGGACCTAACCACGTACCATATTTCAGAACAATCAATCCATAGATTCTTACATTATGCTATCCAACCGCACACAAGCACAGTTACATCGTTACAAACGCTGCCTGCCTACCTGCCTAGGTGCAAACGCTACCGAAGAAAAAATATTTTTGGCCAAGGTTCAGTTACAAAATCATTTATCGTTGTTTGACAATATTTATTTGAAATAGTAACTTGTCAGGAATTCCACTCGCTGTAATAGATAAATCGGGAAGTCTTGGCTATAGCTTTGTCTCAAAGCCAGTTAAATCCTTTGTCCAGAGAATAAGGTCGCTGGCTAGATTTTCTTTGCTTCTAAGCACTGCCCGGCGAATCTTACCCATCGTTTTGTCTTTACGTTAGAGGACAGGCGCATAAAGTTTGAAATCCACGATGTTTATGTTGGCGTCACTGGTAGAGTGATAGGTTCCCATTCCTAGATGCAAATCACAAGATTAGGGGAAAGCGTATCAGTTAATGTGTGACCACAATGAAGTCGTCTTCGGAATAGCTTTTGGTAAAGAGAACGACGGTTACTCCTAAGGGACAGGCATAGGGTTATCTTTAGCAGCAAAGTACATAGTAGATGGACTTTTATACAACTTGTCCAACTTTACCCCACTGATGGTTATGTCGTCTACTGTAAGTGACTTGCATGATGTTTTTGCTTGTAAAGAGGCTTCTTATCCATCTGATAGCTGTTTCCCGGCGCCAGGCATGAGCCCGGCAATATTTCAACCTGCCAGCTGTAGTTGGCCTGAGAGATTCTTTGCCTCCATTTCGGTGACCACAGAAGTATGTATGGGAGCACCAGAAGATATCAAAGCCGAAAATGTTCTTGAATACGTTAAGAAGCCGCTAGGGGGTCCACGAGCAAATCACCTAGCCAGCACTTAGCGAGATACGAAATAATGTTATTACTATCCATTCACAACTTCTCGAGCTCTGCTGTCAACAAAAATGCAAAAAAAGAACAAAAAAAAGAATCAGAAAAACCCAATTTTTCTCTGTCCTCGAAATTGTCCTCTTTTTTGCCAACACTTACCCAAATATTAAGTATCATTATAAGTATGCATCCACAGCTTCTTGAGTTATGATATCAACACAAAAAAACAAAACAAAAAACAACCTTCTCACAAAAGGGCCGACCAGCGTAATTGCGTAAGCTGTCCCAATCATAACATATATTTTTGTTTATCTAGAAAACATTTCAAAATGAAAGAAAAATTAAGAAAATTTCCACCAAAGCAAGTGGCAGAAAAGGGACATGCTAGCGAGATTTGTACACTGAGGTATTCTCATCTCATCTCAACTCATCACCTACAATATGCGAGGCAACATCGTGTGGAAGTGGTTGACCTAACTCAATCAGTGCACTTAAACTAGTCCATTGCCCTCCTGAAAGGATCGTGTCCCCACATCAAGGATCCATTAAGAACTGACAATCTTAATATCTTACGGGGAGCGTGGACTAGCCTGGGTGCCATACCATTTAGAATAGGAGCCACGGTGATGCTAGGGTCACAATTCCCAATCCGGGGCCCGGCCGGGTTGTTAGCGGGAATGAAAAGAATAATGTAAGACACCAAAACACAAGAAAGTGGCAAAAATTAATCATGAGCACCATTTGCTTATGGTGGTGATAGGAAGTGTTAAGTTTTTATTCACGAATATAGCCCGCTCGGGCCCCTGTTTTGAAATGCGACCTTAGCCCAATGGCGCGGTCATATCCGTCGTAGGCCGTTGTACAAGGATGCCTTCAGTTTGCGATCGTACGACGATTGTACGACGATTGTACGACAATTATTCGACGATTGTAGGACAATTGTACGCCGATCATTAGAAGATTGTAGGACGATTGTACGACGATCGTGCGACGATTGTGCGACAATTGCACGACAATTATACGACGATTGCACGACGATCGTAGGACAATTGTACGACGATTGTTCAACGATTGTACGACGATCGTACGACAATGGTGCGACAATTGTACGACGATCGTACGACGATTGCACGACGATTGTACGACGAATGTGACCGCGCCCTGAACTGTATAGGATGACACACTAGCTAGACGTGGATTGGTTTTCCTCTGAAGAAAGCCGTGATGTTTTGAAATACCCACCACAAACATATTATCATAGCCCATGTGGCTTTACACCAATGCATTCTCGTCGGTCGGTATAGTAAAATCCTAATTCACAACAGCCCTACAGCATCGACTATAATACGAGGATGGCAGTCTCTCCCACAAAAATCACATCTGTAGACTGACTCAGTTTTGTTGAAAATCTCTTTTCTGCAGATCTGCTTTTCTTCTGCGCTGTGCATCAGTCTGGCTTCACCTTGTTTGAGCTGTCTGGACAGTGTGCATATTAGTAGGTGCATTAGATTCTATGATAACTGACTTGTTTTTGATATGTTTTAAAGCTGTTACGTAACTGAAAATTTGCACAGTCCATAATAGTTTGCTTCTACAGTCTGTGAATCTGTCGGAAGCTGTATCTCAAATAAATTATTTGACAACTTACAGCTTTTGTGCATGTTTTGTATTTCTTACATAACTGACATCATTTGCTTATCCGGTCTTGTAGAATCCAAGCACGCAAAAGAACAAACCACACTTATCGAAAAGAGTAGGGATACTTCGAGATTGCCGGTGTTAGTAAATCAAATAAATCTGTCCGGATATAATTCTTACCGGGTATTCGATACAAACAAGATGTACGTAACAGCTTAACCTGTTCAGCCCCACGACCCCCTAATGCCGCCAGCACATCGTGTCTGTCATCAGGGCGAACAAAGATTAATAACGTTCTCTCATGCCTTCGGACAGTGCAAGCCCTTAGGGTTTTATGATATGAATATGCAGCTTAGGTACATAGGGGGTCACTCTATACAAAACATAGATTGGAAGTTTTTGTAAAGCTTGCATCTGTTATTACTTGCATAACGGTTGGACACATTTTTCAAGTTCTCCAGCATTAAACCAGTACGGAGCATGCTATCTGACACAACGACGAAAACGTATTTGATTCCACACTGTTTCAAGTTCAGACAAATCTTGCTTTTGGACGTAAACGTGCTACATGCAATACTGGTCTCCAGGAATGTTCCTAGATATTCTCCTCTTATAGACCTCTCGGTATTTCATTTGGATCAATTTCCGTGGATCCTGGGGTCCGAGTTCGATCCTAGGGTCAACTCCAGCTCGGACATGTTGTAAGGGATTACATTCGTCATTTCGGATGGGGCGGTAAAGCAGGCAGCCCCGTGTATGAAAAAGCTTCGGACACAAGCCTCAAGCGTCAAACATCTGCACGTAAGCGAACCCAACGTATCGACAAGACTAGGGGTGGCCCGGTGTGCTTGGCCAAAAAAGCGAGCCGTGGAAGGCCACATTGCACTACCACTAGCTACTTGAAAAAGCATCATGCTTCACCTAGCTTAATTGATGATGACTGCTTTACCTTACTATTTCATTCCCTTCATCAAAGGGCAGACTATACTTTATTTGTCTCTTTCAAGACCTTACAAGCGGATTCCCGGCTCTGCTTTACATTAATATTTCACTATCGTACAATGCCAAGGACGCTCCCTAAAATGTTCAGTCGATACAACTCTCTATATATAGCTACTAGTTCTTTTTCCTATTTGATTATACTACTTTGGCACTGCCATCATGGCTGTAATACAGGTCTTACTCATGACTCTCTTGACTTAGGGCGCGGGCGGACTTTCTTTGGTTGTAGGTGCTGGCTGGCCCAGAGGCGGCCATTTTGTTGATTCGTCTATATATCAACAGCCACGTTTTCGCTGGTGTGAAGCCATTCGGCAGCGGAACGCCTCCGCCTTTTTAGTAAATTTTTTATCTAAATTAGAAGGGAAGACGGTGGCCTAAAGATGATCTAAAGCCACGTCATATCTTACCCAAACGGCCACCCGATAAAAATACGTAAGATCCAGTTATTCCGCCGCAGTGCCAAGATAAAAGGTGTGCTAGGAGCCCCAAAATCGACCTTGACTTTCATCTTCTCAAGGGCTACCCACACACCAAACACCATCAGAATGCATGCATAGCTTATTGGGTTTTTCTGGCAAGCCAAAGTAAAAGGTAAAGAGGGCGTCCCCAGGACGAGGAAGACGTATGACGCTTTTTCGTTGGCTTAGGCTCCCATTCCACTAGACAGCACTCTCACTGCGACCTTGCTGCGACCTAAGCTAGATTGGTGTAATCCTTCCATCTATAATTGGAACACCATGAAGAATCTAAAAGTATGACTGAAAATACTATAAAACACACAAAGCGTAAAAAGATTCGTTCTTTATCTACAAAATTCGTCGAGCGCTGTGGCCAATTTTTTGACGCAGAGAGAGCGCGGCGAGGTCGCCGTCCTAGGGAAATAAGGGTATTGTATACGTGGTAGTGCAGTGTGGCTTCGCTACGGCTCGCGTATTTAGCCAAGCACATCCCTACTCTCCTCGATAAGTGTGTTTGCTTCTTTATCGTGCAGAGGCTCTGCGCCATGATCTCCTTCATACACGGCACAGCGGGCTTTACGTTCCCATCCGAATGGACGGTGCGACTCTTTTCCAGTCGTGCCCAGACTCCGGCACAGGCCAAACTGAATTCGAACCAGATGTGGCGAGTAGCAGAGTGCGTATATCACAAGAACACAAACCTATGGAAAATCGGAACCACATCAAAAACAATACGATTGCATTAGCACTTCAAAAATACGGGCAATAACCACACAAATTCAGCCTTTTTGTTGGCTAAGTAAATGGAGCTGAACATTTCACATTTCACATTTTGTTGGCTAAGTAAATGGAGCTGAACATTTCACAGAATATGAGTTATACCCCCTTTCCACAGGGACGGCGCTCTCGACGCGCGCTCTCTGCAGCATCAAATTCAACAGAGCGCTCGAAGAATTTCATCAATGAAAAAATGCTCCTGTTTATGCTATGTTGTCTTTTCAGCCGGCCATACTTTTACAATTATGAAATCAAGGACTAGACAACTTCGGTTCAGGTCGCAGCGAGAGCGCAGTGTGAGCGCCGCCTAGTGGAATGGGACCTAACTAATAGCGACCAGCGATTATCTGCTCCAAAGGTAGTTGTTACTGGTTCATACAGACAAATGGTCAGATTATGCTCTTAGTTACGGATAATTATTGAAGTTCAAGGCAACACAACTAATGGTTGTAAATGACTATTTAATGATTTGCCTAGGTGTGCATGCATGTTCAATGAAACGGTGTTTCGAAAAGGATTCGGATACATCATTTTCCATAGGGTCACCCAATAAAGCAAAATTGTTCTAGCTGATGTGCCATATGTTTTGTTTTTGGCTTTTTTTGGCATGTCTTTGCGGGCCTAGATGCTAAAGATTGTACATCTTGGCTGAAGTACTATGACATGCGCTACGTACGTGTACAATAAGCCACATGTTTCTGTTTCTTCAATGTCCCCGGCTTTTAGCTCAAAGCGAACTTATCGTCGGATATTTTGAGTTTCTTTTAGCACAACCAGGCAATCTCACCTGCTGACGCTTCGGTGTCTGTCAGACACCTTCTTCAGAGCTTCTGACTCGAGTACTGCTTACCTGGTTGTGCTAAAGGAAACTCCAAATATCCTATGTTCTACCAACCTGATGAAACTATTTTCGGAACTTATCGTCCTTTGCATACTACCGTCTCTCCCCGCCGACAGTTCACGCTATAAGCCCGAAAACTCGCCAGAAGGATTTATAGAGTGCATACTCGCGTGTGATAGTGTAGATGAATGGCACTGTAGCGGCCTTCAATCTTAGCGCGCAGGCGGGCGGTGTGAATTTTGGCAGCAGAGTTAAGTCAGCTTAAACCTACTCGGGAGTTTCGTGAAAATGAAAGCCATAAAAATCCATAAGTCAATACTACGTGATAGCAGCTAGTAAGACCGCTGAGTGTTTTTCCCACTTCAATGCCACACTGTCTTCAACGTGACTAAGTCAGCCTTAGGATTAAAGCGATCCTTTTACTCTAAACGCTTTGTAGACGTCCTGTTTTCTAAGTAAGACGAAAGTGGGACACATTTATTGTTACGACACGTACATCTTCAATTGGCTGGTGATGCAGTTGCGAGACCAACACGAAATATACAGCTCGCCCAAACAGTTGCGTCTTCAAATGTAAAGCTGTGCGATTCGCTGGATGCAAATCCTTTTCAGAGCTGTGCATAAGGTAGAGTCATGACAAAGGATCATACTAATGTCGTTGTTTATTGCTCATGAGACTTGGCTTTTGCATACTATACATGTGTGCAGGCCCCAAAGTGGACGATAACAGGCGAGGGACGATAATTGGTAGCGCTGCGTAACATCCCAGCCCTGAATGCCACTGCTATGGTTTCAGGGTCGTAGTTCTGAACGGCGAAACTGCCAAAGTTTTGATTCCGAAATTTCACTCCTTATGACATGGTCATGGGAACGGCCCTACCTACAGTTGTTGAAGAGACCCCGGGTTGAGAGGGTACCTCGTAAAGAAAAACAACTTTTAACTTTGCTGGTCTTCTATGCTAGTCATGGCTGCCTTCGTACGACATATAGGGTTGGTTGCCGGCATCTTAACAGCGCCGAGGTGATGGATTTTGGGGATTATATTGGCGCTTTATTTCCGACCGTGATACATGATTCGGCAGGCTTGTTACCGCCATTTCTTCAGGAATCTATTCATCTACAGCTTCTCTATACTTCAACCTCAGGATCTCGTCAGGTGTGGTCCCGTACAGAGAACAAGGGAGGTATTTACTCTATAGAGATTAGGAGGACGGTACATTCTTATGTTGATCACACCGTGACATAATCATATGTAATTGGGACTCATCATGTATCACAGGCCTTATAAATAGCGGCAGAAGAGGTTAGTGGTCATAAAAGACACTGATGCCACACTAGTGGAGGGAGTTAATCGTTACAATGAAGCGCTAAGCAAACGTATCCCGTTTCTTCTCCTTGTATTCACCAACTGGCAAAAGGCAAAGATTTGTAAGTTTTAGACACGTTGAAAATAAGTAGTCTTGCACAATCACACAATTTAAGGGTTTAGTCTGCGTACAAAAGCATACAGAACAAGAGTTCCACGAACTCACACCTTCACCGAATGATGTTAACCTTTACGACTGATCTGTTATAAGGGTTTCTTTTTTATTGGATTATCTCAGCAATGACACTATTGTAGCAATCTCTCATCCAGTATGCAACTGAGGCTGCATTTATGAATATGGTAGTGGAATAATTTCTCCTTTACTTAGTTTAGATTGTTCTGTCATAAAACGCAGCAGGTTTATGAAATTACACAATGTTTATGAAATTTTCTCTGATTTTCTACGCCAATTTCCAAGGAAATGAAAGTACATACATTTTTCTCATTGACCAAATTTTGTAAGACATTTGACGGCAAAATCTTGAGAGTCGCCTACTTTCAGGGACAGACCCTTTATATGTGTACGGGAGATATATATCAACCATTTCCTAGAGTAACAGGTACCGAGTTTACGGACTAGAACCCGTGCATAACCAGGAAATTACATACAGAAGTGAAAAATAGCACGTAGGAAAAGCTGTAGCATCATAAATCAGATCAGAAATATCCGAGGAAAGTGATATTACAAGGAAACACATAAAGAACGTTCATAAAAAGATGAAGCGTAATCTGTTTCAGCAGCAAAGACTACGCCCGGGGCGATTCCAAACTCAACTAATGGTGTGTTATATAATGCCACTGTATGACGACAGCATATGATAATATTTTTAAACTAAGCCAGCTATATTATCTTTTTCTAAAAATAGTGAAAATGTAAATTCTCTGCAGATGTATAGATGGCATAAACGACCATCGGAGTGGCACAGCAGCAGTTTATTCTTGTACATGTACAAATACGCCATAATATCGTCAATGTATATATAACATACAGAGCATATGGTCTGTATGGACTTTTCAAATAATTTCTTTCGGACCAAAAATTATTTCAGACAATGCTTTAAACGTATTGCTCATGCAATATTATGTTTACGCAGGAAAACAACAACACAGCAAGTCGAATGATGTAGATCGACATTTGATGCCAATTATTTCACATAGGCCGCACAGACCTCGGTCTGAAGAGAACTACTCTACCAAGGAATCTTACCTAAAGTAGAATTTCCTGTATCTTTACCCACTTGATTAGGAGAACCATAATATGGAGTAGACATGAATTGGGTGGCGCCGATCTCCGTTCTTATAGTCCTTGGGCCGCACAGTTGCGCACTATTATATGAGGCTAGTCTACTGGTGGTTGAGTGTGGTCAACATTCAAACTCTTTCAAAATTTCTCATAAGTGCTCAGTGCTTAACAGAGACGGTACTATTTTGCTATGACACGGCTTTGAAAATCTAGCCCTAAAAGCGTTGAGCATCGCTTTTGAATGGCGCGTGCTCTTTGAATCTAGCGAATAGTATTTTCGTCAAGTACTTACTGATTTGTTACTTGAGAACAGTTTTGTCAACGTTACGTTCGAGTGATCTTTAAGTCATTTTTTTAGTACAGTTCGTTACATGAGTTGGACCGTGTAGGGGTGTGTATGATCGCTGGGGTGAAATTACGACCTCTCAGGGATTCATTTTCAGCGTGTGATTAATTCCTCGGTTACACAATAACTCAGAGCGATCCGAGGCCAAATGGGGTGACTCGCCGGTAATCCATCAACTGTCCGTGCCTTACCAGATAAATCGTACTGTACAACGTCCTTCTCAGGCCTTGGAAAAAATGTCGTGTTTCCGGTTACCCTACCGACCCTAGCAAACCCAGCCGATCCTAGCGTTTTGTGGGGATTGACCGCTGGAAAGGGACATAACTTTACGATGTAACATTTGATTTTGAGATCTGAGTGATGGAATTCAAAACAGACTTCCCATATTTCACACTATTTTAACAGGTTAAAGCTCCAAACAGTTGAATTTGAACATGTAGAAAACATGTAATTCTGCTTGTATAATGAAGCATATCCGTATTATTACAATATGATGTTGCAAATGCGAAAGGGCCTGGTGCAATCCATTTTGTTAACTTGTATGTGTTGGATTATCAAGCCTAACATCTAGAAAGAATGAAAAAAAGAGGATCGCTACCTTCCGAGCCTAATTTTTCAGGACCGTAATAGGTAACACACGATCTATCTTTTTATTGTCCTAACGAATGTGTGGGTTCTGGAATGATAGAATGATACTCTTTATTTTACGAGCAATCCAGTAGTAAATGTCTACGTGAGAAATATGATCAGGAAATTTCACGCGAGCGTCCCACTTCTTATGTATGCATGTAATACGTATGTATGCGTTTCAATGAATATAAATACAGGGGTCGTGTACCTTTAAGGGCACGAAGTTATATGTGTCTACTTCACTCTTAGGAAGTAAAATTTGAAAGGAATTTTTTTGTCCTTTGATCCTTTGTACGTCTTTCTTTAAATTGCGTTACGTTGTGTTCACGTTGAATTCATGTTCAGGCACTATTTCTTTATTATAAGGACAGTCACTATTATTACCTTCGCCTAGAAGGTTATGTTTTAGTCAGCGTTCGTGTGTGTTTTCTTCCTTCCGTCTGTGTTCACGATAACTCAAGAATGCCTAGATGGATTGTGTTGATACTTGGTATGTGGGTATGTCTTCTTGGAAACCTCAAAATGATTACTTTTGGGCCCCCAGCGGCTTGCTATGGTGCTGCAGCGTAACTTCCAGTTTTGATATCTCGTGTTCTGGATATGCTATATATGGTCAAGATTTTAGAAGCAGATAGTTTTTGAGAGGAAGACTAATTATGTAAGTCTTGTAAATTTGAGCCACCTATCGGAACTGAAGGAGCCGATTTTGGTTAAAACTTTGAAAGAGAATACTTGTAACTCAATTAGGTAGATGTGACGTATAATTTTGATTTTAATATTGAAACATCTACTAACACAATTCCGCACGGTACCCTAAGACCAACCCTTTGATAAACCGTGTTAACGAGGTATTGGCAAGAATATCTTGAACACCTGGATATCGGGGGTATACATACCTCGGGGATAACCAATAGATCTCTTAGAACTTACTGTTGCAGTATTTGGATACCCGGCGAAATTAGGAGAGTTAACGTTCAGTTGAATGCCGATATTTAAAGGGACACGAAACTATGCATACCGCATTCAGGAATGCACAGGGAGTAGATTAACAGAGGGCAACTATGTTGTCAAACATTCTCAAAAGCTATCTTGATTGGATTGGGAAGTTAAACGAATTACCCTCCGTCCAATAACAGAGAGCAGTATGATCCTGGCTCTCAACTGATCTCCAACCCGATGATATCAAATGCATGTCTAATCTCTTTCTTAAAAGTGGCTCATTGATAAGTTTACACATAGTACGGCGACGTAACTGATTATCCATACGATAAGACATAGTTCTCTTTGTCACAGTGCCCGATAGTCTATTGTTGCAGGAATATTGACCATGGTTTAGAAGGTCCTCAACCCGATGAGGAGGTTCTTGACCGGATATACTGGACAAAGCCACATCATCAAGGCCGGCTCATCGTCAGGTACCTGCCATGGAAACCTCACCTAACCGTGTTTAAAACAGGAAAAGACAATAAAACTGTAATAACGCTGGCTGCACTCTACAAGCTAGACTCATGGCGTTAGTGGTGGTTGTCACTGAACTGAAATGGCTGCTTATTAGTCTTCCTTATTGCGTATTGATTTCCAGGAAATGCTTTACCTCGTCAAAAAGTCAATGGAGGTCAAACATACACTCAGCTTATCCAAGTCGGCTTTCATGAAACTTTGAAATCATTGGCGAAGGGTGGGGGTGTGAGTTTGTACACCTTACTTCAAACGGTCAAGAGCAATGAAAAAAAATTAAGTGGTCAGACTGATGCTAAGAATCAAGTTCGTACTTGTAATCAATGATAACTTGCTGCAATGCACGTTGCGTTTCGAAACAGGGACACGTTATTGTTTGTTCTTCCTTGCAGAAAGAGATATCCTGTTGAAAATCGTTGGCACTCTGGCTACAAAATGCATGACATAATGTCTCAAAACATCTGATCCATGGTGCTACAGTCTGGTGGTATCTTTTAGATGAGGTTATTTGCGCTTTATTCCTTTTTTGGTATCCGAATATTTACATGAGTAGAAGATAGAACAACTGTTGACATTTTGGGGTCAACCTGTTCAGCTGAACGCCTGTAAGCAGTGCTTCATATTCAGCAATTCAGACAAATTCCAATGCGCGTTTTCGTGGAACAATCAGTATAGCAATTTTTCTTATTTTTACCTGTGCATTCAAGACAACAAGACATTTGATAGGATTGAGAATGTATTCTGATAGCGCACATATAATGCAATGGACTTAATCGGTTCAAAGTACACCTTCAGTAGTTTTTTCTAAATGCGTGATTATGCAACTAGTGCTTATTATCATTTAGGAGAAAATTGAATTTTTCAAATTTTTTAAAGTTTCAATCTTATCAATGTCTTTAAATTGTGAAAACTCGTTTAATTCCTTGCATTTTTAATTTTTCTGAATAATTTCTAATTGGATAATAAAAGAAAAAGTAATAATTTTCATCTGACGTATTTAATGCATCTTTCATTTTTTTACTTTAGTTTACTTTTTATCACGACTGGAGATGCTAATTCTTTACCTTGAACTTTTATGCGTTTGCCCCAGGTAGAGATGTTTCTTCACATTAACTAGATTAAATTCCCATATTTCCTACACAGGAGACGTTATGGCGTCTATCCTACTATGATCAATGCACAGCGTCTGACATTTTAACCTCAGAGAAACGTTATCTCAAATAGAATGAAGATGTTTCGGTCTCTCTATTAGTTAGAGTGAAGGCGAAGTCTCAGATATATAATATAAAGAGAAAGATAACAACCTTAGCCTACTGAAACTCCCTGTAAGCTCACACATGTACCATCGAAACATAAAAATCAAAATCATCAATAAAAGAAAGAAAACATTAAAGAGAACATAAAATGTGCCATTATTTCTATTTGTTTTCTTATTAGCAACGGCCTTGCACAATCAAACATATGCCACCGAATGAGATACTGATGATTGATGTCTGTGTACTCAACAGAAGACATAGATGCTTCCTGAAGGGCAGTTTGTTACAGCTCCCACATGTTTGCTATTCCGTTGTCAAGGCTCTAAGCACCGTAAAGGCCCCCAAAAGCATGCAAACCCTTTTGCTACACGAGCGGATTTATGTCAAAGTTGTCCTCGGACGAACCCATTAAACCGCTATTTGTGTACGGGGCAATCTTTTATTGGCTATCAAGGCCATTTAGAGATTACGATAACGTATTGAATTATTGAAGGTCGGAATAA
The DNA here is from genome assembly GCF_035083965.1 of Branchiostoma lanceolatum. Lineage (NCBI taxonomy): Eukaryota > Metazoa > Chordata > Leptocardii > Amphioxiformes > Branchiostomatidae > Branchiostoma > Branchiostoma lanceolatum. Next base: position 17,130,617 of record NC_089730.1, read on the forward strand.
AATTGTTTTTCATGAATTTTTCCATCTATTGTTGTTTTGATCAGCAGCTACAGTCAAGGGATACCGACCAAGTTTTTACCAGCTTCATAATTTAAAGTAGAGTATCGTAAAGAATTTCATTTGTATTGGGTTCAGATGAAAATAGATGACAAATTTGTACAAAATAATACAATCTAGTATTTGTTAACTAGTTTGGAATGGCGTACAAATATAGCTGAAAGTTAAATGTTAATCATCTAGTCTCTACCAGACTAAGTACGCCGGCTATCTGGAGAATGTTTGCCAGGGTTTCATTTCCAAGCTCCTATACGGATGAAATTTAATATTCACCGTAGACTGACTCTACTGGCTAATCATTCCCTTTTCTGCCAAATTCTACGATCCATACGACCTTTTTTCTAGAAACTATTCATGAAAACAAAGCAGATATCGTTTGAAATTCTGAAGAGAGATAAATATGCAGAACTAGCTTAAAATCTGAGTCAAGAACTTATATATAAAACACGTCATGAAGATGTCGATGTCCTATATTGTACGTCTAGAAAACTCGGATGGGTAGCGTAGCATTTTCAAATAGTATTTTATTTGTTTGTTTGTTTGTTGGGATGTATACATATTTACTCTATATATACAGAGAGGAAATATATATGAGCGGAAAGTAACTTAGTAATATTTCTTCGAATTAAAATCTATTTGTTACATTTATGTATGGGTTACGGAGAATGTTTTAAAAACAAACTCTTTCCTCGATTTGTTTCTTGGCTGACTCTTGTTTGGCCTTTTTTCGCAGTCCTCACTTCGACACATTATGAAAAGGCTATGCCCTATATCATGCACACAATGTGTGGTACGAAGAGTCACTGAGGCTATCGACGAAGGTCATCTGTGCTATGGCTGGAGGGGTAAATGTGCTGAAATACAACAGTCCGTCTCGTATATAAAACGCTGGCCTTTATCTGCAGCATAAATAAAGGACTCCGCACAAAAAGAGCAACCGTGCTTTATGCACCGTAGAAGACTTCCCCCCTCTTACCTTATTTAAAGATATCGATCGGTCAGTAAATTTACTGGGAAATTGTCGCGGTGCGGGCATTTTAATCAAGTTTGCGTCGGTTAATGTAGGCGGTGTTGCCATTTATACATCGAATGTGACACTTTGTCGAACTCCACGCTGATAGTGGAACTCAGCCTGTATTTCTTAGGCCATCATTCACCAACCAGCGAGAGCCCCGTATCGGATAGATTGCCCATATACCGTAACTCTAGCCGTAAATCAATACTTACAAAGATGCAGGTGGAATCGAGTGACGCACTCTAAGACATTTTAGACTCGCCATGCATGTTTGACAAAGTAGTTTAGTCCAGCTCAGGGGCCTCAGAAGCGGTGGCAATGTTCAGGAAATGGAACACACGTAAAGCGCCAGCTATCAGGGGTTTATAGTGAGCCTGATGACGATATATAACAATAAATTGCATCAGATTGTCGTCTTGATGTAGAACGTTGTTGTTTGTTTGTTTCTTTGTGACAAATCTTGGAGAGGGCAAAAATTTAAAGGATGATGCCACGAAGCTGGACACACACAAAGACACACACACACACACACACACACACACACACACACACACACAAAGACACACACACACACACACACACACACACATACACACAGGGGCATACATACGCACATCAAGGCATTGCACATGGTGCAATTTTTGACATCTACACCAAAATATCAGGGTTGTTTTTGTCAGAATCGATTCCATTTCTGTTTGCTTAGACCATCACTATCAGTCACCTTTATCATAAATAACGATATTTGCATACATCTAGGCGTCCATTGTTGCATTAGTCATCTAATTCTTCCTGTTCACGATTTTAGAATGATCCTACTGATAGAATTAGTTTCATATATTTTGATTGCAAATTACACTTAGTATGAGAAGACATTTGATATTGAAAATTTTGCAGCAGAAGTTTGTTTCTTTCGTTATCATTATTCATCATCATCATAAATGTGAGGAAGTTTACAAAGTGAATTTGAAAAGTTGTCAGTGTCTATATGGCCCGCTAAACATTATGTGTATCATCCATTGTATTGAGTGAAAGAATTAATATTTTTGAAATGAAACCTCGCGAACAAGCACTAACTGTATTTGCTCCCTTGTGATATACATCTTAATCTTATTCTACTTAGGAGTATGCGATGTGTAATATTCCTTTGATTGTATGGGTGATTAGTACACGCAACTGATGAGAAACAAATATGTTACACTTTTGTGATTTGAACGGTTCAATGTCATTCTCATTATATGTATTTACTAGAGAATTTGTTTTCATAAAAGAAGTACTAGTAAATAGAAGAGCGCGTTTCGAAATAATTCGATCGGTTGAGCGATCTTAGTTTGTGAGCAGAATTCTTTGCAAAGTCTTCCTGACGTCGTTGACCTAAAATCGATGTACTTACTAACTTAAAGTTAACTTACTTGATGCTTATATTCATATCTGTACGTCTTTAATGCTAATCAAAGTAGGATTCTAAATTAGGAGGTCATAACGGAGCCCACACATCCGACACCAATAATATTTGTGACTTTGATAGACAACATCGCTTTGATATCCTGTTCTTCGGATTTTAGGTCTGTGTAGATCCGGAATTACTGTCGAATACGAAAATAAAGAAAAAAAAGGAAAATAGACATTCGGTGACGTCACATTTACCATGCATGCTGGTCAATTTAAAAAAATGACTTTTAGTGCTTTGATAATGAAAAAAATATGCCGCTAAGAAGACGATTACAGAATTCAAATGTCGGTGCGAAACCATCAGCATTAGGGATTGATTCATATTCTTAAAAATACATAAAAATCTGTTTTCAAAATTAGAAAAAAAGAGAGTTAAGAAATGAAATTGGCGCGGCCTTAGGGCAAGCTGACATTTCCTGTAATTCGTTTCATGTAGCGGAGCAGAAGGTGGTAATAGCCTCCCGCTATTGGATAATCAATTATTCCTGATAGGGGGTAGACTTTATTACATGTGTGGTACACGACGTCTGATTGGATCAGTAATACACTCTTTTTACAGACTTCCCGGACTTACCTTCAAATGCATACTACACAGGAGACGCTAAGATGTAATCAAGAGGAGGGAGGAATCAAAAGGGTCTCGCCTTGGGTTTGATTAGTAATAAATTCTCCCCAAACAGAAAAGATCGTTACTTCTCTAAATCACCGTGCGGATGTGTTACATGTTACAGCCCTAATTGCAGGGGTAAGTAGGTTAAGAGCGCACGGGGGAACGCTCAGTCTCAGTAGATTGACCACTTCAACATGGACACAAGACATATTGCCGTCACATGTAATTGCGGGTATTTTAGCCCTTTCATGTTGCCATCCGCTTTCAACCGTAGCTTTGGGGAACACAATCTTAATCGAAAATACTAAAACGTTGCGAACAATTGTAGATGTTGAATGTGTAATTACACTTTCAAATACGGTTCCCTATAGCACATAATGGTGTATCACCACCACCTCACCTTATTTATCCCTTGACCTCTTTTTGGGTCGGTGGGGCACCATGAATAGACCCTCCACCATCTTCCTCCACCTCACTCTATCCTCTGCTGCTCTCACTGCTGCTGATAAGTGGAGTGATTTAAGGCGTTATTGACTTTTAGCCTAAGGAATCCGAAGTTTTCAATTTTCTTTCCGAATACACAATATCACTTTGGGAGTCGCAATTACAAATCACATATAGTTATAAGTATATATCGTGTCGATGAAACAGGGAAACTAGATGCACTAGACAGAAACAATGGCAATGGACTATAAATCGTCTTTACGTGACGTCACAGGGACACCAACATGGAGACCGACGAAAATATTTGCATTTCAGTGATTGATAACTCAAGCGTTTTCGGACATCTAGTGATCTTCTGACCCTCTCAAATGATTTGTAGTGTGCATAGCTAACAGACGAGAATATTGATGCCAGAAGAATATATGAAACCTGCCACTATTAATGCAAATCAAGGACACCAACATGGCGGTCAGCCCCTACCATTGATATCCAAAGTGAGTAAATAAAAACACTCTATAACCTTTTAAGGATTCAGCAAATTAATCCAGGTCATTACCGACCGTTTGCACGTAATACTGTTTACGTTACCTGCTAAGTCAAGATGCCATGTCATTACAGCAGCTGCAGAGGGTTCCTCTTTAGAGCAAAAAAATCGAAGTTCAATTTCAAAAAATTTATTAAATCTAGTGGTGTGCTGAAAATTGGCAACCCCAAGAGTGCATGTAAATTATTGGTGTTCGGAGATGCAGCTATCTGCCCGACGTCCTATCAACGGTATCCTTGATGAGTGTCATGGTCGACGTAACGTCGTACCTGGATGGTGTACTACAGATATATTATGATTATGACACGATTATAAACAGATATGTAACACAGTACGTGTATCATTTGTATGGTCGGAATTTGGGTGTTGTATGCTAGAAATATATCATAATCATAACAGTAGAGAAACACGGACAATGATATTGCATGTAAACAAACGTACGACGATTAACTAACAGAAAATACATCATTGAGTGATTGTGCACATTTGGATCAAAATAACACAAGCGATTACAGCTCATAATGTTTGCTATTGTTTCGCTGTAGTTTTTGTTACAATTTCTAACCTTGAAATTAAACCCTTCGGTCACGCGGGAAACACAAATATGAGCATTTCTAAATATAGTATAGCGTCAGTTTTATGATATAGCTGCATTTCTCAATTAAGAAAATTTGTCAATGTATAAACCGGTTTGCCACTACTATCTGATAGTAACCTCAAATATTTCTTACATACAATTGTGTTCATTCCAATTTTAAGAATGAAAGAAATGTCGTACTCGCTACAAAAACTCTGCCTAGCCTGGTTGTTGATGCCATCAGCTCCTGAGGCATCCTACAATGAACAGGTTTATCAACTGACAAAAATCTAATGGAATGACATGTCAAGTAAATGCAGATATCAACAATAGTCCATATGATTTTGAAAAAAAAGTTATTCTATCTTATAGATGCTGATCGTAGCTAAGAACATGAATGGATGACGCAATGTGTAACAAAACTCCGAAATGTCCACGGTTCCATGAATCCCCTTCCGGCAGATTTTACTCACAGAAAATATGCGAGTAATAAAAAAAAATTAAAAAGAACAAATAAGAAATGGGTGAAGCAGTGTGTAACAAAACCAAAATGTCCCCGGTTCTATGAAGCCTCTTCCGGCAGAGTTTACGACAATTCACCTCAAAACAAGGAGACTGATTTGAAAAATTAAGAAGAACCAATACGATCTCTTTGTCCATTATCGCTATGGAATTCCGTCCAATAGCAGCTCAGCATTCTATGATAACCACTGATCATGCCTCAGGCACCTGGTAACAAACTATTGTTAGTCGAATTATAAATAGTACATAAATCAACATGATCAGGGTTTTCCCAAGTCTCCTGACTTAGAGGCGTTGGCCACCAAGCCTCTAGTGCTAGTGGCAAAAAAAGGCCGTAAACTTAAGGAAAATGTATCTGTTTACAGCTGCCCCGTTTTGTGAAGGGTTCGTGGAAACCATGATGGGTGTAGGTTCTCTGATACCGATCTCTCTGAGTTTTCCCATTTCCCCGCCAATTTCCGTTCTGGATTAGTTATCTAATTTTACTATTGGACTTCCTGCCGTCAATTACCAAGAGCGAGCTTCTCGCTCAGTTATGTCGCTGAATGTTTCCGCCACTTAATTCTACTAGTTCACCAGTTCTAGACGCCGGCATTCACAGTTTCCAGGAAGAGGCACTTTGCTTGCGAAAACTACAAGGTTTCACTGAACCAAATAACCCAATTGTCCCTCTTGACGCCAGTAGGAATGTGCTTCGGGATATACTTAATGGATTTGGGAATAAAACGTTTCGTTGATATAGCTATATACGTTGAAAGTCAAGGTTTCAACAGGGCAAATAGGAGTCTTTTGAAGAAGTGTCAATAAAAACGCATAACACATTCAACACTTCGATGGTGTAGCTTGAAACTCAGCAAGCAAGTGTATAGCAGATGTAACGTAAGATGACCAATTTACGTCCGATTTATTCAAAACATATATTTAGACCCATGGTCAGAAATTTCAGCTCTTCTAAAAAGAAAATACATGGTCTGTAAGTTTTTTTCGCCTATTTAACGCCGTGCGAGCATGTATTTATACTGAGGTATATGATGAAAATTGTGCTACGGTAACCCATTATCGTCCACCTCGGTCTTTTCCCTTCTAGCGCTATGCTTGAAGAACATAGACCAGAAAAAAATGCACAGTAACTGTCCAAAGTAGTCTGCAGACAAATGATAATAAAATCACTATGTCTGTCCGGCCTCTTGCTTAACGCGATGAAAAAAAAAAACAATGTTTATCCGTAAATTCCCCCCACATGCGCGGCACGTGGCGTTCACGTGGTAAACGCATGGCCATCATGTTTTGTTGTGCAAAAATTAAAGAGATGGCTAAGGATCATACTTATGATGTTCTTTATTGCTCATGAGAACAGGCTTTGGCATAATACACCGCGACATCTGGACATGAGCCAAACCGGACGTAAATAGATTCTGCACGTACATAGGTCATGTTACGTTATGTGGTTCGAATCCTAATCAAAGTTGCTGAACAACACCTACCGAGGCGTTGCTGTAACCGTACACTCGCTGTTTTGAAGACGTAAAAGGAACTGACGGATTTGGAACACCTTCCCTGAGAAGAGATAAGGTTAATCGGGGCTTTGTCTGCGTATGTCGCGATCAATATTATCTCCTATACAAATCATTACGTCAATCTTCTCGGATGGCACAATCTTGATGAAATTAATTTAGAGTAGATCAGTGAGTGGCTTTTAAAGATTGGCAAGAGTTGTCTACTCTCACTATCTGTGTGTATCTCTCTCGGTCTTTCTTTCTCTTTAACTCTACTCTCTCTCGAGTCTTGTGCAGTTGGCGACTATAAGCCATTTCAGAGTTGTGAATGCGTATGCACAGTACTGAAGCACATTCTTGGCTAAATTCACACCTTTAAGTAAATGGCTTGTACTCAAGCCCATTACTTGTCTATAAACCAGAGGCCTTAAACTTTGACCCTAGACCATAATGCATCACGAACTGTGATAAGATGATTTTATTTTTGGAGAATCATGACCTTGGATCAACACACAGATACTATTAGACCATAATATGCCCTCACGGGCTACTTAACACCTCCATAAGTAAGCATTATCAATCCAGGAATTGCTCCTATCGACATATCAGAAACGTTATCGGAAATAGATAAATGAACCAAATCTTCACTGAATCTTATACAATTTCTTTCAAGTTGTATAACACTGCAATAACAAAAACCGACCATAGATTCAACTTTTCCTCGGATGTTGGCGTATATAACTGTATTCCGTTGGGGGTGATGTTGTATCATGCCCTTCAGTAATTGGAGATTTTGTTTTTAACGGTGTCAGCAGTAATGCTTCGGTCAAGCAGCAACATACTTGATGCATCTTAGCTTCCCATATGGAGATTATTGACATCATTGCGGCGTTCTAACACTATCCCGGGGTGATTGGCGCCCAGATATGGTCACGTATACCTGTGTAATGTTGACAAATGTTACCGTGAAATATCAGCAAATTAGCAGTTCTAAGTAAACATTCAAGAAATTCATCTTCTGTACCTGCCACCTTAGCTCAGAGGTAAGACTCACTGGTCTCATAAACCAGGGGTCATGAGTTCGAACCTCACAGGTGGCTTCAACATCTACTTAGTCTTTTTGTGGCATCCTGGTCATGCACAGGATCAAGAGGTCATGGGTTCAATCCCCAGCAGAACTGGGCCCGACGTTTGTGTCCACTGGGAATCTCGAAAGGCGCTTTACGTCACTTTACCCACTTCACCGAGGTGTAATCATAAGTGGGTACCTGACTTCGGGGAGGTAACAGGAGAAGGATGGACTCTGCTTTCCAATGCCGTGCCCAGGCCGCTGCCGGCATACACCTGCCACATACGGTTTCTATGGTATATAAAGTGCTAACCCTAATCTCTGCATTTTATTTCCAAAAATACATGGATAGCATATTATATTACTAACAATGCCAATTAGAAAATGCTTGAAACCATGTTCAATTTGCTCAGCAAGTCGGACTCAAGTCGCGTTTCCTTCTTTGTAATTCCACCGAGTCGACTCAGGTCAGAGGTCATATGAAAATCAGTAAAGGCACTTTGTGGTGAAGATTTTGAAGTTTGTTTTATACTCTTGTGCCATAATTTTTTCGGCATCTGTTTTATGAATGTTTGTCACACCGCCGGCGCAGCTGGGCGTTTTAAGTCACTTTGTGGCCCTGTACTTAAACAGACCGTTCTTGAGTCCAAATTTGACTCATTTGAAAAGATTGTGCTCCGATTATACTTGGAAATGCAAGTGTAAACCCAGCCAAACTCGGTATCTATCATTTTCTTCACGTCTTCATGTGGCACATCCTCTGCTAACTTGCTCGGTACGTGCACGTTCAATGTTTGTGGTGGCGTTTCCTTTTCTCACTGGATGATATTCAAATACTACATCTCAACGTTTTCCCTAGTTTTTCGTCAAATAATGAAATAACTCGAAACAAGACGTCAAACAAGCAAAGTTACAAAATGCAATCTTTATCAACAAAGAACGTGGTCCTTTTGCTTCAATAAGCTGCATGCTTGATTCTTCATCTAGAGAGCAAACTACTACACGTAGGTTATACCAGCATGCTACACTTTACGTTTACGTGATTGGAATTCGAAGGCTGGGGTTTTAGAACTGGATCATGTTCGTTGTACTAGTAGTTTAATAAAGGGTTAATGACCAGCCCCGAGGTGTATATGGTGTCATAACGCCTGGTCATGTGCTATAACCACCGAATAAAACCACCAATATTCTCATACGGAGTGTTTTTAATAGGCAAATGAACAATTTCAATTCGATAGGGATGAATGAGCAGAACCTGTTTGAAAGCTCGTGGAATTCATGCATGTACTTCTGCTTTCATAGCTACATACTTTTTGTTAACCTAACGTTACCTCTGTCGTACTGTACGGTAAGAGATGCTCCAAGGTAATGTTACTAATCGGATAACAATAAAGAGTATTGAAAGAGCGACAGCAGTTGCGTCAATGTGTGATGTTGAGGTTTTACCTAATCTATTTGGTGATCTTTCCATGGTGAATGTGAACACAAGGGTTTGGCAACTGTTGAAAGCAAAAGGGTCGAACTCAAGCAGACTCTCCTGCGTCAATATACATCTCTGGCACCGAATGACATGGGAAGTAACCGTGTCTAAAAAGGCAGAGCTTCGGGGATAGCTTAACAAAGGCAGCCGTTTGTCGTTGGATGCCCTGCGTTGATAGCAGTTGATCCGTTAACAAAGGTTATCCGGTGCAAAAGAGCGTTTGACAGATGCGCCATCAATACCGTCCAGACTTGAACATACGTTTGGCGGCGGTGAGAAACGGCAGTAGTTAGATACCGTCATCGCAATTTCACAGCACAAAGATCTGATAAATGAAGTTGGAAAAATTGCAAAGTCGCTATATTCTTTGATCTGATTTGATTCAATACGCTATATACAAACATGTATATAAGCAATAATCATGTATTCCAGCAATATTAGAGGTAGATGCAGTCCATCTGTTTGTCTGCAAGATAACACATACCACACGTTGAGTCATGTGACTCCAACGTGATTCTAGTAGTAGTACATATGTGAATTTAAGGCCCCCTATGCAATGGATACGCACTGCAGAGCGACCACAACCCATATATTATGATTTAGATATTATGATATAAAAGTATGACTTAAAAGACAAGGAAGTTAAAATTTATCAAACTCTTTTGAACCACTGATGACATATTTGGTAGCTCAACGGTTGATCAACGGTCGCTGTGGAGAGGGGGGCACCTTCGTCCTACCGATTAGTATACTTGGGTGGGTTACTGATTACATGCTCTTCTTGGCTGTAACGTGGAGCCAACAAGAACGTGTTCTTCTCATTAAATTTTTCTCTATAATGACCCGTGTACATCGGGTAATCTCATACTGAAAATGTGTGATGCAGAGTATTTCATCATACAGTTTTACAGGTGTGGACATAGCAAACTTTGATGGTATAGGCTTATTTCGTATACTGTTGACCAACTTGCTTGATATAGCTGGACATATATACTGTTCTTCAAGAAAATCATATTGAGGCAATTAGTTGTTCTTGGTAACACTATACCGTGACTATCGTTGATATCTATCGTCGGATGCCGTCTCATAAGCTCTTTGTACGTACGATTATGGTCCAAGAAATAAATAGATAGATTTGAAGAATAAGAGCATGGTCCATCACTAGCTTTATGCATGCTTTAGGTTTTGTTGGCAAAAGGTAGAGAAGCTTCATTCCCATACACACGCTTTCAGACTAACTACATTTCGACGACTTTGTGCACTATAGTACCTATTGTAAGTAAAAAAATAATGTTTGAATATTATGCAGCCTAACACCCCTGCCGCCGCTCCTCTAAAACTATAATATCAGAAATATGGCAAAATATCTAGTTACTGGGCGGGGACGCCAAATGTACGAATAAGAATTAAAAGCACTGGGCTGCAAATATGGTTACATGCTCGTAACGGTTATTTTAGACTACATTTAGCGTCTTGTAACCTCAAAACATTTACTTTAATTTCAGTTTCCTTCCCACACAAGGCCTCGAGTCTTCTTACATGGCGCCAACAGAAAAAAAAAGTTGTTTATCTATTTGATCTTGAAAAAGCTGTAGTACCGTATTCCAAAGACCTGCGAACTTTTGGAGCTGAGTGGTGTTGAGACATGACTTTGGCTGACACTTTGGCCTCGCATGTAATTCTAATGACACGCTCGCGGCTCATCTTGGATATCGCTTGTCGAACAGAAGTAAACTTACGCCTCTGCAGGTCAAAGGTCCTGAAGCCTGCCGTGTTGGACGCGGACGTACGGATACTTCTGACGAGAGACTTAGGGAGATCTTAGAAAGCAAACCTTGACAAAGGAAGGGGAAAATCAAGGATTAAAAACAAAAAAAAAACGTTGCCAATAATATCATAGAGGAGCCGCGATCGTTCTCCGTATGCTCGAAGGTTAAATGGAAATAACCTGACAAATAAGTAAATAAATGATTGCAAAACGAATCACGATGACTGATGAATGTTCAGATCTTTTTAGAACAAACTCCATTTTAATCTGCTTGCTATAACATTTGGCAGAATTCGAATGTATTTCTTGATTGAATTCGAGAATAATCTATCCATTTCCTATCATCATGTAAATTATGAGGGTATTTTATAATTGTTGTGAAATATCTTTTGACATATTGAGGATAGAATCACTCTTGGAAGCAGAACTTGTTGCCTTACTTCGTTCCACTGGTTGCATTCATACATTCATCCCTTTAGATTCATTTATTCATCCATCCATCCATCCATCCATCCATCCATCCATCCATCCATCCATCCATCCATCCTTCCATCCAATGACATCCATGTATTAATCTATTCATTGATTCCTCGTCAATGCTTCCAGGTCCTGGGGGTCGAAATAATGACAATCTAAATCTCGGCACTGCTTATAACATTATCAAATCCATCCGTCTTCTTAGATCTCCCGTGTCAGTGCAGTCTCTCTGGCTTTATTCACATCTAGGTCACTAAGCATAGATTAGGCCACAGCAAGTAAATTTTATGGATGACATCCTCCGCAGACTCCAAAATTAATGAGATAGGGCCAAAAAAAAAACAAGGCGGGCCAAAAAAAACAAGATCCCTATATTTTCAAATTTTGAGATCATAAGTCTTGTTAAACAAGAGTTGAGGCGACGAAATATGATATCATGAACAACAGGTCTTTTATTCCTGTATTCAACCAATGAGGTTTCATATATAATATAAAACCTCCTTGATTTGATGTAAACATGTCCTTGTAGATGTGTATACATCTCAATAGACTAACTACAACAAATGCAGAAAATAGCTTGTTGTGCCATCATCTGAAGCAACTTCACTGGGAATTCATATGCAATGAAACACCTTGTGTATACAGCTCAATTAACTAGACCGCCCCCCCCCCCATTTTTTATAAAATATCCTAGCTAGAACAAATGCAGAAAACAGCTTGTTATCATACCATCATAGGCAGGAACTACACTGGGCATTCATATGCAATGAAACACCTTAGACTGTCAACATTAAACTGTTCTTGAAGATGTGTATACAGCTCAATTAACTAGAACAAACGCAGAAAACAGCTTGTCATACCATCATGGGCAGGAAGAGCCAGGAACTACACTGAGTATTCATATGCAATAAAACACCTTAGACTGTCAATGTTTACGACATATTTGCCAATTTTTGGCATGTTGACCACCGTCGGAGGGCAATAAACTTTCTTGTTTTTTATTTCGAAATCAGGCGAAAATTAATGAGCGCGCTGATGTCATCCATAAAAATTACTTGCTGTGGCCTTACACATGGATGGCTTAATCGGTAGAACGAAGACGTTATCACAATCCCGAAAAGTCTTAGGGGAGTTACACATCCCGAAGGGAAGTCTAGCCAAGTAATGTTTATTTCAGATCAAGCCATACCGAAACTGTTTGAAGCCACACGGTATGCCGTGCCTCTTTTTTGTTGTCGGACTTCCCATTACAGAGTACAAAATGCTGCTTCCATCTTGTCCAGTAGAAGCCTGAGGCTCCAATAATCTGTAGCAGAAAGCGTAGACTTCGGCGTGTTTGGTAAAAGAAAGGCGTAACATTATCTGCATCTGAAAGACCTGTGTACATTTTCTTTGTCCTCGAACTTTTAAATGAAACATAGAAGTATGCATTCAAAATTGCAGTTGCTGCAGAGCTATCATTTGATTACAAGAAGTGGTCTAAAAATCAAGAAAGGACGTCTAAGAAATATACCAGCTATTCACTTGAGAGACGTTGTCAAGAATGTAAAGAAGTTGCCAAAACTTGGTCTATTTACAATCACAAAGGAGAATCACTGATTCAATCATATCAGAGCTAAAACGTATTTTAGGATACAATATACGCATAACATCTTCGACTATTCTTTTGTCATTTCTCCTTTTATGTAGGTCAATATATATGTCAGGGTAAATTCTTCTGACAGAGAGCGATGGAAGTCTCTGAGGACAGAGATTACGATCTGCATGCTACGTAACTATGTGGTTGGTGGTTTCTTTTTATAGATAATAAGTTTCCAATCAATCCTTTGATGTTAGTGACAGGAATAGAAATTGATAAGTTATGACTACCTTTTAAGTAAATATCATAAAATTTACAGACTCCGATCCGGATCTCTGCCGGTAGATCATAGAGTCACTGACTGTACTATCAGAGATCCTGATCACGATCTCAAGGTGGCGTCGTGTGGCGTAACGGCTAGAACATTCGGCCGTCAAACAAGGGAACCCGAGTTCGAACCCGGCTTACCCCGAGACAGACGGTCTGGACATGCGCCCGGATGTTGTGCCCTTGGGAAAGGGACTTAACACAAATTTCAATCAGGTGTAAATGAGTACCTGACTTCGGTTAGGGACGACCCTCGGATAGGACGTTAAATGGAGGTCCCGTGTTTGGGGAGAGCCACACCCCGCGCATGTTAAAGAACCCACCACACCTTTCGAAAAAAAGTCTGCATGCCCCGGTGTTTGGGCCGGGTTGACATCTTGAAAAGGTGATAGTCACCTTTTATGTCAATCTTTCCACAAATGTGGTAAATCTAAATAGATGAATGAATAAATCGACAGAGATCTTGATCGCGATCTGTCAACAGAGACTCCAAACGCCATTTCTACCGGCAGAATCGGCATGGTTATGTGTGACAGCCCTTGTCACACATAATCAACCATGGCCTCTCCGCATTCTCCAGATCATGGTTGGGTTCTGTCGCAGGCAATGTTATCTGAAGTTAGGAGTTGGTCGTCGAGGTAGCCCACTAGTCTTTAAGAATCGTCTGGACATCGAGAAGGTCATATTTTGTTGATCTGGAATATAATGGATTCCAGGCTACTCGCAACACTGCACCAACACTGTGGTCGGGAGCAAAGTTGTGGGAAGGTTCTGAATGTGTGACAGGGGTTTAAGAAGACTGCAATATCTGTTTAACCTGTTTTCCAACCTGCACAGATGACTAGGTTCTATTTAGCTTTAAACAACGTTGAAGGCTAAGGCACAGTGTAACAAGTTAACCACAGACTGATTGCAACCGGAGGACGTTCCCTTAGCTGCAGATGCTACAGTGACTGGACGCAGAGTTATGTAACTCCCTCTATGGGAAATATGTAAATTCATCTCTTGGTAAGCTTGAAAGTTGAAAAATAGTGGGAATATAGATAGCTATTATCCACGAGTCCCTACGGGCAGACGTGTAAGAGGTCCTGGAACGATCTGGCAGATCCAACTGCCCGCTGCCCCGGGAGTACAGTGACCTTTCCCGCCAGGCGGTGCCCAGGTCATACTTCACCGTGCAGGTCTGTGCACTGAAGCACAGCCCTCATCAATACATGTGCACAAACTCACCGAGCAACCTTTAAGCTTTCCTCTGACTTCTACCCGCAGAGAGGTCATGGAGAGATTGCATCCGCAGACAGGGACAATGACGGATCGTCCAGGAACTTCCGAGTTTACAACGAGAAAGAATAACGTTGTGTGGAGATCTTGGATAGTGCAATTTCGGCAGTTAATTGGATCCGTGCGAATTGATAGGACTTGAATCTTTGTGTTTTTCACACTTCGAAAAAACTCTAACACACCCAAGGATTTTGTTGGAGGGATTTATTGCTGTAAACGTTGTGAAGATTATAAACTTTTTGCAAAGTTGGAAAGCAATGTTGTGGTTTCTGTATTTCGAATAGTAACACGACGTGCTTATCTCATTGGCAATACGACACCAAGAAAACAAACCATACAAACACAATAGCTGTAATGATATGTTGCGAGAAGGTACAAAATCATATGAATTTTTTTTACCCATACGAACAAGCAAGAAGCAGTATTTAATATAGTGACATTGTTGTATGCATATATGTTAAATAGCTTTTTACTATCAGCCAGGAAGGTCACAGTGTAGGTATTTCACTTATTGCTTTCAGGAAACAAGCTCAACTTTTCCCAGACTATCGCTACAGTGTAATCTCTCGTGTTTCATACCACTGTTAGTGTCACCTAATTGCTATATGAAGACATACGAGCCGCAGGGGAAAACTGCAAAAAGACTCCGTGGCGACAACACTCGTTAGAATGGCGGAGATGTGACAGAAACAGACACACGTCACCCATTTTCTAACTCGATCTTTGGGGCAGAAGCGCCTTTACATCCCGAAATATGGCCCATTGGGACGTAGCAGACTAGTGCGAGTAAGGATATAATTTGACAGACTAATTACGGGAGTGATCAAATGAGAAAAAAGGTAATCATGTACCGATATCATGCACTCGCATGTACGCGAACTGGTGGAAGTTATTGTATGGAAGCAAGTTACTTATATGAATGTTAATGTGGCAGTCGTTTAATAGAGAGGGTATTTGTTATGACCTCAGTGAAGGAGGCCTGTGTGGTTCTCTTTAGTTTGAAAGACTGTGATTTCTCATAAACTGTGATGATACTTGGTAAGTAAGTAGGTCTTGATATTCGGAAGGTCAATATTGATTTTGTGTCTCCTAGTTGCTTCTCTTGGTACTGCAGCAGAAGTAATCTTATTCCCTGGGTGTGCTATGGCCTTGTTCAACATTTTTTTGCAATGTGTGAAGGTTTAGCCATCTTCCATTGACAAGCGAAGTTTCATGAGAAGAAAAAAACAACCTTACTATATATATACCATCAACATGTGACGAAAGCATCCTCTGTAATCACATTGCAAACCTTGATAGCTTTATTTGTTTCCTTACAGATATACATCATATATTACAGAATTTTGGCCTGCTGTGAAAACATTGAAAGCACGTCTAAGTAAGAGAACCTGAACTTTTACATCAGCCACCAATGTATCTCGACGCATGCACACTCGGAACTGTGAAATGCCTTATTAGCCTTTAGTTGGTTGACCAATAAAAGATTGTAGTTGTTAATGTGCAGCTTTAAGTTCAATACCTGTGACAAAAGATTTCACTGTATTGTATGGAATCAAACTGGGCAAAGATTGCAAACATTAAAGAAGTAACAGAATTAGGCCGCTCGTACCATTCCAAACCGTCCGAACTTCATTGCTTAAAGTTGTCTATAGTTTGCGTGTATGTGGCTATTATGTTGTGTTAATTCTGTAACTACGAAGGCACATGCTATAATCAAAGACTCAAGATAATTATAGATGATTACTGTTCGTCGATGAAAAAGTAGGTCACCTAGATCTAACGCCTAAATCACACTGCACATCAAAAGGGACTTAAGCCAGAGGACCCTGTCTTTATATAAGGACCGTTCGTGTCACGGGCTAATTAGAATTCCCACTTCTACCTGTACCCGTAATACATAGCGTTACATAGTAAATGTTGATGATCTAGTTCTCTCTCAGTTCGCTGAAAACCTAATAATTGAAAAGAATACATTTGACTAGATAAATATGTCATTCAGACGATCTGACTTCGGAAGAATGATTTTAAAACTAAATTGTTTAAACTTGAAAAAAATGTGAAGGTGAGTACATGGTCAATATCACATTGAAGTGTTTTGGCAAGAGGTCCTATATTATTTGCATTTTCCGTGGTGGTTTCCTAGCTTCCGAGGCCTACTTTGATCTTTGAAATTAGACCTCCGTAGCCAAATTTATTCTTTACCATTTAAGTACATTTTATTACGAAAGTGTCCTAAATACATAAATACGTCTAGACCAATTTGTTTTATTCAAAATATTCAGTTTTCTGGTCTGTATGATGTCAGAAACAACAGGATCGTTTTAAGTGACTAATTTTTGGTTACTCTTTATTATATAAAAGATTGCCATTAGTGGCATGAAATCAAGAGAAGATCGATAAGGTTGGCTACTTCATTCAGATGACGCAGTGTAGGATTAGTGCAAGGGATTACTTAGTCTTTGAATGTTGGACTGCGTGGGTTTCCCTGTAATCATCTTTGCCCACGAGTCATCTTATAACACCCACGCGATGGGACTATTTTCCCATTTTGTGAGAGTGATGACTGTATTCAAAATGGCTATGGTGTAAATAAGTGACGCTAATCGGCACTAATTTTGATACAGGCATGTGTACAGAGAACTGTCTCTCCAATGTACATTATCATACCTTTTTGTTACTGTTAATGGTAGATTAGAGGAATTATTCTCAGCATTGACCATGATCTCGCCGATGAAGGACAAGGCCGTGTACGGGACAGGAATTACAGGTCTCCAAGCGCAGCAATGTCTATGAACCCATAATGGTAATTTGAATCAATGTAAGCAAACTCAGATAGAGCATTAAATTAATGTATTGAATTGAAGTGTAAATGTGTTTGTTCTGTTCCTTCTAACAACGTGTCGTGGTTTGGTCGGCTTTAATTAAAGATAATTGGACTATGGCTGCCACGGTGGTCTGTCACTAGGGTATTCTTTCCCGTTGCTACGCGCGTTCGACAAGGTATCGGGTTACACGGGGCAACATTTTGGCTAACGGCAAAACATTTATAAATAAACAAAATAGTAGGGACGGGAAAATTTTGTAAAAATAAAACGAAATTAGCGATTTTGGAAACTTTGAATGTCGTCAATTTGCGCTGAATGGCTGATTTTTTTATATTTTGCTCCCAAACACGATAATTTTCAGGTTTTACGGAGACCATTTTTCCAGGCACACATCGCAAAGGCCTGGCTTTAAATGTCAATGAATATCTCTTATCTTCATATTTTTCGTCGACCAGGAACAAAACAAAACTTTGTGTTTTTGGGATTTTTTAATTTCTTTTTCTAAGTATTGTGAATATCGACAAATCTGTGAAAAATGGCATTTTTTGACATTTTTCGCACTCAATCACCAATAATTCAAAATCAAGGACATCTTTCAAAAATCCCCAAAACACAAACCTCGGGAAAGCCGTTACGGTCATTTTTAAACGTTAATGAGGTAAGTTAGATGTTTCTTGGAGCCGTACCTTTACGATGTTTGAACGCATGTCATGCCGCACGGATAGGGGGAGGGGGTAATTAACACCGTCGTAAACAATCCTTCTAATATTCAATGTCACAAAAAACGACGCTAGTTGCTTCGTTAAATGTTAGATGTCCACAACAAAGTGCCAGTATGGATATACTCTCCAGAAAACAGGTAATATTTGCGACAAACGTAGTTTTTTTCCTGACGCGGGGAAAGAAGCCCGGCCGCGCAGATTTACAGTAAGAACTTCCGATGACAACAGGTGACCCCGAATCGAACGCGCGTTCGGATTCGATTACGTCATTTCGAACATCGTGGAACAGCGTTCGAATTCGGCTGGACATGGGAGTTTCTGAGCATGAATTTGACCACCGTGTGCCGTGAAAGGACAGGTACCACAACGCATTATCTAGTCTACACATTTCTACATGTCATACTTCAGAGTAAACATATTTCTACTTGTTTTACTTCAGAGTATTTGGAGTAGAAGTCGTAAAACACAATTTAGGATCCCTACCCTTGCACGCACAGCTAGACGTATTCTAGCGCACAACAGTGGTTAATGGCTGGATTTGCGGGGCATCTGAATGTACTTTGTTGCTGAATAATTTTTTCCAAACTCCAACCATGTATGATGGAATTCTAATTGTATTTTCTTCGGTAGATTTTCCTGCCGCCGTCTCCTATACCTGCTTGTCTCCACATAACCGCAACCTACAAACCACGGGACACGCATGGTTCCACAAAACAAATTAGGAATAGCTTTTGTTCTAATGTTCAGATGTATTTATACAGGGATAGAAACAAGGCGCCTACTTTGATCGTAACCGCAAGGGATGTCAACCTGAATACAATCTTGCAGGAAACTGGCTTCCACCTGGCTTATCACTGCCAAAGCCAAGTTTGTATCGTTCCACACATCTGTCGACCACGAGGGTAAAGTAAATGCTGCAAAGTCCTACCGCAAGCGATGTTTTATCCACAGGGACATTTGTGACCTTATAACTACCTTCGGGCGTGGAGCGCAGTTATACCTATCAAAGCCATATGCATCTGTGTTGAATGGCTTATGTCAGACAACTTCTCAGCTGAACATTTATTCGACGTGCCTGAATTCTCTCTCACCCCCGCACGGACAAATGGTTTTGAATTGTCTTAGATGAAAGCTAATGTCGCTAAACTGTCAGGTTGCTAGAGCCTATTGCAGCAGTGCTCCAAGTCATGACAATTTACGATGATCCACTCAAAGTTATGACCTACCCTGTCGCTTCTTTCAGGATGCTGTTTTGAGAAATCAGGCAGATATTATTCTGTTTCTGTGGTATCGTGACAACACTAAGATAGCATGCTGTGAACACATCCTTTATAGCTAGATTGCGCAACAATTGTACATGATACAAAGTATGACTGGTACATAACTACAGTTCTATATATATTTATTTGTGACAACATAAAACACATTTGAAAGGATGGCCTGTAAAGAGTTGTCCCTTGCATTACATAATTTCAAGTCGAACATATGCAACTTTATTTTTCGATCTAATTTTAAAATCAGATTATTGTACATCCCTTGTAACCTTAACATGTGTACAGTATGTATAACATGGTGAACCAATTTCCTTAATTGCTGATTCAGATCATAGCTAATGGTATTAATGAAGGGTGTTATCCCACGACATTATTATTCCCAATGACAGGATTCTAATATACATAACAATACAATGCAATACAATATATTTACACATTATTTCAGGGGCCTTTTTTGGCGTTAGTTTCCTTGTCTTTATGTTGTCAGCTGGAAACACCATAGAATTGATAAAATACCGTTTTTTGACACTTTGTTTGTATCTATTTATTGATGAATCTTTAGTGTAGTCCCTTCAGTTATAATAGGTGAATGGAGCCCATATCCAGCGATCAGCATACGCTGTGACCTTAACTGTCATAAAGATGTTATGTTTGTAAGGGCCCCCTCTCACTGGACGCGCGGCACGCTGGCGGCGTCGCTGCGTCCTAAACTGGATTTGAGTTTCCCTTGACTGTTAAATGGGAATATAATTCAAAATGTACAAGTATGACCAAAAAGACAACAAAACACACAAAGCTTAAAAAGATTCGTTTTTGTCGATAAAATTCGTTGAGTGCTTTGTCAATTCGATCGGCCGCAGAGACGCCGCCAGCGTGCCGCGGGTCAGTGAGGGGGGGGGGGGCTTAAGGTGTTTATTCCACATGAGGTAAGTCAGCCGTGGGTTCAGAGAGACCTGGCATAACGACAAGGTGGTACACTACTACCATTACTACTTGGCCGGTGGCACTTACCTTCTTGGAGGCAATGGTAGGAAAAAAAGACATTTTCTCAGTTATGGTATGAAGAAAACCTTTGACCTCCATCACCCTTCACTCCCACATTCTGTTGACAAGCTCCTACAAAAAAAGACTTCAAAACTTTGTGAAGTGGTCCTGCTATAAATCATCAAAAGATTATAAAAAAATAAATTTTCATAATGAATTAAATGGCACCATCTAGAGGACAATCTCGTTTCCTGGGATTTGTACATTTTACCTAAAAAAAGTAGTCTTATGGACTCTCGGTAATCTTTGGTATTTTCTGAAGAAGTCGTGTACAATGACCACATTAGAATGGAGAAAAATAAAGCAAAAGAAACAGCTCTACTTGCTCTAATCGGCATAAACGTCACCCCTTAAGGCGTTCAGACATACAAACTGAGGCCCGGTTACTGGTGTAACGAGGTGCTGTCGAGAAGTATAGAAAGAAACGAGATGTTTTGGCAAGTGTGTTTCCTTCTTACGCCCTCCTTGATTGCCGATTTCTAAGACCGCCATCTATTTCGGAGTAGACGCCTTCAGAGGCGGTTACGTTGACTGGCTGGTCGGCCATTTGTAGCCGCAGAGCGTTATTCATGGACAGATTACTTGTGTCATTGCAATACATTTTCATCGGAAATCGATGGCTGTGGCACGGCATAATGAGATTTGGTAAGTTTGACAAGCTCTATAGCAGTTCACAGAGCAGCAAAATAACCTGTCACTGACGGTTATAGCTGTCGAGCAGACTCTTCAACCTGAAATCCAATGAAAATGACATTATTATGGCATCTGAAATAAGGTAAACACGCATCATGATCTGTCCAGGATGCGTATGGTGCTCCTGTGAATTCATCGGAATGAGTCTGTGGTCACTCAGCTTTGTCATGTGACTTCGCGCGTAAACTATCTTCTCAAAAAGTACGGTGCCCATCATTTACAAAATATTACGGTTAATGCCGTTCCTTTAGACCAAGACCTATAGACTAATTTGTATTGAATGTGTAACAACTTGCTTTTAAAATACAGTTTTGGGCTGTTTCATGCGTACTGTGGTGCTTAAAGAATATTGAAGGTGTCGAGTTTCGATTTTGTTGTTGTTAATCTAAACTCACTGGTAAATGACGGAAAAAGTATCTTTGCAGCATAAGGCCTTAAGAAATAGAAGTAAAGCCTACTAAAGGTGAGCATTTATTTAATCTATTAAACATCACTAATTCAAGCCAGGGTCTCATTTACATTTACAACAGTTAGTTATGAGTAAATGCTACGTCTTTCATATCTTAAACAACTTGTGCTATAAACATATTTGGGTAGAGAACATGATCAACTGATATATATTCATGAAGATATGGCTTTATTTGCACAAAAAAAGAAACTTTTAAGTTTGTCAGTCGAAAAGATTAACATCACGATCTGGCGAGGGAATTTAGGCCGTGAAAGTCTATTTAGAAGTTGTGCTAAGGTGAAGATACTTTTTTTAATCTTACGTAACAGTCCTTGAGGGTCAGGCCAGGAGCAGCATCTACCAACCTCTCCACCAGCTTGGAACAAGATTTGCACTCTACAACACACTTCTTGCTTTTAAGCAAATGCACTTTTAGCCGTAAGGCTGCTGCCCATGAGAGCATTTATATGATTCGGACTACTAATATCAAGACGTCCACATACGAACCATATAAGACGACTGTGTATTAGATGTGGACTTTTTATCGGCATTTTTTATTTATTTTGGAAAAGTCATTATTGTACCTCAATTGATTATGCAAAAAGATGACAAGGGCCGACGTTCCCGACAAAACTGTTTTCAGCTAAGGTAATATTCGACGCTTATAACACACACACACACACAAACACACACACACACGCGTACACACACACACACACACACACACACACACACACACACACACACACACACACACACATACACACACACCATCACACAGGATAACACACTCGGAGATAGGAGGAGGAGAGGAAAGAGAGAGAGGTTTTACACGAGAGAGAGAGTTTCCCGGAGAAAAGTCTGCATCTATCTGCATCACAGTCTCAGACATATTAATGGAGAACCCGTCATAGAGAGATAATTGAACTGCTTTCACACACTCGACTTGCGCAAGTCTCATTTCTTGTCTATGTTCTGAATGATATATGCATTGAAACACGTAGATATGGCTAACATGCCCAGTCGAGTGTAATGGACTGTACACATGTACACAGAGAGATCCCTGATATATTCGGCTCGTTCTTCCACAGGTCTATTCGTGCGTCTAGCCTGTAATTTGCCGGGTAATAACGGTCCAGCCAATAATGGTGGCTGTCAGTGAGATCCGCGGTGAACTATATCACCCGTCTTAATGTTGTATGTCTTGCAGATAATCGTCTTGACTTGGGTTGCATAACATCGGCACGTTGCCTCATTGACGGCTGATATATACTGGTAATGGTTGGAATGGTGAACTTTTGTTTATGTGACAGATCTCCATTAGTAAGTTCGTACGTATACTACATCAGTCTTAGCGGAGTCATAAAAATTGCAAACACATTACAAAATGAAACAAGAAGATGTGAAAGAGCGTAGATAAATAAATAATTCATTAAGTGGTAAACCGTGTTCTGTGTTTTCATTCACTTGTTGAACCTTCCTGAATGAAACTTTTTTTGACCAAAGTTAAGCAAAATCCATTACACCTTTCGATGTATATAGTGGCAATGACAGAAACAAACCGTTTTTTGTTTGTTTTCATAAATATTCGTCCACACACTGCCCATTGATAATAGATGAACATTAATTAAAAGATTGATTGATTGGTTAGTTGATTCATGTAACAACCGCATGCCAATGCTCTGATATACAGATGCCCTACCCACTTTTCTCCGTGCCCACGTATTACTATGCTGGGTGCATCCCGTAATCTTCCGTGATACTCACGCGTTGGTGATTTGCCAACATGAGCCAGCTTATGTATGATTCAAAGAGAAATAAAAGCCGAACTGCTGTATAAATCTGTTCATACACCGTCTTAAATATTTCGCTTTTCTTAAGATGGACGGAGGAAGCATGCAAGTGACCAGCACCTCGGTACGAAATCTTTCCGATAAGACGTGTTATGGACGTCTGAAAGGTTTCAAAGACTCGCAAATCAGATTTGCTGGGCATGACACGTCCTTTTTCCGAAGCATGAATAGGTGGCCGGTATCATATGATTTGCAGTATATCTGTACGAAAATCGGCAGCAGGCATAAATTTGAATTCGGCTCATATATACTGTGCCCCTCACAGGGCAGTTCATAAATGGTAATGGCCCGCTGCCTTGCAGAAGTAAGGCTCGGTACTTCTATTTACCGCTACACATGAAATAAAGTTCCAGACGACAACCTAGTGTTTCATCTTTGTATATCTTCATTTGTGACCTTGGTAGAGGTTTTAAAGGCATCCAGAGCATTTTATGAGGCTTGAAATTTTTATAAAAACTCCAATTTCTATTCACTCCTACACATAGTAAGTTTCAATAACACTATAACATTACATATCGACATTAAATGAGCAAAGATACTATGCCGTTGTGTGGTAAGAACTGGTAGAAAATCCAAGCCCTAATAGACCGATCCTGACTGTCCATTGCAATTAGCAGTTCGACCAATGAGAGAGTGA
The DNA here is from genome assembly GCF_035083965.1 of Branchiostoma lanceolatum. NCBI lineage: Eukaryota > Metazoa > Chordata > Leptocardii > Amphioxiformes > Branchiostomatidae > Branchiostoma > Branchiostoma lanceolatum. Next base: position 17,154,811 of record NC_089730.1, read on the forward strand.
CTGCATGTCCGTCAATTATTTGCATTTTTATGTTTTGATTTTGCATTTCTATGTTTTGACGGAGGTGGGCTGTGGTATCGGTCTATTTACCACCAAAATATCACCATGTAGCTTATTTTTGTGCCGCTTTTGAGCACTTTTGATAAGAAATCCGCACGCAAATGTGGTAAACAGTGGCATTAAATGTCAATTTCATAAAGATTACAGAAACTCGAATATTTCCAGTTTTCAAGTCTCATAAAATGCTCTGGGTGCCTTTAAACTCATTTTGCGTACTGAGGAATTAGGCAGGTGATGACTACCATATTGGTGGCCATATTTACATTTCAAGGGATCGTACCTCAAGCCTACAAGTTTCATGAACAGGTTTTTGACTGTTGTTCTGCTCTTTGCTGAGCAGTAGAAATTTTAAGACGTCTTCAAATGTCTGAAAACACTTGAACTATGAGCCTACGAGCAAATACGTGTGGTGACATGGCGACGGTCATAGCAATGACGTCTTGTAAAACGCTCGACGGGCCTTCTAAAAAGGTGCAGTCAAACATTATAGTCAAGTGGCAAAAGGAGATCAGATATGACCAGATAATGATGATGATGACCACGCTGCGTTTGAGTAATATTATCCACCCTCAGATAAGGTAGAAGGATTCTATCAGATGTTTTTTTTATTGAAACATAAAGCCAACAATGTCTTTGAAAAGTTTTCATACTTTCAATTATGTGAATGTCGCAAAGGGAGAAGGGTTTCTGCATGCCAAGAATCTTCAAGAATCGTTGTCATTGGGTAGGTTTTGAACCTATATACCGGACTCAAGTGTGTTTTTAGACATTTATACTATTCTTCTACCATGATTGATAAAAAGAAATTCTCCAGTACATAATGCTACATTCCTCTGTGTCTGGCATGTGAAAATATCATAAGGGCGGTGTGTGTGTTATTTTAGACATCCACTTCCTTTCAGTCTGTGATTATGCTACTAGTATATACCCATTCACTTTCTGTCACTCTCATGTATTCAAACCATTACAAATACACATTGTCAAGTAACTTCACACAAAAATAACACTGAACAAAAAAACATTGAACATGAAGGTAAAAATACCTATGATTTCCATATTATCTGTATTGATATTTGTTTTGAGGTTGCATGGTGAATGTAGTGAATCAGATCTTTGTAACACTTCGGAGGCCATGGACATGATTAGAAGTCATTTAGGCGGCTTGTTCTGACAAAAGCGTTTTGACACAAATGAATATACTTCGGTATTCTTGGCATTTTGACTATAATGAATAAACTCGCTGAAGCCCAACGGGATAAGCACGCACATATAAAGCGGAAAGGGATTTGGAGTACCATTTTTCACCCGATAATGGATACTTCACTTAACCCACTGGGTCGTGTCTTCGAGCCATCTGTCAATAATCAATCAATTAACTCTTGCTCTATTTATAGAATTCAGCATTAAAAACTGGTGATTCTGTTTACCGATTTCAAATCATTCTCATGTGTTTATAAATCTAGATTTTTATTTGATAACGTAATAAAACTGGTGATTCAGGGCGTCATACTATCGGAAATAACACAACTCATTGTTACGTTGATGACGGTTAGACATGCAGGAAATAAGATACGGCAAAAAAGGTTAATCAAGCAACTGGATAAAATTTCCCAAATTTCCCAAATTTTATCCGCAGTTGCTTGAGTAACCATTTTTGGCACAACTCATTGTCTTTGCATGACTTCATTTTCATTTCATTGCAAGTCTCATGGTGTCTAGTCAAATGTTAAATGGAAAAATTGCAAGCCTGTTCTTGCTACATATATACTTAGATACGATTTGGCAATGTTAATCTAATTTCTGAGTGTATAATCATATCATGTTAAGCAACTGGAGTGCTTTTAAGGCACCACGATTTGGAAATTGGCGACGCAAGAAGGCTAAGTTGACTGGATTCCAGCTGAAGGGAGTTAATTATCTAAATCGATCTAGGTGCAGTCTATTTGCTAAATAGTGCGAGGAGAAACAGTATAGGTCTCGAATATAATTGAGAAAATAATAATGTAAGGCCATGTTTTTTGAATTACCGAGAATCGTTTCATGGGGAAGAATGGGTCTGCACTGTTGGCATATGACAAGCCTATAAGTTAGACACTCTCATCTCATACAACATAGTATTTTGAAAGGTAGAATAATTATGGAATAATTGTTGTTATGCTATGCAACAGAAGACACCATACGTTATACCTTGTACAATTGTTGTGCAATAAATGTACCTACCTGTGGCGTGTTCCTTGGTCGTCATTATTTCCCCTATAAGGCTTTATACGACATGGCCAAAAAGGGGACAAGAAATGGCGGTCATATTGATGCCTCCACCGCTGGGTGTCTCAAACATTTAAGTCACCATTTGCATAAGATGACCTTTTACTCGTAATTAAAAAAAAAAAAAAAAATTTCCCGATCAAAAATACATTTTATATTCCGATTGATCAAATGTTTACTTTTAAGCAATGTGAATTTGCTATCATAATACCTTCTAGACATCTCATACCTTATACCTTTTGTCCATGTTTTATCATTATTCATACGTCATTTGTTTTAAGCTTAAAGAATGCTTTTTTGAAAAAAAAGTTTGATATATGACTATAGCAAGTTGAAAATGATGAAAAATACGTGAATATGAAGACATCCATACCCTAACAGTGTTCCGTTCTTTGCAGAAGATACAACAGAGCTGTACTGCATTACGCCACAGTCTCCGTTGATTTCATCTGACAATACCCAAGGCTTACGTTGTATAAGATTGGTCTCGGTACACCAATCCCTCAGAAACGTTCAGCAATCGATCGTACTGTAATTAGCTTTTTCCCTGCCTCTGACAGCTACACAAAAATATTCGATATACACACTAGGTAGAGAGCTACAGCTGTTTTTATAACATGAGAATGATAGGTTAAATCCGTTGTGTAAATCAGTGGATATTTCTAAACCGCATTTGCTAAATGCTATCAAGCCTGCTGTAGTTCAAATTTACAGCCTATGCCGTAAAATCTATCTGGTTTAAAATGTTATACAAATACAATTATCTATAATTCAACGTGAATATCGCTTTATGGCCGAATTCTCGAATCTTTACTAAATTTTAGTTTATTTCATTGCAAATAGAAATATGATATGTTTTTAACCGTACCAGACCCATCGGAAATCGATGAATATTCATTATGCACGTCGGCCTCAGAGGTTTAAGAACACCTTGAGGCCAGGGCTTGAAAAGAAATGGTTTCTTCAAGGCATTTTCATCAGCTGAAGATAGATCACGGGGGATCTTACAGAAATTTTCTCAAGTCTGACTAATCATTTTTTTCTGCACACCGTCTCGGTTCTCTAGTTGCACCTGCGACAAAGCTACCAAGAGACTGCTAAAAAACCTATAACGTATTGCCAAAAGGAAAGGTAACATTTCGTCAATGGAATAAATTGGTGCATAGATTAATTGTATAAATGTAAACAGAAACAGTTCCATATTTTCTTTTGTGAGAGTAGTTTTTGTTTTGTTGTTCTTTCATCTGTTTGGCAGCTGCATGTTTGTTCTGTAGTTTCTTTCGATTTCAACACTTTAGATTTAAGTAATTTAACTAAAATATTGTGTCGTTTTGCGTTCGAAAATTAGTGTCGTCTCCGAAGGAACATAGTTTGTAACTACAGATCGTTCCAAAATGATTTTGAGACCACATAAGTTGCTGAACAGATTTTCATGTTGGGTTCATACTCAGATATGGCAACAAACATAGAAATCCTTCTACCACCATTCCGGCAATATAGAGAATGTACAATGTATTAAATATTTTACTTAGACTATCATATAAATGAGATCAAAACGAAAGGAAATCCAATTTGTATAGCTTCAATCTAAGTATCACATATGATATGAGTGTCCTTTATGTACCCTTTCTTTAGATATATTTGAGTATTTGGATAAACAAGACAGTTTATTTTGTTCGTAGTTTCTCAATACAACAAAAATGAAATGTTAAATTTTATGACATATTGATCATATCTATTGGCAGTGCAAGAAGATCGTTTGGATTGTAGAAAACATATGTACAAATCAACCTCGTTATTGACGGCATTTAATTGTAAAACGTTATATTCATGGCAAGAGGACATTACCTGTGATCCAATACTCTTTAGCACAATACCGTATTTACCTTAACGTCTAAACTGTATACTACATATAGCTAGTCCTGCTAGCACACAACAATTTACTACAATCCTCAATGCAAATCAAATCATATCACAGGATATATCTATAATGTCTTATCACCACACTCAGTAACGATTACATTGCGTCAACCTTACGAACTCCAGTGATTCGATTACTCTGCACAATTATAGCGAAAAAAATATCACGAGACCGCACGGCAGCCCTGCTTATTGCGTGTACACGAGATAACCCCATCGGGCCATAGTTTATAATCTAATCATTGTGTCCCTCTAAACAGCTCTGGTGTAATTAAGTTATTCATTTTGGCACTGGTACTGCCCATTGCACTGTCGATCTACTTGTTGGTATGTACCGAATGTGGGTAAACGTGTTGTAGTCAGAGTTTAGAGTCCATGTCCCTGGCTCTCCTGCGGAAATACTTTCTCTACATTATTTACATCATGGACTCATACGATTGTTTCGGATGCAGGGTTTAGAGTCATGTTCTCGTAAGGTGCGATCCCGGGCGCGATCCCGTTACAGTTACTCGACACACTGAAGACTTCTGGAATCTCTGTGATGACTTCTTCCTTCTCAGGCTGTCTTAGGCAAGACATTCTACTTTCAGACGTTTGAAAGGAAACCTTCTTCTTCTTCCTTCTCTTACCAGTCCTTTTGGCAAACATACTCTGATGTGGCTTCGGCTTGTGGTCCCGGTTTCTTTTTCTTGGACACTTGGCAACTATTAGAAATATGATCCAAATGACAAACCCTAGTCCGACAACACCGGCAATAGAGGCAATGACGTATGTTTTGTGGTCTACTATTTTCGGACTATTGCTATCATTTGACGAACTGTCATCGCTCGGGTCAGGAGCGAATGTTATGGGGTTTTGTGGGGGGTCTAGTCTGATAGTGGGTCCTTTGGGCCTTATTCTGATGTCGACCGTTGGAGGAAAAGTCGTATTAGCTTTAGACTGTGGCGCGGAGCTTGTTGCAGATTTGTTGTCCTGTTGAATGACACAGATAGAAGCATCGAATGTGTCTTCGGTTTGAGCCGGTTCCTCCAGGACGGGGACTTCAGTTGCAATGTACGTCGGCAAGACACTACCAGTGACGTTCAATATCGTGGCGTAACTGTCGCTTCCTACCGTGTTTTTGGCCACGCATCGGTAGACTCCGGCGTCAGTCAGTGTCACTCTGGTAATGTTCAACGTGTTGGTGCCGTCATTGAAAACTTTGACCTTGACCCGGAAGGACCCGTGTCGAATCGTGGTTCCGTTGGGAGTTATCCAGCTGATGGCGGTTTCCTGGCCAGCCTTGCATTTCAGAGCAGCACTGTCCCCGACCGTCACGTTGACTGTGTCCTGGGGTTTGGCAATCCGAGGCACGGAGCAGTTAATTTCTTCTGGGACGATGTCACACAGGAACTTTCCTCTCTCAGAAGCCGGGTTGGCGCATTTACCGCACAGTTCTCTTGTATCACTCCGCATGTTGCCGCGCATCCACTGAACAAGCCACATCACCTCGCAGCTGCAATTCCAAAGGTTTCCTCTCAAATTGAATTCCTGCAGCGATGTCATCTTACCAAAGAGACCGTACGGCAGTCTTGTCAGATTGTTATATGACAAATTGACATCGGTAAGCGCTTTGAGATCATCAAACGAGTCCTGTTCGACGCTGGTTAATTGATTGGATGTCAGCAATAATCTCTTTAACTTCGGAAGGCTTTCGAAATTCTCAGCGGTCAGGGCTGTAATTGAATTCCGCGAAAGGTCCAATTCTTCAAGTCCCGTCAAATGCTGCAGGTAAGGCACGGTTCTCAGATTCGATGACACCATGCTCAGATACACAAGTCCGGTTAATCCATAAAAAGCATTCTTCGAAACCCCCCTGAGCGCCTTCAGATCTTTGAGTTCTAGCATCCGAAGAGACGAAAGATATGAGAACGCGTAGGAATCGAGACAGACGATCGGATTGGCGCCGAGCCCCAATTCCTGTAGATTCTTCAGCGGCTTGAAAGCAGAGGACGGGACTGCGGTCAGTCTGTTATGGTAGAGCTCCAAGGTCTCTAGGTTAGAAACACCGTTGAAGGCACCATCTTGAATCTCTCTCAATGAGTTGTCTGTCAGATCCAGCGTATTCATATTCTTGAGGTCTGGTAGTGCATTTGGATTGAGTCGTGTCAAGTTGTTTCTGTTTAGAATGAGTATCTTTGTCTTTTCTGATATTCCGAACGGGACTTCCTTCAAGTTCTGGTCTCCGCAGTAGGTGTGTTGGTACATCAACGTACAAGTACACCCTTTCGGGCAACTTTGACTCTCAACAACAACAAAGACACGAGTAGTCATCAGCACATACAGCAGGCAGGTTACCACATTCATTGCCGTCCCATCTGATATTGTTCTACGTCATCCAACTGAATATTTTCGTCCCTCGTCTGTGATATGATTCACATGTGACTCCAGCCGCCCGAGATGAACCGTGGGCGGATCCAGTCGAAGATAGACACTTATATGGTTCCGGCGTCACAATGCAGATACGCAAACCTTCGGGAGGCCGCTCTTGCCGGATGCACTGTATCGTACGTCCGTTAGAAGGTTACAAAACGCATGCGCATCGAAATGAACCTCGGTAGATCTTCTTTTCAGGACTCTCAATAAATCCTTTCTCCCCAGGTTTTCTAAGGATGGAGAGAGCGCCGTTGTCGCAAGCCCGTCACAGAAGTAGTCAGGGATCATCCTTTATTTGTAGCTCTCTGTCAGGATATCTGTGCATGGAAAATAAGTCATGCTGTTACAAATGCATGCGAGGAAAGATACTGAGTGTATTGGCTCCATGGGAAAATGTACGCAAGTCTGCCGACATCCTTTACAATTCCTCTTAACGGCAAATTCTTTACAGTGCATCCATCATAGTTCAACAGTACAAAGATGGGCTCCTGGCGGCATTTTGAAGAATATATAAATTACTTTGACACGCTAGCAGCTACATGCATCATTCAGAATAATATTTGCTGACGGGGCTTGCCAATTGATGACTTTTCCCATGAATAATGCGGTTGTTGAGAGAATGAGAGAAATCAGACAAGGCATACCAAGTTGAAAATAACATATTAGACTAGAACATAGAAGTATTAGTGAGTGGAATATCCATAAAACTGATTTAGAACAGTATTACTAGATAACAAACAATGGCACACGACATGACTGATGACTCAACAGAATATCGACGTAAAGTCTATCAGATCTGTTTTATGTGGCAATTTGGTAGATCGCAGACTCAGAATAAGGCCATACTTGTTGATATTTGCTGTAGTGTCCTGTTCATAGAAGGGAGACTAGAGTAAACAAGGTTGTCAGATTAAAAGAGTGCAAGTACACAACGAGTTACGTTAATCTCTGCAAAGTAACGGTTGTGGGGGTACCTGGAGTCAGACAGTATGTCAGCTTTTAATCAGGAAGTTACCCTGGTTGGTGGATGCAGTTAATTGCATTATATGGTATGTCTGGGATCTGGGAATGTTGTGGCAGTAATCACTGCTTGGGGCCACAAGATGCTCGTTGATGTTGTAGCATTTAGATGAAGTATCTTTCTGGAAGACTGAACGGAATCAATATTCGGATGGATCTTATGATACTCCATCTGACTACGCGCTGTCTATGATACAGTGTAGTGGTGTGACAGTCCTCACGATGTAAAAAAAGGCAGATAAATAGGTAAAAAGCTTGCTGCATTAACAGAAACGATGCGGACACTAACGTTTAACCCAACCTGAGTGTATCAAGATTTTAGACATGTACATATGTTAGACTGGAAAGTAAAAATATTTATTTTGTCTTTCATTTTTGTAGGTTAAAGTTGAACGTCCGGAAATCATTGAACTTTTGGTTGTGTCAATGAAACTCTCATCATAACTGAAAGTATTTTGGGGTCCTCGTCATATGAATTATAAATCTACGTAGTATACATGTCTTCAAAAAAACGTTTCTCGTTAAATGTTTAAATGTTACGCGTACCACATCGAATTGACAGAAAGCCCATTTACCTAAACTTGAAGTTAACAGTTTGCTGCTTCTTATGTCAAAACCCAGGACGGAATTGTGTTCAGATATTTCTTTCCTGACTTTTAACATATGCATGAATTACAAAAAATCCGTTACGAAAATACTTCAATTTTCAGAAATTGTCAATGACGTTCATCCACCAACAGAAGAAGTAATCTAGATAATGATTCAAACCTCTTTTACCAGGTGTGTTGGGCGCGTATGCTTTTTTCAAGTTGAGCATTTCAGGATGATGACTTAAGTTGTTGCAATATGTGACATGTGCGCTAAGTAACTGCTTAAAGTTGCGCAGCGTCACTAGCAGGTGCTTAGGCATAGAGTCACTGCGCTGTCAAGCCCATAGCATGCTATTTCACCGCTGTCCGACATTCATAGATGCTTATTTTGGCAACAGGCATTTGAAACTCAATCCCGGAGAAAGGCATTCCCATGTAATGTTCCCGGGGTAGTGTTTACCATGTTTTATCATATCATGTTGGCGGTGACAAATCGACCCATTAACGTTGAATGTGACCCAGCCAAATGTCATTTGATATCCATAAATCGGTAATTTTGTACGGAAACTAGAATCCAGCCCTTTCAGAGCGCAAAAGGGATATAGCCAAAAGCCATTGGATTTACCTAAAGCTCAGAGCTACCCCATGAGAATAGGAGGATCTCTTCATAAACGAGCGCGATGCAATGCTAACGGGAATAGTCTGTACAAAAAACAATACCATCTATGTCTGATGCATTCTTCAAAATGGCTTCTACGCTCGTAATGGACTTTTTTGGCTCTTTAGGGATTTAGAGAATTGGTATTGTTTGGCCAAAGGCATCAGTTACAAATCGTTCGACGCCAGAAATGGATATTACCGCCCCAAAATCCTGGGCGCACTTGATATTTTGAAGTGACATTGTGACAAATGTTAGGCTCTACCCGCTTCGATGTTTGCAACAAAATTGGTCGTTATATTTCCTGCCTTTGCCGATATGTCTTGCGGAAGTGACGTTATTTGGGTCAGGTTACTGACCTAGACAATATGTTTGGTGAATTCGAAGTAAGTTGAGGTGCAAATATCTACAAATTCCATCATCAACTTACTTTGGTAAGATAGACATTCAGAATGTATCAACGACATAACAACATAAAACGGATGAATAACTGTACATTGCTTCAACAAATTCCATGTACCAGCTAGCGACTGCTTTGAGATACAGAAACATATTTTCTTTCACCCATGGTATGTCATTCGCTGCCACGTATTACTCATTATTGGAAGAAATTGAGTTTGGGTTTATTCAGATCCATGATTAGAATAACATTAACATTGTATCTATTCTTCCCGTGGCCCCTGTGGTATTAAATTATATAACTGCACAAAACAACATGATACACATAAAATAACATATAGAATATATACATGTACAGAAAATTCCCCAAAAGAAAGCCTACATGAAGTCCATATACCATTAAAAAAATGTTACCCTTTTGCCCTTACAATTTCCAACAATTTCAGGTTTAAACATTCTGTACAGAAAATGGGAAACCAAAACTATACTCTACGTTGTAATGCAACTAAATATCGTCTGTACACCTTACTACAATAAGTTATTTTCCGTCCCAAGTAAAAGAAGACTGACGCTTATCAACCAAGCAAATATTCCCGTTCAGCAAGGTTGTAGACCTTTAGCTACTGAAGTTGCCCTCTCAGTTGTCTAAATCATGATTTAGAGGCATGATTCAGAGGCATACATATCTGACTACTGCACGACAACCCTGTCAGTGATAGGTAACCCCCGCAGCGTTATTCAGCAAAGATGGCAATCTCCACTAGTCCTGGACGAAGTTCACTGAGCCCACTGCTCTATATCCATCTCATGCCTTTCCTCCAACTGTTGAAGAGATAAATCCGACGTGACAATGCATTTATTCCCAGTAATTATGGAGGAAGAAAACAGTCAGATAAGCGAGTCCTCTTCCGACAGTTCCATTATCTGGTGGAGAGTATTAATGCTAAGCCCTGTCTTTGGTAGCGTTGCGAGAGGCACATCCATATGGTAAGTCAGTGTCGAGGTTTGAAGCACTCTGTAGCATTCCCGCTGATCTCCAAGTTTCACACAAACATAGATTACCATCATATACAATCGAACCAGGTCGTGATTTGTGTCCCGAGGCTCACCTGATGGCTTTACCTGGCTTTTCTGCTGTGTATAATTGATCTTCAGTGCCCAGGACCAGAGAACCATATCTACTGTCTGCTGATTAGAGTGACAGTATAATCAGTCATGGATGTGAGCAGGGCGATCTGGGTTAAAGCTGCAGGTACATTCGATGTTTCCCTTAAGAATAGTTAAAAACTTCAAACAAAATCTGGTTTTGCACACTTAGGTTGAATTATGGAAGATAAAGTGACAGCATAAACAGTCATGGATGTGAGCAGGGCAATCTGGGTTAGAGGTACAGATATATTCGATGTTTCCCTCACGAATAGTTAAAACCTTCAAACAAAATCTGTTTTTGCACACTTAGATTGAAGGATGGATGTCTGGAAGGTGGGGCTACTAATCTATGCTACTTGATACTTGTCCTTGTTACTGATAATTTAGCTGGTATTCATTTCGAATAAATTATTATCTAACACGACCCTTGCGAATACGAAAATGAACTGGAGAAGGATAAATATCTACTAGAGACGATGACCTATGCTCTTAATACCGAAGATATATATCATTGTATATTCATGCATTCTATACGGGGAGTGCCCCTTTGCTTTGCAAAACAATGCGCTGGCCTCAATTTAACGAGGCAAAGTATGTGCTTCATCATCCAAGTAAAGTCGCTTGGCTTCATTTACTTGCAATAGCAAAGTATCTGAGCTGACTAAAGGCCCCTTACAGTGTGGACAGTACAAGGGGCGTCTAATTAGATTAAAGGTGCATCACTTGGTTTCTGACATTGACAAATTGTAAAGCTAGCCTGTCGGAGGTAACAAACCGAACAACATCGGCTAATTACTGTAGTTTCGTGGAAAACATTTCCCAATAGAAGTCTTGTCAGCCAAGTTCGTCGCAGAGTTGACATGAAGCCATGGATTTTCCTTACAGCAGATCCTTTAGACATTTTGTGTTTTGGGGTTCAGGGTTTGATTTCGCTGTGTGTACGGGGACCAGCCCTTAGGTGGGCGTGTTAGCACAGAAAGTTAAGGAAATCTTGTAAACTTGATTAACCGTAAGAAATAGCCGAAAAGTTTGATCAGCTGAATTTGAAAATAGCAAGATTCATTTCTACCAATAATAGAAAAGATATAACAATGATGCAAAAACTCACAGCCGGAAAGAGTAAATTAGTTCATGCATGAATTAAGATAGACGTTTCATGATTAACTTTCAAAGTTTGTTAAAAGTGTTACTATACCTGAATGTTTGCATTTCCCCTGCGTAAATATTGTATCTTTTTTGTATTCAAACAGTGTGATATATATGTCTGTATGTTTTTATCATGCGCAATTTCGTTTTGTTTATTCGAACCCCGTAGAACTATCTAAAGGCCAAAGGGTATGAAAATAAACAAATAAACCAACGAATAAAGTATAACGTATGGCAGAAGACTGTGGCAATGTGTTAAGACCTGGAATCCTCAGACACATTTCTGTAAGATTTATACCGCCAGTTAAGTGTACCATCAGACCAATTTCGTTCCAAACCCAGGTAATGGTGCGTACATTAATGAAGTTACAGACATACTAAATCTTGCTCGCACCGTGACATTTTCCGTGAAAAAATTACAGTCAGGCCGAACCAGGGAATACCATCAATTTGACTGGAATAGGGATTTAAGAACGACCCCTCATATTACCAACGATGTCCTCCGAGGCACACGCTCAGACATACTTTCCGAAAATTGGGGTCATTCCCTAATGTGTCAGTGTAATCATACCATCGGCTCTCATTATGCGCGGCGCACGGGAGACCGGGTAAAGACATGAATGATCGGAGATCAAAAGAGAACACACACTGTGCTGCACGCGCAGGGACGGCAAATATCAGCTAAAGATATTCCAACTGTACAAGATAGCCCAAACGTATCATACAGTACCCTCTTCCCTGTTCAGAACATCTGCTATCGCTAGAATACTAATGAATGGATGGATGGCATTTGTCAATCTAAATCAGATCCTGCAATCACAGAAGTTTTACTGATGAAACAAAAAGTACAGCGATTGTGGTTTGGCAACTATAGTCTTCGGCTAGTTGGGTAGCCCTGGCTGTACTTTTTTTCTTCAGCCAAATTAATCAATCAAATCAAATCAACTACGAATATCAAGTTATGAAAAGCAAACGAATCTTGAAAATATCTTTAATGATTGCTAATGGCTATCTTGAGTCAATCTGTAATATTTTTTTATATAACGTGGGGAAAATCGTAGGTTCCAGAATCTTTTCTAATGTTTTTTTTTTTATCCATGGCAAAATGGCGCAGCTCCAATCGCATCACCAAAGCATAAGTTGCACTCGGCCGTTTAATTTGTTTACGATTTTCAAAAGACTATGAACAATTGTAACGTTAAAAATATGTATCTTTTGGTAGCGGAATTTTCTGTAAGAATGTCCTCGAGCGTACCCCGTCTTTATAGATGATTACTCATATCATTTCATTCACCAAAAATATCCGTCAAGAAAGTATAGAAAACGCCAGAGTTGCATGGATGGAATGGTCACTTTAGAATAACATAAGAGTAACGTTAACTTAAACTGGTGGGTAGCTTGTTTGTCAGCCGGAAGTGAACAATTTACTTTTTAAAATTACTTGAAAATGTAGTATAGAAATACGTTTCAGAATAAGGCAAAATGAGAACAAGCATGAAAGAAAACAGGGACCGGAGGGGTATCTATTACTTCAAGTGGTATGGATATACTATGCTTAACATAGTGAACATGAGAAGCACTTTGATGCATTGTCTTTCGTCTTCTCGAAGATAATCAGCAGCAGTGGCTTGCTGTGGGTAGGAAGAGCCACCCTAGATATTTGGTATTCAGGACATGTCTCAGGCCTGAGGAGATTAAATAGCACTTTTCACAAACTCAGGCGTAATGGCGGGGGAAGTCATTAGTTTGATTAAGAATAGATGTATGGCCGGGACTCTCCGCAGAAAATGGGCTTCAGACGGACGATGACGAATAATGAGAGCAGGAAAGGGTGCACCGGGATGATAAGAGGGGCAGTGGGACCTAACGATGATCAGTGTCGACCGCTGGGACTTCAATATTCTTTCTCTACCTGTGTCTATATTGATATCATAACTCCCAACAGTCACCTCATTGGTTGCAAGATAAATATGTTAGCACTGTTATAATGGGTAGCTAATGGGAAACTTGTTTTACGGCAGCAATTTGGAGACACATTGGGAAAAGTGTACGACGATTCTGAATGACACTTCTCCGCTGGATAGATTTCGTATCTCATTGCTCAAGAGAATCTTCAGACATTGGAGCAACCTAGAGAATATTGTAACATTCCATGGGTGACATGGGCTACTGGAAAGCTCTACAATAAAGGGAAACCACAGAGAAATTCAGTTGGCGCTATTGTACAATAGCTGGACAAGTTGTGCTTAAGCTGTTGTACGCTATCAATTTCAGGCTCATACTTTTGTCACACGTATTGTCGGAAGGTATCAGGTCGTCAATGGGGTACTTCAGTCTTACAAGCAGTGCTAGCTAGCTATATTAAGGCGAAACATATTATTTTTACATTACACAAATAGTTCTTGCCGGACAACACTACTTTTTACTCTAAGTTCTGTTTTACACAAACATTATTCATCCATTTTATCAGAATAGTCATTAACGTTAACTGGGGCATAAGGTAACATTGCAACTGCACTCTATTTCCGGACCAAGCAGCGCTGTAACTGCAAGTGTTCACAACCAAAGTATGACCAACCAATTCTTCATTACATCACAAGCTATCTGCCACAAAAAATCAAGACCATAGCACGTACAGGTCAAAAGATACAAAAAGTTCTGCTGCAGTACCAAGGTCACATACTAGGGGGCCCAAAATCAACGTTTAACACTCCAACATTACATACCAAATATCATTGTAATCCATCAAGAGGTTCTTGAGTTATGCTGATTACAGTAGTCCGGAAACACAAACACACAAACACACAGAGACACAGAGAGAGAGAGACACACACACACACACACAAACACACACACACACACACACACACACACACACACACAATAACTATATAACCATATTTCATTGAGATAGCTATACAAACTTAGTTACGCATGTGCTTAACCCTTTGAAAAGCTTGCAAGTACAAATTGGCAAGAATGGTCTATCCGCTCTATAATGAGAATATTCATTAGAAATCTTAGCATCAAAGGTATCCACTGACCCTTCCACCAATACTAATTTCAGCTACACAACTCCAGACTATCAAAACCTGGTTTAACAGACCCTGAACATTCTACACTGTTAGGAATCTACCCATGGAGGACAGAAATGCAGCCAAGTGTACGTAATGTCCTAGGAAAGGACTGAGCAAGATGAAAGACAACAGATAAAAATGGTAATGTTTTTGACTGAAGCAGATTCCATTGAAAGTTGCTACAGCAAATGCTAACACTGAAGACATTCTCTGTTTTAAACATGGACATGCACACAAGAATAACCTTGCCACAAAGACGTTCTCCAAGCTCAGACGGTTCGTCTGACTGCGGGCTCATATCTTTATCGATTGGTCTGCCATCGTGGCTCTTACTTGTGATTTGAGATCCACAACGCGGATAGCCATGCATGTCAGACAAAACTCGCGAAAGAAAACTATCTTCATTGTCACACCGTGATGAATTAGTGCATGTTGTTGTACCCAGAATGAAAACAGAGGAAGTAGCAGGCCGTGATGGAGGTATGATGAGTCACAGGAGTCTGTTGATGATTTTGCACACGTGGTTCTCTGGTGATGAAAGCGTGGATTAGTCCGTTATCGTTCACGTTGATCCTCCAAAACGTGAGCCGAATAATATTTCAATAATGTAAGGAACAATTATAAATTTGCTTGCTTTGGAAATCGGTGTAATTTGTTTTAACGGTTCATGAAAGAAGTCTATGTCTCAAAAATACATTTACAAATATCATTGCCCACGTACAAGACTTGATGATATGTTGAATACGTGTATGGATTTAAAGCCAAGGTTTGCTATCTGAAAGAGCAGGCTAAATCACAACTGAAACTACAACTACCTCTGTCAGAATTTACATTAATCAATGTGCGAGAACGTTCCTTTGGTGCTGTTGCAGAATTTGTGGCGGATCGTTTGGTGGTTTCGAGGCGGTTTAGCTCTATTATGGCGTATTTTCACGGCCCAGGACTGCTATAATTATTGATGCAAGGTTGACTCTTTCATCCAGACAACTGTACCATAGCCATAAACGGAAATGTAGTAAAACCACTGTATTGAGCACAACTGCAACGTTAGCACGGCCACAAAATAACCGACCCAACAGCATAAAAATGTTGACCAGGTCAACCTCGTCATGAATTTACACATGCTATCTGTTTTGTATCAAAGTAGCAGCAGATAGAAACAACTCTGTAAAGAATGTAAAGGGAAGATCCCGTATATTCGCAGCTGAACTTCAGTTGAGCTAGATCTCTTATTCCAATCACGAACAGACGGGCTGTAGACTAGAGGAACTTTTGGCATCACCATTATCACAGTGATGAGGAAAACTGCCATCCGTTCCTTCTGCCAACTCTCTATGTCACTCAAAAAGCTATGGGTGGATTTTGATGCAAACATAATTCACTTGCCTAATCTACTTCTACAAAAGCACCACTTTGACTGACATGCACTGCATTGCAGCCTTCCATCTCATCAAGGAATTCGTTTTGTTTCATGTCATAGCCGTTATCAGGAGTTGTGAGATCTTCCATCCACAGATTGAAGATACGATCTCCATGTGAAAATGCCAGCCTGTCTGCAGAGTAATGAAGGTCCAAAATGGGAACCCACCAGATGAATTGATGGCTGCTATGTCCCTCGTACACGAGAAAATGGAGGGCGGCGGAGAAGACGAATTGTTCCTCCAAAATTGCTTTTGCTGAACGTGCGTGCTCGGGCCTTGGCCCATAAATGGAAAGTTAGGAGCTGGGAAAGATAATAAAAGAGCAATTTATGTGAGCTGTATGCAGCTTTGTGAATTAAGAAGGCTGCATTAGTTTGGGAGGTGGGGTACTCTAGGCTGCAGCCGGTGAGGATTATCCACTTTGTGTTCTGATTCCACCCACTCTACAGTATGCAGTACAGCAGTCAGAACGCTGTCAGGTAGAACGTCGGCTAATCCATACACTCCGCCAATATATCAAAGGGCTAGATGCCAAGGTTGGGTTCTATCGGTATTGGTTAGGTACATAGAAAAGGAACTGACTGTGTTTATTATTTTCGGTAAATGTGATCAATGTATGAGACATCTCACTGGATATAAAAGGTCAGTGTCCTGATAGAACATGCTAAAATTCAGAATGATTTATAATCTTTCAGTAAAATATGCATAGATTTGCGAGTAGTATACAGGAATAGTCCATATAATGATATTGCACTGTTAATTTGTATATTTTTTATATTACTTGTATGTTGTATCTTGTTTTTTACGGGGGAGACATATATAGTAAAGGTGAGAGATCACCTGTTTTGTCTCCCCCTCCATTTTTATAAATGGAGGTGTTTGATAAATAAATAAGATAAGAATAAATATCAAGAGAATGTTGTAATGGCAGGATTTGCAACGTATTCAGAAAACGGGGCTGTGATCAAGACACCGTGTTTGACATTGTTTCGAGCCAAAGGCATGCAAAAAGGACACAGGCTAATTAAAATGGACCGAATTTCCACCAGGCACCATTAATCAAAACAGACCGCCTGCAGCAAGGGAATGTTGGCTTCCAAAAATCAATTCAATACGTGGAAACTTTATTCATGTGAGTCAAACAACGTGCTTTGGGCTAGTTTACAGCGTCCCAAATCAACTTGACACCGAGTATTGGAATGCCGAGTTGCGAGTCCTTGAAACACAGATTTGTGTCTGATGAATAGATTTTCTGTATCTTAAAATGAAATATTGCCTTCATTTGCTTTAGTTTAGCATCATTCTTTTAACATGTTTTTGCTTTACGAACTTTTTCTGCAAGGTCTAATCAAAACTAATGACTTCAAGCTGCAAACCATTCATCAAACACTTGAGGTTAACCTTCCTTTCGGGAGCAAAGACGAGGAGTCATTACCACAGATTGGTGAGGAGGTCCTCATTAGGAAATATGTCATCTGGAGAAGCTCTAAGCAGCATCAGGGGAGGGGTTCCAAAGGGAGACCCTCCTGATTATCCGAGTAATGAGGCGTTTCACAATCACCCAGTGAAACTGCTGAATGTGAAGACTGGGACTTTGCCAAGGCGTGAGGGAAAAGGGCCCAGGAGAACCATTTTGGAGGTGTCCAGACGAATGATACTGAAGGCAATTGAAGTCAACGACTTCTTGATAAACGAGGTAGTTGAGGGTCAGACATGGGGATTGTAATGTCACACCAGTGCCCAGTCCTTAGCAGTTTACGGTTGCTCAAAAGTAACATATTTGACCCAGCAACCTCAATTTAGTTTTCACTCATGTATAAGTTAAATTTACGACATCAGTACTTTTTAACAGTTGGGAGAGGTATATGCAATATGTGAAATATAAAAACAAAACAATGTGTTCTAAGCTTTATTTCATAGTATCTGGTATCTAATGAGAACATTTGCTAATGTTGTTACGTGCTGACACATGAAATATCTCTAAGCATATTAGAACTCCCAAATTTTTTGGATAGTTGTCTTTAGTTTTGTGTACTAGTACATTTGGTCAGCAAACGTATTATATCTATGTATTTCTTAAATATTATAGATGTTTTAGTCTGTGCGGGGCTGTATTCAAGAAAAAAAGGCCATTTCGATATGAAATAATGTCATCCAAATGTAAACCTATATAGAACTTGACAATGAAAATACGCATGTCGTAAGTGCCGTTTTAGTATGAAATTATAGACAAACGGAAAAAAGAGAACCAAGAAAATAACAAAATCAATAATCCTTTGTGCTTTACAAGGAAATGTGATTAGAGGGAATAAGATCAATACAAAATCGACATTCACAATACCTTAGTCTTTGTTCCCACAAACCACTTAGGAAACAAAAAAACGTTTTGCATTGACTGACCTACATCTAAAAACATTTCAGTAACGCAGTCCATTGGTCAAAACGTTTATTGATTCTCTTATTTGCTATTTATACCCAGGCAGCAGAGGATTAATGCTTTCTTAATCAATGATATTAGAGATTTATGCCTAAAATCCCTTTTCAACGCATACATAGACTTGAACAGCTGGCTTCGTTCTCGTAGCCAATCAATACGCAATCCCCCTTCCACAGCATGTAACGGCTCTTATATCATAAGGCTCCAAGCCAGATCCGTTCACAGAGCAGTCGTCTTTTAAGTTATTACTTTTGTTCTTTACGGCGAGCCAATAATGAGATCGTGAAAATTTTATCAGAAATAAAAAGTATATGATATAAAGCTGGATATCTGTTGCATGGCTTTTCTTTTTTTACACTGACAAATGTCTACTAAGCCACATTATCTTACATACATAAGAGGGGTTGTAAGTAAAGATATTGATGCAGTTATGCATGCTCAGGTCCAATAGAATACAGATTCTGCTTCACCAACGATGCTCTACAGTGATGCAATGGCCCCAAGCAAAGGACGAACCAAATCCCTAAAACCCCAAGCTGCGGCAAGCATCAGCGTCCCAAAACCCAACAGAGATGCAAATGTAATCAATATGAAAAGTTTACCTTTTAGAATGGATTAAAAAGGCTAATTTAGAAAGAATGCGCTAGATTTAATGCAATGTAATGTATATTCAACCAAGGCAACAGCACCACTACAAAAACACATTACATGATAACCACTGCTGTGAGAGGTCTAATCCTTTTGCAATCTTGACGAGCTCATCCTTTATACATTCACCCCAAAGGCAATGCCATCGAAACTACTTTAGCTGGTAACCATTTGTCAGCTAGCTACACAAATGAATGGCTTGTGGAGATATCAATCTGAAAATGAGACCGCCTGTTTCCTCTTATATGCCGCTTGTCTTGTCTATGTAAGTTGGGTATGATAAACAATGTCACTTTGCAGAATGTGGTCTAATAGACAATCAATCAAAGTTATGGGTCAAACTGCTGATTCAGGGTAGTTCAATCCGTCGATGGTTCTCTAAAAGCTGCCTCGACCTATGGCAGAAGGCCATTGTAATGTTGACCTCATGATTCTATTGTACAACAACTCTGATTTTCAAACCGTAAGACGCACATAATGTCGATTAAATGCAGCAGTAATTTGTGTAAAACGTAAAAAAATGCTTTGATTCATACGGCAATAGTTCTAAAATTCTAGTATTTATGCATATTTTTGTGATATTTCATTTCACGGTACAGAATGAAGAAATTGATGGGCATTCTATCGGCAGAAGAAAGCTGGTAGATAAAGATACAAGTCGAGATATATTTGCCACAATTTCACAATGGTCTGACCATAGGACACTCGGTTGAAGTGTCCCAATTTCATACAACAAGAGAGAAATGGAACAAAAAAGATTTGAAGTGACAGCTATCGACATTCAGGTCATATTTTTCAAACGCTTGATTCTTTAATGGCACATCAATACTAGTGGGAGGTCAGCATAAATGCGTACGAGGAAATCCTGCACGGTACATTGGACGAACAAAAGTAAAGTTAGATTTATAAGTGACTACGAACTAGGTCACTCGTTCTAAAGCAGTGTCCATTACGATAAGACCATTTGCGACAGTAGCATCCCTTTATCTCAGGTCATAAATGCTTTCAATGGGCATAGATGGCGTTAGTAAGATCTATGGTAACCTTAAACGTTACCACTGGGGAAAGAATCCCGATAGGTCAACCATTGATGGTTAGATAGATACAATTCAAAAGAAATCTTTTGGGTCATTCTTTTTTATGCTCCTTCTGACCTTTTAGAAACTTACTTGGTCCCTAAATAAGGATTATAACGAGGGTAGACATGCAGAGGTATGTATAGAGATTACTTCACACACATTTAAAGGAATTCAATATCCTATATTGCCATTCCAATCCAGGAGTACTTGTGCAGGAGAGAATTGTGTCAAACTGGGATCTCAGACCGTATCACCTTTTAACCCATTCATGTTATTTAATATAAAGGTATCGATAAATTGGATACCACGGCACGTACTGAAGAGCTCCTTCAACTTAAACTTAGAATCAATATTCCTCCTGCGCTGTATATTAATGCCGACCCGGACTCAATTGTTCAATATCCTTATCCTTCCATTCTTTAAAAGCTTGATTGCATCAAATATGTATGCGCGTACTTAACAGTCTCGGAGTGTCTAAAACAGTGCATGTCAATATCGATATCGTTCTCGCACTTTCTGTGACCCAATCCGCGAAACAAGGCTTAGGTTAAGTGCAGTCTCTAAGGTTCGTTATCAGATGCTCAACCGGGGAACAAATCGTGTTACCTCTTGCTCCTACTGTGCCTTGGAGGATATATGGAATATTTGTCGAGGTCGGTGCGGTCAGGTTCTTTCATGTATCCTATTAGAGCTAGTCTAATCACGCTCTCGGTAGACTTGCCATATCCTGGTCACAGGGGTGAGAAGCAATAGCACTTCGTGCGCTTCTACTATATGCAGGAACCTCGTGACACTTCTGAGATCATATTTGCAATACTATGAGGATACAAAACGTCATGTAGAGGCTAGAAGCAGAGAGATACACCCATACATTTATACATTCTGAACGTATATTTCAACACACTCAAAAGTCGCTCTGAGATCATTTATTAATTCATAGTAGCCTAGTAAGTAAATTTTTTATATATATTCAGAATATATGTATTCAGGACGTCAATGTTGCAGTAGGTGTTCCTTAAGAACAGTTGGCAGAAATTGAAACACTGTTGCGAATGGATTCAAGTCAGGCTCTCTCTCGACCACTGTAATGTTCCTGTAAATATTACACATTGAAGGTCAACAGAGATAATGACGTCAAGCCTGAGGTTTTTCATAAACTTTTCTGGCCGAGCTGAATATATGCTAACAAATGCCGTCTGACTTCATGAATGCACGTTTCTGAATTTAGATGGTTACCCTTTCATTCATTGACATTCACTCTGCAAACAAATATCACATGATATAAGCTCAACTGATGACGTAAGATAAACACCATTTCCAGAGCCGGGTGAATGTTCATGTCATGCAGCTACATAATGTGATTTAACTCTTCAAATTTGAAACAAAATGTATACGTATAAGAATGTTGAATTATTCACCTGATTCATTGATGGTAGGTCCATGATAAGTATATTCAGAAGATAACCAAAAATAAAGAATTTGAAAACAAACATAAAAGCTAGCTTTAAGCAATCGGTATTCTAACTAGTCACTATTGTTGTACATCCTTTTTACAGCCTCTGTCAAAATTAAAAGGCAGCTACGTGAAAATGGCAAATTAATAACAATGATCAATAAAAAACAGTAACATTACTAGTCCCTTTGATGGATGTCCAATAACTAGTATCTTACTTCCACAGAAGATTCGGTAAAACAGTAAAATATTACGAGGGTTGATGTATTGGAATGCCTATTTCGTCCGGTGGACTCCAACTCGTAACAGCCAAGCGACTTTTATGTTTCTGAATATAGGAGCAGGTTTATGTAAGATTTATGTTCTCGTCCGCCACATGGACACCATTTGGTGTTTACGGGACGTTTACTGCAGATAGAGTTCCCTATTACAGACGATGATCATGGGGATTACTGCAGCCGGGGCGAAACTTGCACGGCCGTTATCACAGAATAGGAAAAGATAACAGTTGACATGTGTATTGACACCGAGACGTGCGAGCAAACACAGATGTGGGGGAACGTACCAGCATAGATCCATAACTTATTCCTTAGAATATCTACCCTTTTGTAAGTGGGAGGCATAGCACATACTTGGGCGTGCCGTTTATGTCAAATTTACGAGAACTTCTGGCAAAGATAGCGCTCTGCCGTCTGAGTAAATTGATCCCCTGCTCTACAACATACTCATAACTTTCACTTTAATAAAAGCAGGTGCACTTCTACTGAGTAATTTCGCTCCCGCCAAATATGAACTTGGCCAGCAGGAAAGTATCAAAATGAATGGTCCATGCGGAGTGAACTGGACATGCCAGAGGAATATTGATCCACAACACCACATATCCGCCGGTACAAGCTTCCCCGAGATCTTCCCCGGCTAGATCAACCCGGGTAATATGATAAAATGTCCGATTCTTCTTAATAAATGGGGAAGCCTATCGGATTTGATGATCACATCGTCCTTTATCGCGAGACTCCGCGACATTTCACCCCATAACTCTCTCCCTAAAGTGACAAGATCATGGGAATATTGTCGTCTTGTCTGTACCCAAGGTCATCAGCAATGAAAACATACTGATGCAGTGTTAGGGGCTTCCGTGGACTCTCCATTCACGGTAACTATTCAATCAAGACATACTGTAACGTCGTTGAACTTGGCGTTGTCAATAACGTCGCCCCTGTACCCATATGCCACGTTTATCGCCACCTCTCATATTGCATTTGTCGTACAGTTAATGAGTTGTGCAACAATCAATAAGTCTTCCACCATTGGTGCTATTACTATGTATTTGGGACGCAATTTAGGACCCGGTCACAATACGATAGTTGGACGGTCACATATTCAACACATTCTTATAAGAATAGTCGTACATGTGTCGTATCAAAATGCAGCTGTCCCGTTACGAAAAAAAAGGTTGTCTTAGATTGATTTCGGTGGTTGTTTCTGTCATAGCTTGTTTGAATAGTCTACGACATCAAAATCCTACTGCGCCCTATGATGAACGTGACCACCCTTAAAGCCCCCCTCTCACTGGACCCGCGGCACGCTGGCGGCGTCGCTGCGGCCAATCGAATTGACAAAGCACTTAACGAATTTCATCGACAAAAACTAATATTTTTAAGCTTTGTGTGTTTTGCTATCTTTATGGTCATACTTGTACGTTTTGAATGATATTCCCATTGTAAAGTCAAGGGTAACACAAATCCAGTTTAGGGCGCAGCGACGCCGCCAGCGTGCCTCGGGTCCAGTGAGAGGGGGCCGCCGTACCATTTTGATATCGTAGAATTTTTAAGCATGCTGTGACAGAACATACAGCAAACAATTATCTAAGACAACCTTTTTCGTAACAAGGCTGCTGAATTTGGTAGGACATGTCCACTGTTGTCAAAACTTTTATTCAATTTCCCTTCGCATGACAATCGTATGACGTACGTGACCGGATATGAGTATCTTAAAAACTGATCTAGGATCATCTAGCACTTTTTTGGAAGTTTCCAACACGTTTACCTTTAAATCTTATGATCACGAACATGTCTAACACGTCAAAATACTGACAGACAGTACAAGGAAATTTCAATTCCATTAAGTTCACTGCTTGAACTTCTAAGCTACGAGGAGCCGAAGCAGCTGTCAAATTCAAAGAAAAGGTGTCAACGAAGTTACCGTTGGTATAGAGAAGTATCAGACAGGCTTTTCAATGCAATAATCTGGCAACAAATCAAATAAACTTTGCTACTGTCGAACGTGCCCCCGCATGCTCAATAGAAATGCAAGGACCTCCTTAAAAGGCTTCCAGCTCACCTCTGTTAAGGGAACGTACGTGATGTGATTTCTGAAACTCGAATGTACTTTTTTCTTTATGATCCTTTGAAGTCAATCCGTTGTGTCCATTACTGCATTACGCTATGTATTTTGCCTTATTTGCTGAAACGCCTTAAATGAAATAAACGTACGACACATTGTCACAGAGGTATAATCTCGTACATAATGTTACAAGGTACAAGATTGGAAGCAAACGATGCGGTACAATGAGGCTACCACCGGACCAAAATCGTTGAACCAGTGGTTAACAATCTATTACCTTAACGGGTAGAGCTATCCGTTGGAACAATGATATTTTGGACTAACGGCAGCTCACCATTTCGCCACGCCACATTTGCACCCTATGTGCGTTGCGTTTGACTGGCTATAAGCTAGATTTGGTGCGGTACGTGTGTGTCTTCATTCCAACGTTTACTAGGATAAACCTGAACTTGTTATTTTACATGTTCCCCAGTTGTAGTTCAGCAAGAGCTATGTCTACAACGGATTCATCATTACTATGGTTTATCCTTCTTCCTACATTCACCGAAAAGGATCGAGAAAATACGTACAGTTTAGGATTTATGTAGAACTATTGCTTGGATAAACCTATCGTTCACAACGGACTCTCTCTCGTTGTAGTTCATGGAAAGCCATATCTAATATCTAACACGCATCAACGTATTTCCTCCTATACATTCACAAAATTGTATAGTTCGGCAAACAGTATGGGTCCTATTAACTTAATGTCTGTACGTTACAATCAGCAGGGAAGATGCTCTCTCCATTATGTTGAGAGCAACCCCACTGCCTTTTCAAGCTGTCATACGTCTACCAAATGGGTTCTGTGGTGCGAATTTCGCCCAAAGCGGCGCTCCTATGTTTCCAGTGATGAATGACTAGCTGGCCATATTCTTGAAGGTGTTAATGTAGGAGGAAGGAAGCGTCAGAAACTTATGGCCTAGGAGTATGCCATTCCCGCGGGTTATGGTATAATGCACGGGGGTCCTTTACACCTGGCTGTAATGGACTGAAGCACTACCAATGCAATACCTTACACAATGTCACCCCCATTCACACAAGAATTTTATGTCCAAGTCGATGCGCAATTATAGTGGACCAGGTTCCAATATAGAGATGACAGATGTGCAGTGTCTGTCTGCTAATTCGCTTGCGGGGGATTGGTAATCAAGTGGGATCGATTAGATTATGCAGATGCGATGCCAAGCCGGGGCCAGACAGTTCATTGCGAATCAATGTGGAATGAAATCCGTGTGTACGTTAAGTCGAACACCAGCTGTAAGGGTCACAGTCTGAACAGAGGAGAGCATGCATTTGCTACCTTGTTCTTGTATGGACGTGTAAATGTAACGCGTGCCACAGATCGGATATGGCAAGCGTATGAATTTCTGACTTATGGTGCGTTCATATTCCGGTACGTCGTCGTACGATTTTAATGTCGAAGGATTTTGACAGCAGGTTGTGGCACAACCAGCTACCGACAAGGATCTGAGACAGAATCACAACAAGAAGGAAGAATTTGTACGACACATGCACTGCTTTTCCGAGACATCTCCGAGTTGGCAACCGTACGACGATCGTTCGGCGATTTAACCAGGCGCCTGACAAAATCCGCTCCACGGTACTGAACAAGACCATAAATGGTATAAGTCAGATGTCTGTTGTTATTTCGTCTACCATACCCTGCCAATGTAAATTCAACACTACCAACCGTGATAACACTAATGCTAATTAATTATCAGCATAACATATCATGGTAAAATAAACATGAATCGACGCCATGCATAATTGCTGGGGACAAACGTGACAACTGTATGGCAGCAGTCTGTGAGACAAGTTTACTTTCTTAGCTCACAGACAATATTATATTTGAATAAAAAGGACAGACAAATTTTGGTACACAATCTAGAAATTCACATCAAACACGTACCTAGTTTATTTCAAACATAAACATCAGTCACCGCATTGCTGCTTAGGCATAGGTATGACGATTTTTTTATAGCTTGCAATGTGGTGGAACTTGTACCAGTATCTTATTTGATATAACGCAGGCGTCTTGGGTCACATTTCCAAACCGGGGCCCAGCCGGACTGTCTGCTGTCATCTCTTAATTAACGTGTATATAGAAATATTCACGAATTATGCTCTTAACTAAGAGTTTTACCGTTTTTTCTACTGTATATCAGAAAATTTGTTCCACAAACTGCCCAACCGATCGCTAGTTTAGAAATTTGACCTTAACATACGTTGTTACAGACGTACATGCAGACATACTAAAGGTAAAGACTACTAGTCTCCGGTCTAATGCATCTCCAAACAGATTGCCTGACGTATCTGGAGGCCAATATGTCATACAGATTCTCCATCTGTCGACAATTACCAAAGATAACATCAGACTGATTGATGGCGTCTGTGCACAGGGACTGCATACGTCAGAGGGAGGTGCATCTACGGGGCGGTCTACCTACGCTGCATGACTTATCGAGCATGTAGCATATTTAAATTGACTTATAGTTCTGGTAGTATCGACTTTGGGTTGAAACTTCGAAGGCCAAGGACTTTGGCTTAAAAAAGAAAGTTTACTGAGCTTTGAGTAACACCAAACATTAAAACCGTAAATTGTCATCTGATTTACCGAAGATAAGTCTAGCAAGAAAGAAGAGCTTCCGGCATGTCAGAGTATCATCATGGTTTCCCTGGTTGTAACAATAAATTCGTGGCTTATATGCATTTCCTGCAACTGTGGTTTATACCTTAAATCTAGTACGCCAAAATAGTTACTCAAGCAGCAATTGAACCATCTGGAATTGCCTTCACTTCATTAACATATCTACTCAGAGTTTGGTATAAAACCTAGTTCTACCAGATCTTTCTTTAGTCACTGACGAAAGATAGCGGATGCTGTCTGTAACGTCTGACTGTTTAAAGATTTCATCCAGTTGCTTGAGTTACTATTTTTGGCGTATCTTATAACCTTCATCAACGTATCTAAAACCTAGTAGTTTTTTCTTCATTTCTGCGCTTTTAGCTCGTAGAAAATAACTGATATGGCGAAGGGAGCATGCACATGGACATGACATTTTCTAGGAAAAATGATTTAACGCAATCTGCTAGATTTGTTGAAGCTAAGTCATTTAACATCATAAAGAGACTCACAAACATCCATGTACCGGCATCAAAAGGTATTAGTATCTCTTTACAAGGCACTCGATCCATTATTGATGATAGGGTTGAAAAGATATATATCATCAAAGGTGATTATAAAAGATAGGAAAATTCATATGCTTGTCGCCATTTTATGTAGTTTGTCCAGAGAAAAGAAGTGCCGCCGGGATATCAAAGTGCGGGCGACCCTTTGTGTAATAGACACACCCTGAGGCAGCAAACCCCATTTTCTTCGCTGGTCCACGCATGCAATGCAGATTGAATTTTCCACACAGTACCAGAATGCTGCTATTACGGCATTTATATTTACCCCTGCAGCTAAGCAAAAGCAGCTCGTATGTCTTAACCTTACAAAGATGAAAATATCTAGGGAAGATTTCAGGGACTCCTGCCATCTGTACGTCTCTTAAGAAGATAGACCCGACATTCAGTACCGAAGTGCCACAAAAAGCTCCTCAGCCTTTCCTGCCAATAAACATATATCTTGATGTATCGCCAAAGCAGGTAAAATACGGGAAATCGTGAATATAAAACACTAGAAGATTAGAATCTATTATAAATGTCTGTTAGATATTAAAAAAAAGCCACGAATCCCTTGCCAAGAGAGCATCTGAGCCAGAACGGTAATT